>NW_012267221.1:13382846-13383458 GCF_000151885.1 Dipodomys ordii
TTAGTGGTAATAAAGTAACAGAATTTCCTGTCCAATGCCTATAATCCTAGCTACTCAGGAAGCCGAGGTATAAGGATCGTGGTTCAAAGCCAGCTCGGGCAGGAAAGTCCGTGAGACTCTTATCTCCAATAAACCACCAGAAAACTGGTGGCTCAAGTGGTAGAGCATTCGCCTTGAGCTGAATAGCTGAGGGACTCTGCCCAGGCCCAGAGTTCAAGCCCCATGACTGACAAAAAAAGAGGCAACCCCTATGTTTATCACCTCAACAATAAAAATAAGGAATATTTAAAAATAATTAAAAGGCATGACATAATATTGAAGCTTGATGTGGCCATTAGAATATTGAGAAGATGCTATCTGCTTACCTGTGCCAAAAGGCACAGGTTGATTATTCTATGTGTACAACCACTTCATTTGAACTGATATTTATACTGGGGCATCCATGAAATCCACCCTATCAGGCAGAAGTGAGTATTTATCATAAAAATTAACAAGGACTTAACAAGGGGGTTAGTTTCTTTTCAGTCTATTAGGTCTCCTTTTCAAGTGATTTTACTATTCACTACATAGACTGGTTGTTTTTTTGTTTTTGTTTTTGGGTCTGGTCGTGGG
>NW_012267221.1:13383946-13401740 GCF_000151885.1 Dipodomys ordii
TGGGGCCTGAACTCTGGGCCTGGGCACTGTCCCTCAGCTCTTCAGCTCAAGGCTAGTGCTCTACCACTTGAGCCACAGTGCCACTTCTGGCTTTTTCTGCTTATGTGGTGCGAAGGACTCGAAACCAGGGCTTCATTCATGCAAGACAAGCACTCTACTACTGAGCCACCTTCCCAGCCCTATTTTCATTTTTTTAATTACGCAAACTAAGGTGTTTCATCTTGACATTCTAATGTTATGTACTTTGGTCATTTCAGCCTTAATCATTCTTACTTTCTTTCAATCTCTCTTCTTCCCTTTATATATCCTTAATAGTCCCCCTTTCACTTCCAATTCACTCTACTCTACCCTTCCCCAAGATTTCACATGTGAGAGAAAATATGTGATGAGACTTGTCATTGTGCGACTGGTTTATTTCATTTATCATGATGAATTCCACTTCTGCCCAGCTTTCCACAAACAATTCTTTATGGAAGAATAAAACTTCATTGTATATATTTTCTTTATCCATTCATCATTTGGTTATGGTGAATAAGTGCAGCAGTAAATATGGATATGAAGATATATGTAACAATAAGTTCACTGATTCGTGTGTGTGTGTGTGTGTGTGTGTGTTGGGAGCTTGAACTCAGGATTGGTATGTTGTCTTTGAGTTTCTTTTGCTAATGTCTAACATTCTACTACTTTAGCCACAGTTCCACTTCTGTTTCTTTGGTAGTTTATTGGAGATAAGAAGTCTCATGGACTTTCCTGGCTAGGTTAGCTTTGAGCTGCAGCCCTCAGGTCTCGGCTTCTGAGTAGCTAGGATTACAGCCGTGAGCAATCAAACCCAGCTTTCAACATAGTTTTTATTTGCATTTCCCTGATAGCTAAAGATGTTGAACATTTTTTGTGTATTTATGAACTATAGAAATGATCCCTGAAAGTATAGTCTTTTTTTGTGTGTATTTACTAGAAGTCATATTTATTTGAAAATTGTCTGCCCAGTTCATTTGCCCATTTGTTGTATTATTTGCTCTTTTGTATTTACGATTATTTTTAGTCATTTTTATATATTCTGGATATTAATTCCCTGTGGAATGGATAGCTGACAAAAATTTTTATCTTATTTTACAGACTATCTCTTCACTCTGTTGGTTGTTTCTTTTGCTGTGCAAAAATTTTTAAATGAAATATAATCCCATTTGTCAATTATTTATTGTTTTTCTTGAACTATTAGAGCCCAGTGCAGAAGACTTGAACTGTTTCTTCTGGTAGTTTCTAAGTTTTGGGTCTTATATGGAAAAATTTGATATTGTACAGAGTAAGAGATAGGTATCTAATTTCATTCCTCAACATATGGGTATCAAGTTTCCTGGTACCCCTTGGTATATAGACTTTCTTTTTATAAATATATGTTTGGGCACTTTTATCAGAAAGAATGACATTGCCCCATTGTTAGGAAATGGAAAGACTTAGAAAAAATTATATTAAGTGAAGTAAGCCAGGCCCAAAGAAACATAGGTCCCCTGGTTTCCCTTATTTGCAATAACTAGTGTATGTCTGAGACAAACAGAAAAGGTCAGATAAGTTGATGTTAGGTGAAATGAACCCCAAGATAAGTATTCAAATGTTTTTTCTTTCTTGCGATTGTTTCTAACATATGTATAAGATGATTTTTTTTTGTTTTTGTGTGTCCCTCCCCCATGGTATGACCTCTATTTTCACTGTTTGATGTTGGTATAATTTGTGGAGTGGAAGGGAAAAAACAAATCATTTAAATAGGGATATGGGTGAACCCATTGCAACAATGAGATGTACAAAATGTTATTTCAAAAAATGAACTTTTTACAACTTTGGTGCAGAGGGGGCGTCAGGGAGGGGAGATGGGAAGGTATGGGAAGGGGAAACAAAGGAGGAGGCAACAATACTTGATAAGAAATATACTCATTACCTTGCTCATGTAATTGTAACTCCTCTGTACAGTTTTTTCACACACATATACAAAGAATATTGAGAATCATATGGCCAGGCACTGGTGGCTCACCCCTGTAATCCTAGCTACTCAGGAGGCTGAGATCTGAGGATCGTGGTTCAGAGCCAGCCCAGGCAGGAAACTCTGTGAGACTCTTATCTCCACTCAGAAAACCAGAAATGGCCCTGTGGCTCAAGTGGTAGAGCACTATGAGCTGAAGAGCTGAGGGAAAGTGCCAGGCCCAGAGTTCAAGACCCATGACCAACAACAACAACAAAAGAATCATATGGGTGTACCTTTGTAAGCTTCTTTTTGAATCTTCTATGTGATTGGCCCACATGTTCATTTTTTTGCTTTCACTATTATCTTTAAGTAGTTGTAGAAATGAGTTGCCATTTAACAAAGCAGTCTATGAATATAATATATCTTGATCAATGTCACCCATTTCAACATTCTCACTCTCCCCACTCCTTCCTTCTCTCTTCTCAATTTTGGAGGATATACACTGGATTCTTGAGTCTTTCTCCTTGCTCTCACCCCATCCTTTTCATGTATCTTCTTCCAGGTGTTTCATTTTTTTGAACTTTGATTTTGCCTTTCTAAGAAACTATTTGCGTTCTTCCTTGAATCTACTATATTTCAGTTAATACATTTGTATACATTTGTACACTATCCAACAAATTTGCTTATATGCTAATAAACTAAATCTAGCTTTCACATATAAAGAAAAAGCTGCATTTTTTGTCTCTCTGGACCAGACTTACTTAGCATTTTTTTCCATTTCTTTACAAATGGTGCAATATTTTTTTCTAATGAATGAGTAAAATTCCATTATGGATACATACTACATTTTCTTGATTCCTTCATCCATTGAGGGACATCTGATTTGATTTCATGCCTTGTTTATGGTGAATAATGCTGCAATAGCCATGGTTGTGCTTTACTGTACTGTGGTTTGTAATTTTGGGGGTAAATGCCCAGAAGTGAAATTGCTAGATATAGGGTCTTTCTATGCTTAATTTTGTGAAGCTCTCCACACAGTTTCTAGAGAGGCTGGACAAGTTTACATTCCCATCAACAGTGTATTTGGGTTCCCTTTTGACCACATTGCCACCAGCATTGATTATTGTTTATTTTCTTGATGATGGACATTATAACTGGGGTGGGGTGGGGTGGAATACTAATGTTGTTTTAATTTACTTTTCCTTTATGTCCAGAAACATTGAGTATTTCTTCATGTCTCTATAAGCAACTTTTACTTCTTCTGGGAAGACATTTTTTTAGTTCATTAGCCCATTTATTAATTGAGTTGGTGGGTTTTTTTGAGGGTTTAAGTTTTCAAGTTCTCTCTATATTGTGGATATTATACAGTTGATGTGGAGATGGTAAAAATCCTCTCTCATTGTGTGGGCTGTTCTCTTAGCTTGTTGGTTGTGTCCTTGACATGCATAAGAGTTTTTAATTCAATGCAGTCCCATTTATCATGTCTTTGATTTGCTGTACTTCTGGATCTTTACTCTACCTCTCTGTTTTTGTGCTAGTTCCATGATGTTTTTGATACCATTGATATGTAGTACAGTTTGTAGTCAGGTATTGTGATGCCTCTAGCCTTAGTCTTTTTACTCAGGATTACTTTGGGTGTTTGAAGGTCTTTTGAGTTTCTGTACGAGTTTTAGGATAGGACAACCAATTTTAAGTTAATCTGTAAGTTGATGAATTCTAGGATAATTTATAACTAATCTTTCTGCACACAATAGTCAGCATAAGAAAAATAAAAGGTTAACTTGAACTATATAATCTCATGTTTTATAATTTTTTGACAAGTGTATTGAATTCTTTTAATGCATAATTTTGTTATGCATAGCACTATAAACTATGAATCAATAAAATTACTCTATGGGCTTTAAAAGATTAAAAAATAAGAGTGAGATAGACCTTTCTCATTGGCAGGAGGCAGTATCAGAAATCCCAAGAATCACCCTAAAATAGGATTGTGACCAATCCATCCCAATTTAAGGCTAAGGTAATTAAGTAAGTAAATATGACAATTATAGAAGGAAAATTGTTACTTATGAGGATAAAAGTTTGAAAATAAAGACAGGCTTCTTTGGGAGTCCTTTGAATAAGGTGTTTATCATACTAAAATTTGTATGATTTATCAAGTGACAAAATTTGCTGAGGAATAGGTCACCACAGGCTTTGAAAAAGAGGATTAGTGAAAATAGGCCCTCACTACTGGCTGGTGGACAGTTGGGCATTACTCTGTTCATTTCATACGAGTATGAGCACGAAAGCAGGGAGAGCAAATGCAAAACCCTTGTTTACCCAAACTGGGCATGCTACTCCATTAAGGTCTGCAAGGAATCTTCTTTCTTGTACTAGAACAAAAGAGAGTTGATTTGTAATAATCTTCTGGTTGTAATAGCTGACTTCAGTAAGAGGCTGCAAGTGTAGTGGTTCAGTATTGGGCTCTAATATTCCCTCATTTCAGACTTTGCAGTATTACTTACTGTGTGAACTTGTTTTTTTTTCAGTTGTCACTTAGGAATGGGTGTTAATGATACCTATATCAAAGAGTTGTGAAGATTAAATTTGTTGTATATAAAGGATTTGTAATGATCTATGGCATGTTAACAAGCACATTATTGCCAACATTAGTTGTTGACAAATGGTTATATATTCTAAGATCCAGAGTGGCTCTCAGCAGGCCACTGTAGCAATAATTAGTTGTTTTACTTTCTGTCCACTGTATTCTGAAATATTTAATAAAAAGTTCTATGAACAAATAATTTGTAACTAGTGAATATCATTTATTGTAGCATATTGTCTTAATAGCTTCATTTTATTATTAGTTATTGCTATTATTATCTCTTTGTGCCATATTTATAAAATCAGCTCTAAAATATAGGTATGCATATACAAAAATACATTAGTACATGTAGGATTTAATACTAGCCGTGTTTTTAAGGATCTATTTGGGGTTTTGGAAAGTATCCACTGTTAATGTAGTTACAACTACTACTCTACTAGGATTCCATGATTATTGATCTTTCACTTGACTATAATATTCCAACTCTCATTCGTTACAGAGGGATTAGTAGGCCTTTAAATATATTTAACAGCAATTTTAGATTCTTCTTGGTTACAAATTAAGGTCAGAATGAAGGACTAAAGCCAAGGCCTATATATAATAATTGGGACAAGTTTACATAGATGAGACTTGATGTGAGTTATTTTCATTTTTGTAAAAATTGCCTAGGACAAAAAATTCACTGTGAATAAAGTATAATGTGTTTTACTAATTTTACTTAGTACTTTTTTTTTTTTTTGGGTCCAGTCGTGGGGCCTGAACTCTGGGACTGGGCGCTTTCCCTCAGCTCATCAGCTCAAGGCTAGCGCTCTACCACTTGAGCCACAGTGCCACTTCCAGCTGTTTTCTTTTTGCTTATGTGGTGCTGAACAGGGCCTTTGGCATGCAAGGCAAGCACTCCACCACTGAGCCACCTTCCCAGCCCCTACTTAGTACTTTTATTCTAAATAAAAGGCTAAGGTGAAATGTTATAAATACATAACTGAATTAAATAAAATTCCTATTTGACAAAGTACATTTTGAATTTCTGGTGATTATTTCAGTAAAACATCTAGTTGCCTAAAGCTGCCAAAGAACTCCTAAGTAAATGTAATTAATTGACTATTTGGATGAAACTTAGGTGTTGTATTTTGTGTGACATCTCTCAATTTCAGCTTTGTTTCTTTTTTGTTGTTGTTGAGCAGACTTTCTCAATGTGCAGGTATTTCCCCCAAATTAGCATGAGGTTACTTGAATTCCAGGTAACAAATTGTGAAAACAAGCAAATAAACATACAGAATCTTCCAACGTTGTAGTGAGCACAGTTCTGGGCAAAAATATAACAAATAAGCCCTTGACTTCAGGAGATCTATGGTAGTGAGTATAATCACTTAATACAAGAAACTGTAAGAGAATGTGGAAAGTTGTAAGAGTGTCATAATGATTGTAAAGAGATGGAAAGTAGGCAGAGAAGAGGAGCATGTGATGAGCCATTAGGTGGGTGTAGAAGAGGTAGACGTTGCAGATAATCCCTTGAGAGGGGATACCACATATTGAAGTGGAACAAGTGGAAGGCAAGTGACCTACTTGGGTTGTACAGAACAACCCACTTTGGCCACTGCCTAACGATCTCTCAGCCTATCATAGAAAAGGTTTATTGGGGTCAGATAGTGTAGTATGAATGTTAGATTATGACTTCCAATCTGAGAAAATGTCCTTGCTGATCTACTTATTCCTAAGGAAAAATAAAACAAAAAACAAAAGGCCAGTTTCTATATTTTGAACTCATTTTAAGAGCTCTAGCCTGCTTGAGACTTTGGAAATGAAAATTAAATTCCTGAGTAGATTTAGTAGACATGGTAGGGGGTAGATGCAAAATGAAGGCTTTTTAATAAATTTCTCTATCAAAATGTCATGAGGGCATGTCTTAGTCTATCCACAAGCAAGATCAACAGTCCTAGATTTCAGATCCTAAGAGACCTCCTGCTTCTCCCTGATGTAAACTATTTTATTGCAAAGTAATCTGATTTAGCTTTGGCTTTGTTTTTGACATTTCCTAGACCAAGGACAATCTAGTGGGATCATTTTAATACAATGAATACTCATGTCACTATGGTGAATATTTGGATTAAAAGGACTTCGTCTGAGAGAAAAATGGAAATAGAAATTGCTATCTGTAATTATGGAAGCCACTGGGTGTTTTAGCTTTGCTTTTTACACTTAGAAAAGATAAAGTAAACTGTTATTGCTAATATTTTTAGTATCACCATTAAGGATTCTAGGCCATAGACCAGAGAGCTTTCAGTATTGCCCAGGTATTTAGAAAAACAACAGCAACAATAACAACAACTGAATAAAGTACAAGAGACAATTTCCTGGGCTGGGAAGGTGGCTCAGTGGTAGAGCGCTTGCCTTGCATGCATGAGGCCCTGGGTTCGATTCCTCAGCACCACATAAGCAAAAAGAAAAAAGCCGGAAGTGCTGTGGTGGTAGAGCGCTAGCCTTGAGCTGAAGAGCTGAGGGACAGCGCCCAGGCCCAGAGTTCAGGCTCCAAGGCCAGACCCCCCCCAAGAAAGTGTCATCGATAGATGGGGATTGTGACAAAATTAGAATCTAATATTCTTAATACTAAGTTCATATAAAGTATATCAGAAGTGAAATTTCTGCCAATTGCACAAGGATGAATATAAATGAAACCAGACAGGTGTTCTTTGAATCTATTTTTAGAACAATAGCAGATGTGTATAATAGAAAGTACTGTCTCTTCCTATAGAATTCGGTATTGTTTGAAAGTTCTATTTTTTTCACAAACTCTTGTGATTGTTCTTATTAATCCCTCTGAATTCACATTGCTTGGGGAAAAGCTGTACACAGGGAGGGCTACTAACATTTTTAGTACTTGCCTTAGATTCACAAAACCCTTTCCTGGAAGAAACCTTGGAAGTCATTGAGCTTTAAGTTGCTTAGACACCTTTACATGTTTAAACATTATTTTTTTTCACTCTCAAAGACAAGTAAAAGACATTTAGAAAGAAAAGACCCTTTATTTATCTCAACTCTTTAAACAAACAATATAGGAACATTGACAGGAAAAAATAATTAAAAATAATGGAAGAATCCTTCGTAAAATTCTTCTTTATAAAAGGTGAAAGAGACTGAATGGTTCCAGAGAAGTATATTGCAAATTATACCTCATATAAATACACACCATTATTGCTTCTTCTTGCCCCCCTCACCTCTTCTTATTTCTTTCTTCTTTATAAGATCAATTCAAGCTTGTAAGAACACATGGACTCTTTTGCATAGTGTAGAGGGAGACATACAGCACAGAAAAGACAGGTTTCCAGAGCTACACTCTTGTGTTTGAATCACTTACCTTTACTCATTTTATTTGAATCTTAAGAAAATTTTATCTTAGAAAAGTAAGTTAACCTCTTCCCTCAGTGTTATCATCTATAAAATGGAGATGCCAATATGGTAATTATTATAGTGGTAATTAGAATCAAATTAATTAATCATTGAAACAATACATAGCATGTTCAATAAAGAGTCCAGCTTGATAAAGCTAAGCTATAACTATAATTCCTGCTAAGCTAGGTAAAGCTGAGGAGAAAGCTAAAAGTGTATATATATATATATATATATGCATATATATATGCATACATATACTAAAAGTTGACTATAAATATTATACAAATTTAGTATGTGTGCACACATTTATACACATTCTACTTTATATATAGTATACAAAAAAGAAGTTAAGTACTTTGTTTATATGCTATGGATTGTAGCAGGATTATATCCAGGAAGCTGGGATCTAGAGCTGTTGCTCTTAATCCTTGTGTTGCTATATTGCTTCAGGTAACATGCATCTGAATTAGATCTTCATGTGTAAGGTACCAAATGCCAAGCACCACAGTGAGATCAGAAACATTCAAGTAATCAGAAATTGCCTAGAAAACTGATGGAAGACTTGATACTCATTGATTTCATTATATTTCTTTTCCTCAGTTTCCCTCCTACTAGAGCTATCAAAAGTAAATCCATTAGCAAATTCCCACTGAGCAAGGTGCTGGGCAAATTGTGGTTGTTACTTGTAATCCTCCCCTACCAGATGCAGTCTGCTATTTGAATAACACCAAACAAATCAGTACCCATATGGCTCAGTGATCCAGAAAAAGTTTCTAAGCCTCTGTAAGTCTCAGAGCACATACCTGTTTAGAAGATTTTTAATGGTATTATACATACTTTGTATTATCTAGTAGTGTGTGCAGTAAATATAAACCTTACAGTGAATGCTAATAATTATTGCTGCAATTATATCCAACCCTGGGAAAAATAGGTGAGGAATCATTTTATAATGTCGAGTGAGAATCATCCTAAGATTTGACCACTTACATGCCAATTAAAACATCAAACTTCAGTGATAGAGAGAAAGCAAGGGAAGGGTGACACTGTTCAAAAAGAAATGTACTTATTACCTGACTTATGTAACTGTAACCCCTCTGTGTACCACCTTTACAATAACAATAAAAAAATTGAGTTGTATCCCTATCTGTGCCATTGGCTTGAATGTATCATAACTTCTTTGCACAAAAAGTTACAGCAAAAGTGATAGTATTCATGTTTCCCCCACCAGAGATGGTGTAATTATTTGAGATAGTTAAAGAAAAAAACCTGTCATATTGAAAAGAGTGGGTATTCCTATCCTTCAGAGTCACTGGTACCACCGTGCTTTTTCACATGCTGTACCATCTGTGTGGAATCCCCTCATCTATTATGAAAAATTTGTTCATTTTCTCAGACTTAGTTTTAGCATACATTAGTGAAATGAGGTGGTCATTTATATATCTCTTAGAATAACTAATCTTACTTAATATTTTTCCTGTATACTGTGTACTATTTAAAAGATTACACACTCCTATACCTTTTCTCTTTGAATGCAAAACCTTGGAAAGCAAGTGTGTCTTTTAATTCAGCACAGATTCTGGCATGTTAAATGATTAGTAAATACTGACTCAATAAAAGATAATGTTTTCAAAATTTAAGAAGTCTAAGAATGCTTTAGGGCATCAAAAATAATTTCCTAGGCTTACTGAGGGGTGTTTATTCTGAACTGGCAGGTAGTAAAATCTATTAAAAATGGTGGAGAATAATAACAGTAGCAAAATAAATATTAGAATAATTAAAAATGGCATGGTGACTTAAAAGTTCAATATAATGAATAGAATAATACTTACTCTCTTTAATATGTTGCCATGAAAACAGAGTTAAAGATGAAACAAAATCACATTGTAGGTAAAACTAGTAGCTAAACAAGTAGCTACTTTTTTCTTACTGCATAAATACTATTATAAGAAAATTGAGGAATTAAAAAAAACTTTCTTTCTCCCAAGACAAGATGAGTTGGGAAGAATGGGTGAGTGAAAAACCAGAAACAGAATTGTGTAAGCAGAAAAACAGATGGAAAATGATTAAGTTTCTTGATCTATGGAGAAAACAGAATTTCAATGGCAAGTGTTGAGAACAATCCAAGCTAGTCATGGATCCAGCCCTTCTTCTAGTGGCCAAGTAAATGTTGCACCATGATTACAGCATGAGATGGAGTTGTATGCTTAGGATAGGGTGAAGCAGTCCCACTGGATGAGGTAACCCCTGTACAGTGATGGGAGAAAGCACTAAATACAAACAGCTGGATTTGAGGAAGAAAGGCTTGATCCCAACTGCTTCCTTCATCTGTTATAGTTACAAAGAGGCAACCAAGGACCATGAGATCTTGGAAGAAAACTTGTAATGCAAAAGATAGGAGTCAAAACAAATGGAAATAAGGGAATGTACTGATGGAAGGAAGTAAATGAAAGAAGAAGCGTTCCAAATTCTGTCATTAGTAGCTTTAGAAAAATAAGATAAAATATTGCATCATTTAAATGGGACTTTAGCGACCAGATAAGATATTAAAAGGTTTTTTCTCTGTGGTAACCAGCTCAAAAGGCAGGTACCAAACATGTTTACATCAGGTTTCCTTAAAAAATGAGACAAAAAGTCCCTTTACAAAGTTGACCTGTTCTATGAACATCCTAGAGTTTCCAATAACTTTGGTTTCCAACATATGAACCAAAGATTTTGAGAACTCTGAA
Organism: Dipodomys ordii; assembly: GCF_000151885.1. Lineage (NCBI taxonomy): Eukaryota > Metazoa > Chordata > Mammalia > Rodentia > Heteromyidae > Dipodomys > Dipodomys ordii. The sequence continues at coordinate 13,394,607 of NW_012267221.1, forward strand.
GAAAAGTTCTATAATTTTTTCTATAAGATAGAAGCCAAACAGAAAAGCCAAACAGAAAAATGAATTCTATTGGGAGCAAAGAGTGGTAGGATGAGAAAAACTTCCCCAATCAGAAAATTAGTACCCATAGAAAACGAAGATATTTCATTCATTATAGAAAAGAAAGAGATATCACTCAGGATCATTGAGAAAATAAGTAAAACTTTTCAGAGTTAAGAAATATAAAATAGTTTAAATGAAAAAAAGTACAGAAATGAAGAGCGTTGTTTTAAAACCCAGTCACAGTTCCAGCTCTTCTTTTAGAAGCCAGAAAAAATGTCCCACCCTGATTACAGCATGAGATGGAGTTGTATGCACAAAGCACAGAAGACAAAAATGAGGTAATCCCCCTGCCCCCAAACGGAGAGGAAAATTAAAATACAACTGAAAGAATAAGGAGACACAGGTCTAATGTCTCATCTAACTATTCCAGAAAGCAGAGAAAACAGAAGAAATAATCCAAAGTGTACTTAAGAAAGGAATGAATTGCAAGTGCATTTTTTTGAGATGATAAAATTATCCTGTATCTTGATTGTGATAGTGGGCTTGGGAATCTATGCATGTGATAAAACTTACTGAACCATGTGCCAAATTTTTATATTTATAGGAGAAAATTTACAGGAGAAAATTTGAATTTATAGATTGTGATTTACAAGATGAAGTAGAAAGTAATAGATGCCAAGAAATCCTGAGTGTGGTCTTAAAATAATTTGTAGAAATACAGTCTGTTGGGTTTCCGACTTTGTCCAAGATGACACAATTGATTGAAACATCTATTATTTAAATTTAGCTTATCTTAAAGTCTGACCAAAATCATACCCTTAGATCTAGCTCTTATAAAAGAGACCTAGGAGTTTCCAACTTATATTTTGTTGGGAAAAAACAATTTCCTAAATCGATCATACAGCTGAACTTATTATGAATTATTCCACTTCTATTTATCTGGTCCTTTGCTGACCCATAAATTTTTTTTGTGTTTCTGGTAAATACTCTAATAAAACTAATAAATATTTTATTACTGGGGAGAGAGAGTTAAAAGTAAAATCACTTTATGATTTTGCATTCTGAGATACTGACAGAAGACTTAAGAACTTATAAACAAGCTCTAGAAGAGATATCTGCACACTCATGATCACAGAAGTACTATTCATGATATACAGGAAGTAGAAAGATGCAAATTCTTTGATAGATGGGTAGATAAATAAAATGAATCTTGCTTAGTCATAAATATAAGACAATTCTGATATTTCCTACAACATGAATGAACTTTGAGGACAGTATGCTAAGTGAAATAAACTATGTACAAAAATGATAAATACTATAGAATTTCACTAATATGAGGTGAAACTTCTGTAAATAGGAAACTGCCAAATTTTTGGAAATAGGAAGTGTAATGATTGCTGCTTAGGGGCGGGGGGAGGGGAGAAGGAGTTAGTTTTCAATGGATATAGTGTTATGTGATTTTTTAAAACTACAATAATCACCAGTATACTTGTGAACTATTTTAATTCTTGTTCTTACAGAGAAGGATAGGTATTTATTTGCTTTTATTAGTATGACTAATGAATTTTTAATAACTATCAAGTGTGCCAGTATAAACTTGGATTCAGTTTAGAAAAGGAAGGTATTTTTTAACCAAGTAAATGCATCTGTACTCCTTAATGATTAATTAAAAGCTGTTACTGTGTGTTCTTGGTATAAGACTTGTACTTTTTCCTATTTGGATGGTCTTTATGTTTGCATCTTTTCTTATTGCTATAGGTAGGCATTTTAATACTAAATTGAAGAGAAGTGTTAGAAACAATAGCAAGAAAGAAAAATGATTTGAGTCCCTATCTTGGGGTTCATTTTGCCTCATATCAACTTATCTGACCGTTTCTGCTTGTCTCAGACATATACTAGTTATTGTAAATAAGGGAAACCATGGAACCTATGTTTCTTTGGACCTGGCTTACTTCACTTAATATAATTTTTTCCAAGTCTTTCCATTTCCTAACAAATGGGGCAATGTCATTCTTTCTGATGGACGCATAGAATTCCATTGTGAATATGTATCACATTTTCTTGATCCATTCATCTACTGAGGGGCATCTGGGTTGCTTCCATATCTTAGCTATGGTAAATAATGCTGCAATAAACATAGTTGTGCTGGTAGTTTTAGTATGGTCTTGTTTGTGATCATTCAGGTAAATGACCAAAGTGGGATTACTAGGTCATAGGGGAGCTCTATTGCTATTGTTTCTAACATATTTATAAGATATTTCATTGTTGCTTTGTATGTCCCTCCTCCATGGTATAACCCCTATTTTCACTGTATTTGATGTTGGTATAATTTGTGGAGGGGAAAGGAAAAAACAAATTATTTAAATAGGGATACAGGTGGACCCATTGCAACAATGAGATGTACAAGTCGTTATGTCGAAAAATGAACTTTACAACTTTGGTGAAGGTGGGGGACAAGGTGGGGAGGGGAGATGGGAAGGAATGGGAAGGGAAAACAAAGGAGGAGGCAACAATGCTTGATAAGAAATGTACTCATTACCTTGATGGTGTAATTGTAACCCCTCTGTTTGGTATTTTCACAATTACAAAATGAGAAGAAAAAATAACAATTCTCAGCAGAAAAGGTCAGATAAGGGGATGTGAGGAAAATGAACCCTAAGATATGTATTTAAATGTTTTTTTCTTTCATGCATTTGTTTCTAATGCATTTATAAGATTATTTCTTTGTTGCTTTGTATGTCCCTCCCCTACAGTATAACCCCTGCTTTCACTGTATTTGATGTCGGTATAATTTGTGGAGGGGAAGGGGAAAAACAAGTAGTTTAAATAAGGATATAGGTGGACCCGTAGCAACAATGAGAAGTACAAGTTGTCATGTCGAAACGAACTTTACAACTTCAGTGCAGGGGTGGGGAGAGGAAGGGTGGGGGGGGAGGCTTAGAAGGGATGGGAAGGGGAAACAAAGGAGGAGGCTACAATGCTTGATAAGAAATGTACTCATTATCTTGCCCATGTAATTGTAAACCCTCTGTAGTTTTTTCACAATAAAAAATTAAAATTTAAAAAAAGTAACAATTCTTTGGAAACTTTAGTCAAAACAAACAAACAAAGAGAAGTGGAGAGAGTGGACATCCTTGTCTCCTTCCTGAGTTTAGAGGAAATGGCTTTAGATTTTCACCATTAAATAGAATGCTGGCTATAGATTTGTCATACACTGACTTTATTATATTGAGGAATGTTCCATGGATTCCTAGCCTTCATTATAAAGGGTGTTGCATCTTGTCAAATGCTTTTTCTGCATCTATTGAGCTAATCATGTGGTTCTTATCCTTTCTCTTGTTGATGTGATACATTATGTTAATTGATTTGTGTATAGTGAACCAGGTTTGCATCCCTGAAATGAATCTTGTTTGATAGTGGTGCATGATTTCTTTGATGAGTTGTTGAAGTCAATTGGCCAAATTTTCTTAAGAAGTTTTTCATCGATGTTGATCAAAGAAATGGATCTATAGTTTTTTTCTTTGAGGTAAAATTCTCCCTCTTTGCAGATGACAGGATCTTATGTTGAAAGAATCCCATGGATTCCACTTCCAAATTACTTGAGCTGATCCAAAATTTTGGTAAAGTAGCAGGGTATAAAATTAAGCCTCAAAAATCAATGGCTTTTCTGTATGCTAACAATGAGAACAGCATGGCTGAAATCAGGAAAGCAACTCCTTTTGGAATAGCCACACAAGGATCTCTATGATGAAAACTTTAAAAACCTAAAAAAGGAAATTAAAGCAGAACTTAGGAAGTGGAGAAAACCTCCCATGCTCCTCTCCTGGATTGGGAGGATTAACATCATCAAAATGGCAATACTGCCAAAGGCTATCTACAAATTCAATGCAATACCTATCAATATTCCAACCTCATTCTTCAATGAAATAGAAGAAGCAACCCAAAAATTCATATGGAACAATAAAAGACCACAAATAGCAAAAGCAAGCCTTAGCAGAAGGGACAGTGCTGGAGGAATATCAATAACAAACTTCAAACTCTACTACAAAGCCATAGTAATCAAAACAGCTTGGTCCTGGCACAAGACTATTCTTGAGGACTAATGGAATAGGACTGAAGACCCAGAAACGAACCCACACACCTATAGCCACCAAATCTTCGATAAGGGAGCTAAAAAAAATAGAATGGAAGAAAGACAGCCTCTTCAGTAAATGATGTTGACAAGATTGCCTAAACGCCTGTAGAAAACAAAAGCTAGATGCTTATATATTATCCTGCATCAGAATCAACTCCAAATGAATCAAAGACCTTGAAGTCAAAGTAAACACCTCAAAACATTACAGGAAGGAATAGGAGACACTCTAGGGCTCCTTGGCACAGTCCAAAATTTTCTTAATAAAGACCCTCAGAAACACAACAAATGAAAGAAAGGTTGGACAAATGGGATTGCATGAAACTGCAGAGTTTCTGCATGGCAAAGGACATAGCCAGCAAGATCAATAGAAAACCAACGAATTGGGATAAGATCTTCACTAGCCTACAACGGACAAGGGCCTCATATGTAAAATATACTTAGAACTCAAAAAACTAAATCCCCCAACAACAAATCCTCAAAGAAACAACTGCCCAATAAATTAGTGGGCTAAAGACTTACAGAGAAACTTCTCTGAAGAGGAAATAAGAATGGCCAATAGACACATGAAGAAATGCTCAACTTCTCTAGCCATAAAGAAAATGCAAATCAAAGCAACATTGAGATTCCATTTCACCCCAGTTAGAATGGCTACAACCAAGAAATCTAATAACATCAGATGCTGGAGGGGATGTGGCCAAAATTGAACCCTACTGCATTGTTGGTGGGAGTGTAAACTTGTTTAACCACTTTGGAAAGCAGTATGGAGGTTCCTCAAAAGACTCCACATAGAGGTCCCCCTATGACCCAGAAATCCCACTTCTGGGCATTTACCCAAGTGATCACAAACAAGGCTATAATGAAGCTATCACCACAACTACGTTTATCACAGCATTATTTACCATAGCTAATATATGGAACCAACCCAGATGCCCCTCAGTAGATGAATGGTCAAGAAAAAGTGGTATATTTATACAATGGAATTCAATGCCTCCATCAGAAAGAATGACATTGCCCCATTTGTTAGGAAATGGAAAGACCTGGAAAAAATTATATGAAGTGAAGTAAGCCAGGCCCAAAGAAACATAGGTTCCATGCTTTCCCTTATTTGCAATAGCTACTGTAAGTCAAGGACAAGCAGAAAAGGTCAAAAGCTATGTACATATGACATATAAGATGATGCTAAGTGAAATGAACCCCAAGATAGGGACACAAGTGGTTTTTTTCTTTCTTGTTATTGTTTTTAACATATTTAAAATGTACTATGTGATTTTTTTGTTTCTTTTGTATGTTCTTCCCCTATGGTACAACCCCTGTTTTCACTGTATTTGATGTTGCTGTCCTGCATCTTGTATATACATTTTTCTAATTGGGGAAGGGGAAGAGAAATAACAAAATGCTGAAATAAAGATATAGATTGACTCATTGTAACAATGAGATGTACAAGACACTATGTAGGAAATGAACTTTACAACTTGGCAAGGTTGGGAAGGACAGGATGGCAGGGGAAAAACAAAGGAGGAGGTAACAATGCTCTTTAGGAAATGTGCTTATTACCTTACTCATGTTAACTGTAACCCCTCTGTATACTATTTTTACAATAAAAAAACATAAAAATGACTAGTACTTTTTAAAAAGTTGATGCTTTAGTAGAATTTCTAGATAAGATATAAATAACAAAAAAATTTCTAAAACCCATTTCATGTTAGGAATTTCTATGAAGCAAACCATCATCAATAGGTGGATAAGTGGAATCAGTGAGCACCAGAATAGGAAAAACAGAACAGATGGAATAAAATAATAGTTACACAGGTTTTGGTCTCATTCATTAATTTATTTGCTCATTTAGACACATTCAAAAACAACCTCCATCTCTATCTACTTCTCTCTCTCTAGTTTTATTGTGATAAATCCTGAGAACAGAAAGGTAGCCCTAACAATCTACTTACACTTTGTAATTTTCTGAATATGTGGTAGATTTCATTGTGTGTTAGTTAGCTCTCCTTCACAAGATTCATTCACATCAAGCTCAGATCCATTGTAGAGTGAGAAATTAGATTAGACAAAAGAGTTTCCCTGGAAAGCAAAAGAAAAAGGAAAAGGAAAAGAAAAGAAAAGAAAATGAATAGAAAAAAAGGAAAGAAATTGGAATTTTCCAACAGAAAGTATAGCATGAATTAAATGTTCGCAAAATAGAATCAGAACCTCAATTTTACTTTCATAGATGATGTATTACACTATTAAACATGATTTAAGCTATATTTTAGCTTTTTAAATAGCTAAAATGCTGTAACATTTGAAAGAATTGATATTACTTTCATTTCTCTTTTGCCTGTGGACATGCAATACTTAAAAACAGATATAATATCACTTTACATCTTTGGCAGGGTGGGGAGGGGATATGAGAAGGGATGGGAAGGGGAAACAAAGGAAGAGGCAACAATGCTTGATAAGAAATTTACTCATTACCTTTCTCATGTAATTGTAACCCCTCTGTACAGTATATTCACAATAAAAAAAGACAGATAATAATAATGGAACCTAAACACAATTACAGCCAATGAATCACACAAATGTACATTTCTGGTCTTTTAATAAATATTGTCATGAATTGAAGTCATGATTTGGTTTTCTTGTTTAATCCAACCAACACTAACCTCACTGAAAATGTATCTTTAAAAATTATATTGAGTGTTTTTGCATGTAATGTGCAATTTTGTATCACCGCATAATTTTCACATAAGTTAAATATGAATAACTTGTTAAACATAGCAAGGTAGATGAGTTTAACTCAGTTATACCTCTGATTTTTTAAAAGTATTTTTTTCTTAGAATTCCTTTTAAAATTTTGTATTTAAGGAAAACATTTGTGAAGTTGACTGCTTAATATCCATAAATTAGAAGTTAGACAATATTAAACACATGCTATTTGTCAATGAGAAAGTAAACTTGATAAAAAA
>NW_012267221.1:13402720-13420831 GCF_000151885.1 Dipodomys ordii
AGATTATGTAACCTTTTGCCCTTTCTTATGGAGACTTTTTGCTATAAAAGTTTGCTATCCTCTGCATTAAATCGCACTCAGCACTCAGCACTCAGCATCCACTCCTAATGTGTGTGAGTTGTCTGTTTGCCATCTCCCCATCCTATTCCAGTTCCTCCCCTAGGTGTCCTCCGTCGTCCCGACAGAACCCCGTCCGCGGCAATGATCTTTTTTAGCCTGAATGAAATAAAGATAGAAATATATAGGCAGGAATGATTATAGTTTAATGTAAATTAAATATGGTTCAAATTATTAGGAGAACGTATATATTATTTGTACATATTCTTTGGTAAAATGACTATTCAAGCTCCATATCCATTTAAAAATTAGGTTTTTGAATTTTTGAGCTATTGAGTTATATGACTTCTATATATTTTGAATTTCACCCTTTTATAGAAGTATGTTTTCTCCTGTTCTGTAGATTGCCTGTTGAGCTAATTATTTACTTTGTTGTACAGATAAAAAAAATTGCTTTCAAATGATAGCCAGTAAATTTTATTTTCTTAAGTATCTTGAAGATGTTATCATACTGTCTTTTGGCTTCTAGCTTTGTTAGCTTGTTATTTTTTTCCTTGTATTTATTTATGGAGGTAATACAGTTTAAAATCAGGGCCTCACATTTTCAAGAAAAGTGCTCTTCAGGTAAAGCCATTCTCCAGCCCTTTTGTTTTAGTTTTTTTTTTTTAAATAATGTCCCAATTTTTGCCTACACCAGGGTGGATCATAATCCTCCTAGTTATACTTCCCATGTAACTAGATAGCAGGAGTGTGTCACTACATCCAGGTACTGATTGATATAGTATCTTATCAACTTTTGCCCAGGGCTTGAACTTCAGTACTCCCAAACTATGTCACTCAAGTAACCAACAAGACTAACGCTAACCCTGCTACCTGGCAGTATGTCATTTCTTTGTAAGTAATCTTTTCCTTTCTGCATTAAAAATTAATATAGATGAGAATTTTTAAATCTTGTTTGAGTTATCAATTTGGGAAAATATCCCTCTATTGCTTTACTAATATATTTATATATTTGTTTGTTTGTTTTTGCCTGTCTTGAGGATTGAACTCAGGGCCTGGGCACTGTCCCCAAGCTTCTTTTGTTCAAGGATAGCACTCTAGTACTTGAGCCACATTATCTTTCCAGGTTTTGCTGTTTATGCAGTACTGAGGAATTGAACCAAGGGCTTCATGCATGCAAGGCAAGCACTCTACCACTAAGCCACGTTACCAGCTCTATTGCTTAAAAATAGTATATTTTTCTTTGTCTGAGGCTGAGATTTAAATTCGGTATCTGATACTTTTGCTCATGGCTACCTTAGCCATGCTTCCAACCCTCCGCTTTTGTCTTCTAAAACTTCATACTTCATTTAAATATGAATTAATTTGTCACATATATACTCAGGCATGGGGCTTGAACTCTGGGCCTGGGCACTGTCCCTCAGCTCTTCAGCTCAAGGGAGCGCTACTACTTGAGCCACAGCACCACTTTTAGTTTTCTGGGGGTTAATTGAAGATAAGAGTGTCATGGACTTTCCTGCCCAGGCTGGCTTTGAACCATGATCCTCAGATCTCAGCCTCCTGAGTAGCTTGGATTACAGGTGGGAGCCAGTGGCACCTGGTTAATTTCTCATATTACCATCCATTTTTATACTATTTGTTCTCTATGTTTTCTACTCTAGTCATTCTGTGTAATTTCTTGATATCTTTTTCTTTCTTCCCTATTTTTTAAAATATTACATGTCTAGCTAGCTGTTTAGTCACTGAGTAAAAGTTAATTTTAACAATTGCACACACAAATACAAATATGTAAAGATCTATTTTTTCCCATGAGATTATTAGTCCTGTCTCAGATTTTAGGAGAAATTTTCATTGCTAGCATCAGTGCTGTAAGAGTCTCAGATCAACACCCTGGCAGTTTAGTAGCATATCAGACTTGCTTTAGTTCCACTAGTGTCTTTCATCCTTATTCAAAAAAAGAGGCTCTTATTACCAAACTGTCACTTTGCCTTCCATTGGCCTGGTGAAGATCCAGCTAAAATTAAAACATCAGAGGTGAATATTTTTATATATGTCTTTTATTGTAAAAATGCTGTACAGAAGGGTGAAAGTTACATGTGTAAGGTAATGAGCACATTTCCTATTGAGCATTGTTATCCTCTCCTTTGTTTTTCCCCTACCATCACTTTCCTTCCCACCTCCCCAATTCCTCCACCCCCCAAGGTGTAAAGTTCATTTCCTACATAGTGTCTTGTACATCTCATTGTTACAATGAGTCAATCTGTATCTTTATTTCAGCATTTTGTTATTTCTCTTTCCCTCCCCCAATTAGAAAAATGTATATACAAGATGCAGGACACCAATATCAAATACAGTGAAAACAGGGGTTGTACCATAGGGGAAGAACATACAAAGAAACAAAAAAATCACATAGTACATTTTAAATATGTTAAAAACAATAACAAGAAAGAAAAAAACCACTTGTGTCCCTATCTTGGGGTTCATTTCACTTAGCATCATCTTATATGTCATATGTACATAGCTTTTGACCTTTTCTGCTTGTCCTTGACTTACAGTAGCTATTGCAAATAAGGGAAAGCATGGAACCTATGTTTCTTTGGGCCTGGCTTACTTCACTTCATATAATTTTTTCCAGGTCTTTCCATTTCCTAACAAATGGGGCAATGTCATTCTTTCTGATGGAGGCATTGAATTCCATTGTATAAATATACCACCTTTTCTTGACCATTCATCTACTGAGGGGCATCTGGGTTGGTTCCATATATTAGCTATGGTAAATAATGCTGTGATAAACGTAGTTGTGGTGATAGCTTTATTATAGCCTTGTTTGTGATCACTTAGGTAAATGCCCAGAAGTGGGATTTCTGGGTCATAGGGGGACCTCTATGTGGAGTCTTTTGAGGAACCTCCATACTGCTTTCCAAAGTGGTTAAACAAGTTTACACTCCCACCAACAATGCAGTAGGGTTCAATTTTGGCCACATCCCCTCCAGCATCTGATGTTATTAGATTTCTTGGTTGTAGCCATTCTAACTGGGGTGAAATGGAATCTCAATGTTGCTTTGATTTGCATTTCCTTTATGGCTAGAGAAGTTGAGCATTTCTTCATGTGTCTATTGGCCATTCTTATTTCCTCTTCAGAGAAGTTTCTCTGTAAGTCTTTAGCCCACTAATTTATTGGGCAGTTGTTTCTTTGAGGATTTGTTGTTGGGGGATTTAGTTTTTTGAGTTCTAAGTATATTTTACATATGAGGCCCTTGTCCGTTGTAGGCTAGTGAAGATCTTATCCCAATTCGTTGGTTTTCTATTGATCTTGCTGGCTATGTCCTTTGCCATGCAGAAACTCTGCAGTTTCATGCAATCCCATTTGTCCAACCTTTCTTTCATTTGTTGTGTTTCTGAGGGTCTTTATTAAGAAAATTTTGGACTGTGCCAAGGAGCCCTAGAGTGTCTCCTATTCCTTCCTGTAATGTTTTGAGGTGTTTACTTTGACTTCAAGGTCTTTGATTCATTTGGAGTTGATTCTGATGCAGGATAATATATAAGCATCTAGCTTTTGTTTTCTACAGGCGTTTAGGCAATCTTGTCAACATCATTTACTGAAGAGGCTGTCTTTCTTCCATTCTATTTTTTTTAGCTCCCTTATCGAAGATTTGGTGGCTATAGGAGTGTGGGTTCGTTTCTGGGTCTTCAGTCCTATTCCATTAGTCCTCAAGAATAGTCTTGTGCCAGGACCAAGCTGTTTTGATTACTATGGCTTTGTAGTAGAGTTTGAAGTTTGTTATTGATATTCCCCCAGCACTGTCCCTTCTGCTAAGGCTTGCTTTTGCTATTCGTGGTCTTTTATTGTTCCATATGAATTTTTGGGTTGCTTCTTCTATTTCATTGAAGAATGAGGTTGGAATATTGATAGGTATTGCATTGAATTTGTAGATAGCCTTTGGCAGTATTGCCATTTTGATGATGTTAATCCTCCCAATCCAGGAGAGGAGCATGGGAGGTTTTCTCCACTTCCTAAGTTCTGCTTTAATTTCCTTTTTTAGGTTTTTAAAGTTTTCATCATAGAGATCCTTGTGTGGCTATTCCAAAAGGAGTTGCTTTCCTGATTTCAGCCATGCTGTTCTCATTGTTAGCATATAGAAAAGCCATTGATTTTTGAGGCTTAATTTTGTACCTGCTACTTTACCAAAATTTTGGATCAGCTCAAGTAATTTGGGAGTGGAGTCCATGGTGTTCTTTAAACACAAGATCCTGTCATCTGCAAAGAGGGAGCTTTTTACTTCAACCTTCCCTATTTGGATTCCCCTTTATGTTTGCATGTTTTCTTATTGGTATAGCTAGGAATTCTAAATTGAAGAGACGTGGAGAGGGTGGACAACCTTGTCTTGTTCCTGAGTTTAGAGACAATGGCTTTAGCTTTTCACCATTAAGTACAATGCTGGCTGTATGTTTTCATACACTGCCTTTATTATATTGAGAAGTATTTCATGGATTCCTAATTTTTCCAGCACCTTCATCGTAAAGGGGTGTTGGATCTTATCAAATGCTTTTTCTCCATGTATTGTGATAATCATGTGATTTTTATCCTTGTTCTTGTTGATGTGATGAATTATATTAATTGATTTGTGTATATTGTTCCAGCTTTGTATCCCTGAAATGAATCCTGTTTGATTGTGGTGTATGATTTTATTTTATGAGATGTTGAGGTTGATTGGCCAAAATTTTGTTGAGAAGTTTTGCATTGATGTTCATCAAAGAAGTGGGTCTATGGTTCTCTTTCTTTGATAAGTCCCTGCCTGGTGTGGGAATGAGGGTTATAATGGCTTCATAGAAACAGTTTGATAATGAACTTTCACTTTCAATTTCATTGAAGAGTTTGAGGAGTATTGGTGTCAGCTGTGTTTTGAAGGCACAACAGTACAGTCAGAAGTGAATCTTTAAAATCAAGTCTTTCCTGACTTACCTGGAGGAGAAATACAGTAATCTTGATGGTGAGCACCACCTATACGTTTTCCTTTCACACCACCATTGTAGCATTGTGCTTTCATGAAATCTGTAAACTTTTTGATAGAGAAAGCCAGCCATGTCTTCCTGAATTTTGTGTATTTCTTAAATACAGTTTCAAATAATAATAAGAACTAGCATTTTTAGAATTTGCTATAAACTAAGCAATTGTATGAACTTTAGCTGTTTTAGTAACTCACTGGAGATACTAAGAGATTATATATGATGTCCAAAGCTGCACAATGAAGAATCTATCAATACAGGAATTGAATCCAAATGTTATGTGACTCCATGCACTAATTCTACGAAACTTATCCAATACTGCCTCCCACTAATGGAAGAAACAGCTAGTGATACAGGTTATGTCAGCAACAACTTGAACTTTTACACCAAACAAACTCATGGGGGTTGGGTAATGTGCATAGGAAAGGACACGTTTGAACAAATACAGGAAGGCCTATAAGACAGATGGAGCTTTGTGTAAAAGGACATTTATGAACAAGCAACATGAAGAGAATAAAGACACTGTGAGTCGGCTGTGAGGAAATTTAGCAGCAGTTAATATTGTGTGGTGGGTACAAAATTAGCTTCATAGGTACAGATGAGATTCTGGAAGGACTCAAGACCAAATCAGAAATCAAGCCCAGAATCTAAAACAAACCTGGTCGGCAAATAATATGTGTCTCTACCTACAATTTTTTTAAACTATTTATAACTGTTCTTAACTTCTCAAACACCTTTTATCCTTAAACTAGTCAGATGTTAGACTCACACAAAGAGAGAATGTTCTTTAAATCAAAGTGGCAGGAATAACAATAACCTTGCATATTTTACTGAAGTTAATACTGAGCTAGAGGTAGCTTCAATATCAGAAAACTTTTACCTTTATCATTTCAACCATGGTCTTAACTCTGGACTATTTTATTTCAATAGACCAGAGTCTCTGACCTAATTTTCAAGCCTACCCCAACTGATCTTTCAATGGTGCTTATATAGAGTTTTCCAAGTAGATGAAAAATGAATGTCTGAGATATTGTATATGATGATTGCATTCATACATTCTTAGCAAGACTCCCTTAACAGAGGATTGTATGCTCTAATTTCTATCTCAGTTCTATTTTTTCTTGTATGTGTAAAGATAAAACAACACATTTACTTTGCATAAGTAAATTGAATTTAATTTTGTTGCTTTGCCAACTCAATTAGATTCTTTAGAAAGGGACTCAACTTCTTTTAAAATAAAAGTATGGAGAAGAGAAAGAGAAATAGAGAGAGATTATTGAGTTACTTCAGAAGAAATAAGTTTCATAGTATTATTTAATTTGGTATATTAGATACACTTAACTCATTATTATGATGGCATATAGAATAGACATTATTTTAGATTTTAGAATAGACATTATTTTAGATTTTAGGAATTGTACCTTCAAAGTATAATGTTAGTAAAAAGTTGAAAGAGTTCATTTACTTATATGGAAAGTCCTTTATACAATTACTTAAAGTTAATAAAATAATATAAATTGGTTAAATTAGCCAGAGATGCTAGTACATGCCTGTTATTTTAGTTTTCAGGATGCTGAGGGAGCAGGAACTTGAATTGGGCTATTTTTCAATTACAGATGAATTGAAAAATGAAAATAAATAAATACATGATGATCAATATCTCCCCTTTCATCATTCTCCCCATCCCAGTTTCTCCCTTCAATTTTACTAGTTTCACAGGATTTACATTGAGTAGTATGAATGCAATCTTACCTACCTTCCTTTCTTCATTTATCCATCTCCTTCACCTAGTACTAGCTTCCTAGAGTTCACTTCCTTGGAATATGAGTTAGTTTTCTAAGTAATTGTGCTAGTTGAATTGTCTCCTAATATACTATACTTTAGTTAATACATTTGTGTATACTTACAAATGACCATTTATATATTTAAATGTATACTTATAGATTAGATCTAGCCTCCACATATGGGAGAAAACATGTGTCCTTTGTCTCTCTGGGCTTGACTTACTTCATTTATCATGATTTTCCCATCAATTTCTTTGCAAATGATGTAATATCATTCTTCCTAATGGATGAGTAAAATTCCATTGTATATAAACACACCACATTCGTTTTTATCCATTTGTCCATTGAAGGGGATCTGGGCTGTTTTTATACCTTGGCTATGGTGAATAATACAACAATGAATATGGTTGTATGAGTGGCTTTACTGTATACTCTGCTTCTGGCCAGCAGATTTGAGGTGAGGGATGAAAAATGCCCACTGCCAATAATATTTTATTTCACACACAGAGGTAAGAAATGAGTCTAACTGATTTATAGTTAAATCAAATATATTATTTCCACCTCTGCTTTTATAAACAGATTGTTCTGGGGCTAGTTTATTGGACTTATGGGAAAATAAAGTAAAGGGAACATACCAAGAAGTAGATAACAAGAAATCAGGAAGCACACAAGGATTCCTCCTTGTCTTTTTGACTGGATTACTGCAGAAGGTCAGACACTCATAATATATTGTTTTTTTTTTTTACTTAGACATAGTATAAACATCACCATTCTATCAGATTTCTACTGGTATTATTAACATTGCAAGAAGACTAGTTACATCTCCTGTAGGCTGTCACAGTTCCCATTGGGCTGTAAGGTTGCCACATCTCCCTTGTTTTCGTTTTTTAAAATAGCCATCAGTTGTGAAGAAAGCAGCATGATCATCTTCATTCTGATCTGTTCCATTTGGGAGGTAGCACCACATATTACTTGGAAGTCTAAAATAATAATAAGGAGTATTCCCATGACAAATAATCTCCATATGCAGAGGCTGAGTCCAGAGAAGCACATTTAGGATTAAACTAAGACTGTTTTACAGTTCCTCAAGAACTGATTTGTAAGTACAGCTTTGTAACTCATTGAACTGTGATAGTAATTGTAACAATAATATATAATAATCTACTTCCTGGTGGAGGGAATCAGAGAAAGTACCACAAAGATGTCTTTTTTTTTAACCAGTTCTTAATCACATTGGAAGAATTATAATGTAGTACAGTTACACAAAATTTTTCAAAACCAGGATCACATTGTAGTTGCCATCCTTCAAACAGAGCCTGCTAGTGCTCTCTGCCATTCAATGACTTTTTCTAATGCATCTAGCATTGTTAAAATTGTTTGATCTGTATGAGTTTGAGTTAATAACTCCTGGGTAAAGTTCTTTAAGTCAGAATTACTTGGCTAGCTGTTTCGAGAGAAGGGGTAAGAGCAACCATACTAACATGTAGAAGCTGCAGAAACAGTGAAGTCCCTTAAGAATCCAATAAAGCATTTGGTATGTACAAGGGAACATAGGGCCAGTTTTAACAAAAATTCCAGACATTCCCTTCCATTACCTAGTGAAATTGAATGGTACTCATGTTGCAGCTCCATGACTGAGCACAAAAACATGGGTGATGTGAGCCAGGCATGGGTGGCTCATGCTTGTAATCTTAAGTATTCAGACGGGTTATATCTGAGGATTGCAGTTGGAATCTTGTCCACGCATGAAAATCCATGAGACTCTTATCTCCAATAAACTACCCCAAAAAGCTGAAAGTGGATCTATGGCTAATGTAGTAGAGTGAACAAAAAAAAGCTCAAGTCAGTGCCCAGACCTTGAATTGAAGGCCTATAACTGGCCCAAGAAATAAAAAACAAACAAATCTTGGGTGATGTTTTAACTGGCTATGTTAATGTGGGAAATATAAGAAGTGAAATAAAATCCTCTTGTAAAAGTTAGATTAAAATGCCTCTGCTTATGCTTGGTAAGAAATGTACGCATTATCCTGCCCATGCAATTGTAACCCCTCTGTACAGTATGTTCACAAATAAAATAAAATAAAATTAAAAATAAAATAAAATAAAATAAAATAAAATGCCTCTGCTTGTGTAAGGTTAATGGATGTAGTCATAGCTAACATATAAGGATGAGAAGTACAAACCATGACATAATCAATTAGATTATGTTCCAATTTCATCAAAAATGACGCATCACTTTTTGTATAATTTCCATACAGATCATACTTTAAAAACCAGTTCTACTTAAGAAAACAGCTGTAAGTCTCCAAATTTTGTTTGAAAATGGCACATATGAATTATTGAAAATTACTTATATAACAGAGCCTGATATAATTCCACCTTCCCAAGAATAGAATTATTAGAAGAGCAGTGGTCACTTCCTAACAAGAAATGTCTGTGGGATCCCCACAATCAAATAATGAGAAATTGCCTAGTTTTGTTTTTGTTTTGTTTTGTTTTTAGTTGTCAGGGAAAAAGAGGATTGACAAGGGCACCAAAGAACTGCTTTAGTCTCAGTTTCATTTATGTTCCATGTGGCAGTGATCTAAACTTGGGGGTAAGGTTGAATTGTCTAGTCCAACTAGAGGCATTTAACCCTACAGTCTGAATGAAAGGCTTAGGGGGATATTATTATGAGCAGGATGATAGTGTACATGTTCTTGTGGTATATCCTGAGGATAGTTACTACCGATGTAGTAGAAAATCAAAGGGGTGGAGAGGAGGACAAAAACAAACATTGTAGTTCAGGTAGTTCCTACCAGTCAGTTCTATTAAGTAAGGGCCCTCCTGGTAGGACCCATTATCCCCCTACCCAATTGTTATGATGGGAAACGGGGGCTCACTATCCAGCCACCTAAATATAAGTGGCTTCAGCATATGAGCTCAGAACCTCTGGCAAAATTATAAGGAAAATTATCCCGGGAATTTAAGCTACCTGAGTAAGGTTGTTAGATGCAGCGGCTAGATAAACTAAAAGCTGGTTTTCAAGTGTGTGGGGAGCTTTCACCCTTCACATCACTTTTTCTTCTCCCTGGTTCAACTGTTTTCAGTTGTCCCCAGATCATGCCTGGCGCCATTTTGTTGCTACATGTGTGGTGTTTTTTGTGTGTGGTGCATCCGTTCAGGGTCTTGCAAGGTCATCTTTTCCATTGGTAACAGAGGGTTGAAGTGCTGGTCCTTCAACTCATGACATGGCTTGAGTTTGAGTAGGGAGGCACTGAGATACTATAGGAAGTAGAACAGAAACATATGCTCTACCCCATGTAATAAGACTGTAAGACCATTTCCTGGACTTAATTCCTTGAAGATCTGTATCAGGATGGTGCATTATGTTCAGTAAAAGAAGAGGTTGCTTGAAAATGCCTTTCAGCCACTGTAAGACCCTGTTGGTCATGAATAAAAAAATTAGAATAAATAAAACTTTAATTGATCTCTAGGGAATATATCCTTATTACCCTTTTGTTGTTGTTGTTTATTTAGATAGGTTTTTAAGAACCTGATGAATATGTTCTACAGTTCTTGACCTTGGCGCTTATAAGGAATAAAGAGTGAATTTTCCATTGATGTAAAAATAGCTGAAAATTATGGGCTGTATAACAGGATCCATTATTAGTTTTTAGTTGTGGCATTCTTATGTGACTAAAACTTTCTAACGAGGATGAGCTGACATATTTAGCTGTTTCCCCATTTAAGGGAATAGCATGATAAAATGAGAAAAAGGATAGATGGAAACATAGCTATTGTTGCCCAAATGAAAGGACATGAGTTATATCTGTCTTTCAAATCCAATTGGCAAGTAATCCTCTGGGGGTTGAGTCGTAATAATTTAGGGTTGCCTGCATGTTGTTGATAGTCTAAGCAGGCTTATTTATATCTTGGACTTGGTCTCCAGGTTTCATACAGTATCCTAATTTGTAATCTTTTGGATAAATGCCCAAGAATGGCATTACTGGATCACAGAATAGTATTCTATGTTTAGCTTTGTTGGAAATCACCAAACTGCTTTCCAGAATGGTTGCACCGGTTTACATTCCCACCAACAGTATGTTAAGGTTCCTTTGTCCTCTACAGGATTTGTTGTTACTTGTATTCTTTATGATGGTCATTGTAACTGGTGAGATGTGATATTACTGTTTCAATTTGCATTTTTTATGGCCAGAGATGCTGAACATTTCTTTTTATGTCTATTGGACATTTTTACTTTTTTTTCCCCTGAAAAGCCTCTATTTTGTTAATTTGCTCACTTATTATTTGGGTTTCTGATTGTTTGAGGGTATAGTTTCCTGAACTCTTTGTTATACTTTGGATATTAGATCATTGGGTTATATTTGGCTACCAAATATCTTCTTCCATTCTGTAGACTGTTGCTTTTTATCTTGTTAACTATGTCCTTTTCCATAAAGAAATTTCTTAATTTGATGCAGTCCCTTAGTCAATTCGTTCTTTGATTTTCTAAGCCCATGGTACTGTGCTCAGTATGTTCCTACCTGTGCCAAGAAGATTTGTTTCTCTTTCTCCTTCCTATAGTAGTTTCAAAGTTCAGGTCTGAGATTGAGGTCACTGATCCAGGGTTTTATTCTTCTCTTTTATGGAGATTGAACTCTCTGGACCTTGTGCTTGGTAAGCAAACATTCTACCATTTGAACTATTCCCCATTTCATTGCTTTCAGGTTCTTTTGTTTTTGTTTTTGTTTTTTTTCTAGATAGAGCCTTGAGCTACTTTTGCCAGGTCTGGCCTCAAACTGAAATCCTCCCATTCTGTCTCCTAAATTTCTGGGATTATAGATGTGTACCACCATGCTTTGCCTTCAATGCTAATTTTTAATGACATTTTTTAACCATTAATGAAAATTGATCAATTTAGAGTCGTTGGAAAGAATACTTAAAAAGACAGCTCTTATGTCATGCTTTTAAAATACATATACCCATATATGAGACAAGGTAAGAGTAATAGAAATTACTCTTCAAATTAGTATTAGAAAACATTTTTTCCAATTGCCCAAGATACTAAGCCTTGAAGTTGGCAGAACCATATATTTCTTGAGTCATAGGAGCTCATCTTTAACATTTTTCCATATTACTTTTTATTAGTTACTCTTGCTCATTTCCTTTTACATATCCAGAAGTTTATTCCATACCTTCTTTTTTATTTCTGACAGAAATTAAACATTTTTAATTAATTTAAAATTAATTTAAATTAAATTAATTAATTAAATTAACATTCAACATGCTGTTGAATGTTCTTTAGTGACTTAGACTTTTCTTCCCCCTTCATGAAATAGTATTTTGCTAAGTATTTATTTCTGTTCACATATATTAATAGGATAAGGAGATAATATTTTCATTATGCTATCAGAGATGTGTGGAATGTACACAATTCTAATATATTTTATAAACACTACTATTGGGTATTTATCCATCTATCTATAATCAGAACAGATAAATCCTCTCATTGAGATGGCTGAGGAAAAATATTTTAACTGTAAAAAACATGAAAATATTTTCTACCTCTGTAGTTAGGTTCCTGTTAGAACAGACTATACCAAATTGCACCATTCATACACTATTGAATGATATGCTTCCAATGAACTTTTCTGATTAGTATATGGATTGCTTAGAAATATCTTCAGGGAATTAGATAGGAGACTGGTAAAGGAAATGGAGGTTGCATGCATACCCACTTTCCTATTTATAAAGATGAAATGAATAGTAGTGTTAAAGGACTAAATAAATGCTGTCATCAGGCATTTAAAGTGAGTAAAAGTGTATCTAACACATATTCTGTTTTACCCCAAATAAAGTTTAAAAAAGCCCATGTCTGCGAAAAAGCCTGAATTATTTACATATATAAGTAGTTTGTAGTTCCAGAAGATAAGCTTCATAAGGACTCAGTCTCCATGTTTTAAATGAACGTTACTTCTAGGTGTAAGATTACAAGCATATTTCAGCCAAGGAAGCCCACCTCTCATTTTTCATAAGCAACAAAACACACAGTGGAATATCATATTTTCAGCCTGTGACCTGTGTCTCATGGGGTCAGGAGAGACTATGCTGAGACACAGATCCTGATAAATTGTTTGAATTCAGAGTTTTAAAAATGGTCTTTGTAGTTTCAAATAAAATGGCATTTTCCAAGATGATTTCAATTTATCATGGCCTTCTGGTTAAAAAAAAAAAAAAACTTAAATGGGGGCTGGGAATGTGGCTTAGTGGTAGAGTGCTTGCCTAGCATGCATGAAACCCTTGGTTTGATTCCTCAGTACCACACAAACAGGAAAAGCTGGAAGTGGTCCTGGGGCCCAAGTTGTAAAGCACCAGCCTTGAGCATAGAAAGGCTCAGGAATAGTGCCCAGGCTCTAAGCCAAAGCCCTAGGACCAGAAAAAATTAAATGATACACATAATATTAAAGTTGTATGTATTAATGGCATGCCGTGCAATGTTTTTCACTTGTCTCAGTAGTTTGATTCCTTCACACACTTACTCTGTAAATGATGGAAGATGATATGACCCCTCAGTTTGGTCTTCAAAGCAAACTTATACAGTGGAAGCTTTCTTGAGCACCATTCTCTTTCTTTAAAAAATGTATTATATTATCTTTAAGCAGCATACAAAGGGTTACCATTTAACAAATGAGCTTATAAGTACAATGCATTTTAACTGACGCCCCCGCCTTTCATCTCTTCTCCATCCCTCCCAACCCATCCCCATATTGCCCTTCCTGATTTTTTTCCTTTAAATCTCAGAAGAAAATAGAGTCTCTCTCTATGTAACACTAACAGTTTAGTTCTTAGACTAGTACCATTTTCTTTTCTGGCACCTTGTTATGGCCTGGGGAATAATTATTTTACTTCTCGATTTTCTTCTTCTCTAGCCTTTATTTCTATTTGTAGTAGTGTTTTAGCCTTCACATATGCAAAAGTCTATCTGACCTGAAAAAGAAAACAACACCTGCTCTCTAAAAAAAATTCTTTAATTATAACTTGTATCTCTGGGAAGTAACAAGAAGTGATTAGAAACTCACCGGACTCATAGTGAGATGGACTTAAGCCGAAAGGACCTTGATTAGCTGACATCAATAAGGCTAGTGAAACATGGAAATATTTTAAGTTTATGAAGATTAGTGTTAGTTCAGGTACATGATTCAGCAATCATCTCCCCAGAGTCTGATTATTTCCTTCTTTCCAGTGCTCAATCCCAGTAAAAGGTGGTCCATTTCTTCCTCAAGTAGAGCTGCATTTTACCTTGTTCATGGGGTTCTAGGATTGTAAACTGATTAAATTGTGAGAATTGATTGGAAGGCCATGGCTGTTTTAATGATTCAGGCTTTACTTCTGTTTACTGGATTTAGAACTGCTTTTGCTTACAGAGATAGAAAAAGAATTTTGTAGATTGTCTATCCATTAATTTCACTTTTAAGAATACCTTGATCAGCAACATAGGGCTTTTCAGATCTGCCTATTCCTATCACTATTTTAACTCAGCTGTATAGGAAGTAACTACTCATCTTGTCTTCAGTGATGAAAGGCTGTCACTAGGACCTTACCTGATCCATTTTCAGCCTAATTATCCCCATTGGAGTTAGGGATCCTAGTTCAGTGACAGCAGTTTTTATTGCATTTCCTGTCCTTCAGACAAGCAATATAGAGTTCCTTGAGGGTGCTGGGATCATTTCTCACAGTCATACTAATGACTGCGTCCTCAGGACTCTGGGGCCTTATACGATAAACTCAGTCAAACATTCTAATCTTATGAGGCCTTTGAACACTTCCCTCTATAATGTACACACAAACAGTTCTTGCATTTCAACTTTATTAAGTGTAGCTCATCTTTCGGTGGTATAGCATTGATATAATTTATCCTGTACCCTGAATGTCAAGTTCCACAGCTCTCTTTGGTTTTCAGTCCGTGAAAATTGTAACAATCTTGTGGTAATTTTAGACTGTAATACAGTTTAGGGGTCACATTTTGTGACACTCATTTTTGTGGATGGGCTGAGACTTAAGTCTCATTATTGGTCTAGCAAAGAGAGGATTGTAGGATGGATCTTAAGGAGAATTAGCAAGGCCGTGCAAAGAAATATCTGTATCCTTTTCTCCTATTTCTTCATCATGGATTACACTAGTAGTTTTCTTGATCAAATTTGACTTTGTCATTTTCTTTCTCAAGGTCACCAAAGATTAAGTCCAAACACAAAAATACTGCATTTTTTCTATCATTTAAAAATGTATATACCAGCACAACTATGTTTATTGCAGCATTATTTACCATAGCTAAGATATGGAAGCATCCCAGATACCCCTCAGTAGATGAATGGATCAAGAAAATGTGGTATATACACAATGGAATTCTATGCCTCCAACAGAAAGAATGACATTGCCCCATTTGTTAGGACATGGAAGTACTCAGAAAAAATTATATTAAGTGAAGTAAGCAGGCCCAAAGAAACATTGGTCCCATGGTTTCCCTTATTTGCAATAACTAGTATATGTCTGAGACAAGCAGAAAAGGTCAGATAAGTTGATGTTAGGTGAGATGAACTAAGATAAGTATTCAAATGTTTTTCTTTCTTGCAATTGTTTCTAACATATTTATAAGATGATTTCTTTGTTGCTTGTATGTCCCTCCCCCCATGGTATAACCCCTGCTTTCATTGTATTTGATGTTGGTATAAATTGGAAGGAAAAAGCATCGTTTAAATAGGGATACAGGTGGACCCATTGCAACAATGAGATGTACAAGTCGTTATATCGAAAAATGAACTTTTCAACTTTGGCCAGAAGGGTTGGAGGACAGTGGGGGGAGAGGGGCGGTGGGAGATGGGAAGGGATGGGTAGGGGAAATAAAGGAGGAGGCAACAATGCTTGATAAGAAATGTACTCAAATGGGAACAAGTGGGAAAGAGGGAACAGCTGAAACTATGAAAAACACCAATTTCTTCCACTCAATGTGGAAGAAATAACTGTATCGCAAAGTTCATAGAACTAATAAGTGTTATAGACCGTGATAGACAATTTGCTCCAGGAAAGTTAGAATGCATTTGTGACTTTAACTGAGCATCACTATCCCACAATAATGTGATATTTGGGAAATTATGTAACCACTTAACCACAGTAAAAAATTTGAAAAAAATAAAAAAAATAATAAAAGAAATGTACTCATTACCTTGCCCATGTAATTGTACCCCTCTGTGCAGTATTTTCACAATGAAAACAATATATATAAAGATATATATATATATATATATGTATAGCTAGACAGTATTTATTTTTCTACTTTTTTCTTCAATTTTTATTCCAATTTTTATGTATCTTATTGGCAATAATTCTTTAAGGGGAAATTAGCGTTTTTATTCCTTTCTGTCTGTTTTGACCATGGTTTTAAATGCACAATGATTTCTTTCTTCACTGAGTGTCTTTCAGTGTAACTTTTAGCACTACATATTATGACACAACAAACTCATGTCCCCAATATTGGGTATGTCAGAATAGTTGGGCAATAGAAGATTTTCAGCAATTTTTTTTTGGCTTTTCAGTGGTGGATGTTTTTCTTTTTTCTTTCCTTCCTTCCTTCCTTCTTTCCTTCCTTCCTTCCTTTCTTTTTCTTTCTTTCTTTTGCTATACCTGAGCTTTTTTGCTCAAGGCTAGTGCTCTACCACTTGAGCCACTCTTCCACTTCTGGTTTTTGAGAGATTAATTGGAGATAAGACTTTGGGCTGGCTTTGAACTGCAATCCTCAGATCTCAGCTTCCTAAGTAGCTAGTATTATAAGCATGAGTCACCAGCTCCAAGCTTTTTCCTTCTTTCTTAATAGTTGTATACTAGAATAGATTTAGAAATAGATTGCAGAAGCTTCACCATCTTCAGTGTATTTTTAATTTTTTTCTGTTATGCACAGTGTTTACTTTTTTTTTTTTTTTGCCAGTCCGGGGGCTTGAACTTAGGGCCTGGGAAATGTCTCTGAGCCTCTTTGTGCTCAAGGCTAGCTTTCTACCACTTGAGCCATAGCGCCACTTCTGGCTTTTTCTGTGTATATGGTACTGAGAAATCGAACCCAGGTCTTCATGCAAGGCAAGCACTCTACCTCTAAGCCACCTTCCCAGTCCTCAGTGTTTACTCTTAAACTAGATAAAGTTGGAAATAGCTTATATTTCACATCATCCACTGTTTGCATTTTGTCTGTCTTCCATGGTCAAATTGAGTACACTGAAGACTTTCTCCATTATATTTTATGAGCACAAAATTAAAAACTATATTCTTTTGAACATATGTACAATGTTCAGAAGACACAGTATCTTCCCAACCATTCTAAAATGGTAAAACTATATAGAAATTAAGTGATGGTTTAATGCACATGATCATATTTAACAATATAGTTTGAATAATGTGCACTGTACTGAAGCAAAGTAATTAGTATTGCCATTTATCTAATAATTGTGTAGTAATTGCTTTCAAGGGTTTAGATCAATTTTTAATGTTAGTTGAATTATTTCACCCTGACATAGCATTTTCTTTGTATGAGTCAAAATGTGATCTTATTAACAAAAATTCTTTATGAGAGATAAAGACACCTGTTACTAAATTAAATAGAATAGCCATTTGTTTTCTGCTTTTTTAAGATTTTAAAATTTCACTAACAAATGATGGCAGGAGAAATTTTGGATGCTGTCAATGTCAGAAAAGTCAACTAACATACCCCCTCTGTACCAATTTATTTTAGCTTTCTAAACCAAAACTACTAAGTGATGATAAATTTAAGTAACTGAATTATACTCTCTATATATGAGATTAAATTAAGGTTCACCTTTTGAAATGAAGAGAATATATGTATTTTATTTAGTCTTTTTTTCCCTTCACCTCCTACAGAGAAATGATGAAGAAGCGGTTGTGGACAGAGGTGGAACTCGTTCTATTCTCAAAACACACTTTGAGAAAGAAGACTTAGAAGGTAAGGCACTGCTTTTCATTCCAAAGGTATGTCAAAGGGAAACATGAAGAACAGCTGAACCCATTTCTATTCCTGATGCTGTTAGGTGCCAGCATTTCAATTATCATAGATTCATAGAATTTATAAGCATAGGGGCTGGGAAGGTGGCTCAGTTGTGGAGCGCTTGCCTTGCATACATGAGGCTCTGGGTTCGATTCCTCAGTACCACATAAGCAAAAAGAAAAAAGCTGGAAGTGGCGCTGTGGCTCAAGTGGTAGAGCGCTAGCCTTGAGCTGAAGA
>NW_012267221.1:13422316-13428923 GCF_000151885.1 Dipodomys ordii
CCCCCCACCCAATCCCCCACCCTCCCGCACCAAATTTGTAAAGTTCGTTTTTGACATGACAACTTGTACTTCTCATAGTTGCATCTGGTCCACCTGTATCCTTAAACAGGAGCTACCTTTCTACTACTCTTCCAGTTACTATTCCATACTAAACAGGTAAATATCTGTCATTTGCAGATGCTATGATGTACACATGAACTTAATAGACCAGTTAGTGGTTCTAGGTTGGTTACCTAGAATTATATAAAACTATATATAACAATGAAGGAGGTGGTCATTTAGGAAAAATCAAGTGACTGTATAATATAAAATAAGTATGTAGAAGCATGCCAGTGAGAAAGGTAGTAGTCCTGAGGAAGAGGGTATTATAGCTGCCCCCCTTGTTTAAGTAAAGGAAAATAACAGAATACCTTTGAAGAGCTTTTTCAGTAATGTAGATACTACAAAACAAATGTTTCAAATGAAATACAGTTTGAAATTGCTATTGTAGACAAACACATTTCATAAATATAAACTCTTAATTAAGATTCTAAATTTGACATTTTTGTTTCTCAGAGTTTATGTGTATATTCTTAGCTAATAATTTAAAATTCGGAGTACAGTTTGTAGAAATGCCAGGTGCTTAAAAATATCTATGAAATCTCAGGTGGTATATATTTAGTAGAATGATCACCTGCTGGGTAACAACAGCTTGGTGCGACATATTAATTAATTCAAATCTATTATACATGATGAATATATAATTTCTTGACCTATAAATCTATTTTATATATATTTTGCATAATTTTTATTTCTTCTTTTCTAGTTTTCAAGTTATATTTTTTATTATTTTTAAGCAGTTGTACAACCAGGTGCTGCTGGATCATGCCTGAAAGCTTTGCTATTCAAGAGACTGAGATCTGAGGATCACAATTCAATGCCAGCCTGGGCAAGAAGAGACTCTTATTTCCAATTAACTACTGAAAAAAAAAAGGCATAAATGAAGCTATGGCTCAAGTGGTAGAGTTCTAGCCTTGACCAAATAAGCTCAGGGACAGTACTCAGGCCCTAAGTTCAAGCCCCAGGATACATACACATACTTACACACACACACACACACACACACACACATGCACACATGCATGCACACATGCATGCACACATGCACGCACACACATGCACATGCACATGCACCCACATGCACACATGTATTTGTACAAAGCAATTGGTTACAATTCAATACAATGCATTTTGATCAATATCACCCTTTTCATCAAGTATACAGTTTTATGAGATTTTGTGCTCTTTGTATTTTGGGGCATGGCTCAACTATAAATTCTTTAAGCCTAGCCAATTGGTGTTTCTTCTACCCTCTTCTCATTCCCACTGTGATTGCTCTAGTTTGTTCCTTCTGTACCTTGTGTACAGTGAGTTTCTCACACTCCAATCTCCTTCACATTGGCAAAATGTTCTTTCTAGCCTTCTTCTGCTTTGTGTGGTAAAACTTAGTGAAGGATATTGGATCCTTATAATTAGCCAACCTCAGGGTTCTGAGTAAAGCAAAACTGTTCAGGCTGTAGCTTTTATTTTTGTTTTCTCATGTTAATCTAAAGTATGAGACTACAAAAGGTAAAGTGCCTTAATACCCTAAATTCTTTCTTCTACTTGCCTTTTAATATATATGTAGGGATACATAAAATATAGAAAGCCAAGTTAAATTTGAAAGGTACTTAGGTAAGTAAAGGATAACATCTTTAAAACACATAGTAGTAAAAGGTATGTCCTATGGAATATTTTTCTTGATTATTTAAAAAATTTTTATAGTAAAGGTGATGTACAAAGGGATTATAGTTACATAAGCATGGTACTGAGCACATTTCCTTTTGCACAGTGTCTCCCCTTCCCTCATTCTCTCCCAGTTTTTTTCTTTTTTTCTCTTTTTCAAATTATATATTTTTCTATTATCTTTAAGCAGTTGTACAACCAGGTGTTGTTGGCTCATGCCTGAAATCACAGCACAACCTTCTCCCAACTTCCCTCCTCTCCAAATTGTATAGTTCATTTCCCACATAGTGTCTGGTGGGTTTGACTATTGAATTGGTTCACTCTTTGTCCCAACATTTCTGGGCTTCCTTTTTCCCGCCTAAATCAGATAAAATTATGTACAAGACAAAGGGTACAGAAATCAAAACAGTGACAGAAGGGAATAAACCAAAGAGAAAAGGAAAGAGGAAAAGAAAAAGAAAACACAAATAGTACAATAAAAACCTCTTGTTTCCATTTCTTAGAGTTCATTTCAGCAAGGATCATTTTATATGATCATTTGCACATAACTTTTGAGCTCTTGATATGCTCTTCTAGAATATCTGTTCTCACTTTGTGAATGATTAGACTGCTATTTAAATCGATCTTGTCCAGGTGTAATTACTTTTTTTTTACTTGTAGGATTATAGGTTCATTCTAATTGCTACAAATGAGGGAAACCATGCAACCTATGTTTCTTTGGGTCTGTCTTACTTCACTTCGTATAAGTTTTTCCAAATCTTTCCATTTCGTTATAAGTGGGGCAATGCCATTCTTTCTGATTGAAGCATATAACTACATTATGTATATATACCACATTTTCTTGATCCATTTATCTACTGAAGGACATCTGGGTTGATTCCCTATTGTGGCCATGGTAACAATGCTGCAATGAACATGGTTGTCCTTACAGGAGCTTCCCAACTCAATCAGAGGATGTTAGCAGAGAACTTCCTGAGCATCCAGAATGATAGGCCCATTTAGATACAAGAAGCCTTTCAAAACCCAAACAGATCAGACCAGAACAGAACATCCCATTGCCACACTTTAATCCACACAGAATTAATAAAGACCAAGGAAAGGATCCTTAAATCTGTCAGGGAGAAAAGAACAATTACCTATAAAAGAAAACCAATCAGAATAACTGCAGATTTCTCAGTAGAGACTATAAAAGCAAGGAGAGCCTGTAATGGAGTATGCCACACCTTAAAGGCAAACAACTACCAGCCAAAAATAGTATACACAAAGCTCTTCTTTATAACTGAGGGACCTTTTTAACTGAGGGACAAATAAAAACCTTCCACAACAAGGATAATTCATCCCCACCAAACCAGCATTATAGAAGATACTTAAAGACAGACTACATATAGAAAACAAACAAGAACATGATATTGGCAGAGAAAAGGCCCCTAACCAGAGAACCAGATAAATATAGTAAGAAATGATGAAGCACATCACATAAGAATAGTAATAATATGCATAGTTAGAAGTTGACGGGCTCTTCAGATTGTTTCTTAAGGCTATAGGTTAAGAATTATTATACTGTGTTGTTGGCTCTGAAACTATGTGAACACATAAAAGTCAGGATTGTTTTGGAGGGGGAGTGGTAGAGATTAGTGCCATCTTTTAAAACTTAATGTATGCACCTATTTGACCACTAAAGAAACTTGCCAAATGCTACAGAATAATAATAGATGACTTCAAGCTCCGCCAAGTGGCCATAGTTACTGTATCAAATGTGGGATATTTTGTAGAGCAGGTTATCATGGCCTCAGCTTTGATCTGAAAGGGGATTACTTTTTCCTATGCCTATCAAAATGTGGCAATAGATATAGTCCTTGGGGAAGTGGAGCAGTATACATTTATGGTATTTCTCTGTGACTATATTAGTACCCTCGCTTTTTATCAAAATAGAACCCAAAAGAATTTAGAATAAATGAATATTCTACAGAACAGCACAATAATTCACACTACTGGTTGAATGAATATAAAAGAGGTGGCAAGTATTTGGGGATGCTGAAAAGAAAAAAAATGCATTCCATAGTCTGTTTTCTAGTAATTTAGGTTAGGTAACAAAAAGATGGAAACTGTGAAATGATACTAAGCCTGAAACTCCAGGGTGGTTGGTGAATAAATAGAATCAGTCCCACGTGGAACTAAGTGTCCTCTAAGTTATTCTTTATTTAATTCCCCCCTTTTGTTTTTTATCCTGCCCAATTTCTATCAGAATGGATGTCTGCACCTTATTTTAGTTTTGTTGGTGTGGGGCTTGAACATAGGGCCTGGGTGCTGTCCATAAGCTTTTTCACTCACTTTGAGCCACAGTGCCACTTCTGGTTTTCTGCTGGTTAATTGGAGATAAGAGTCTCATGGACTTTCCTGCCCAGCCTAGCTTTAAACCACAAAGTTCAGATCTCAGTCTCTTGAGTAGTTAGTATTATTGGCATGAGCCATCAGCAACCAGCTATGACTATTTTTTTTTAGTTAGGAGCATTTTGTATCTTCTGCAGCATAAGCATACATTAATGAAATATGACTTCTTAATGAAAAATCATATGTGCATTAAAAATAGTGTGTCCTATTAACTAGATTATCACAAAGGGAATAAAACTCAGCTGCACAATATGAAATGCTATCAGTTTAGCAATTTTGACAGCACTAATAAATTTCTAGTCCATTACTAGCAACCAGATTATTTTTATTGCAGTTTAATATTTATATAATTATGGTTGTAAAAATGTATAATGCAAAAACCATTCACACTGTCATACAGCCACTTTCAGGAACATTTTTTTAATCTACAAATTTCCTTTTATTTAAATTATAGCTTTCCCCCTAACTTTTTATTGTAAATATACTGTGCAGAGGAGTTACAGTTACATGAGTATGATAATGACTATATTTGCTATCAAGCATTATTACCCCCTCCTTTGCTTTTCCCTACCATCCCTTCCCTCCCCACTTCCCCAGCTCTGTCCTCCTTTCCCCCTGAAGTTGTAAAGTTCATTTTCATATAGTACGTCTTGTACATCTCATTGTTACACTGGGTCAACCTGTATTCTTGTTTCAGCATTTTATTTCCTTTCCCCTCCCCAAATTAGAAAAATGGGCACCAGAATCATATACAGTGACAACAGGGGTTATACCATAGGGGAAGAACATACAAATGAAACAAAAAAAATCACATAGTACATTAAAAGCAACAGTGACAAAGAAAAAACCTCTTGTGTCCCTATCTTGGGGTTCATTTCACTTAGCATCATCTTATATGGTCATATAGACATAGGTTTTGACCTTGTCTGGTAAGATTATCCTAGATGTATACTTGTTACTGTAAATAAAGGAAACCATGGGACCTATGTTTCTTTGGGCCTGGTTTACTTCACTTAATATAATTTTTTCCAAGTCTTACCATTTTCTCAGGAAGATTTTTATCTTGCAAAACTGAAGCTGTACATAAATGACATCCCTTTTCCTCTTCCCCCAATCTTTGACAACCACTCTTCTGCCTTTTGTTGCTATGAATTGCACTGCTGCAGATACTTCATCCAATTGGCATAATCCAATTGGCATAATATAATATTAGTCTTTTTGTGACTAGTTTATTCCACTTCCTATGTCCTCAGGGTTTTCCCACATTGTAACATGTCTTAGAATTTCTGTCCTTTAGAAGAACAAAATGATTCTGTTTTATATGTCACATTTTGCTTAGCTATTCAATTTTTGTTGGACTCCTGGGTTACTTTAGGATGGTGAATAGGGATACTACCAGCAGAGAGTTGTAAAAAAGAAATAAGACAAATCCACATTTGAAATGGATCAAGCATATAAAAATGCTTTCCTCTTTCTTTTTCAGTTGTCAAGAATCACAGTAGAGTTCATTATTCTGTGACTTTCCTAAACACAGTGTCAAACTATTACCATGTCACTTATAAAGTAAAAGAAACTCAGTCTAAAGCTGCTGTTGGCAAGTTATTAAAAAACAAACATACTTTATAAAATAAATCTAGTAGCATTTTCTTTTATTTAAGATGATTTTGATCTAGCTATGTTGTTCAAATTGGTCTCAAACTCATTAGCAAAAGCAATCCCCTTGCTTCGGCTTCTTGAGTAGCTGAAACTATAGTTGTATACTACCATACCTAGCTAATTTAGCCAAATTTTGATTTGATATTCATATATAGTAAAGCACCTAGCACAAAGTGAGCACAAAACATAATTCTGTCAGTAATAGTGCCCTTATATGGTCCTCATTTTACCTAATGCATTCTTGAGTTTTTAATGATAACTGGAATGGTCTTCTGTCCCCAAACAATATAACTTCAAAGTTTTCCACTAAAAAAAATAAAATAATGAGTATTGGTTCTATCATTCTGATGCAGTATTTTGCAATTAAAGTAATAAAAATACCTTAGAAAATAAAAGAAAAATATTGTGGCTAGACCTTTATTTTATCATCTTTTACCTCAAAAATTATATGCCAAGGGTCAGTGACATATGACCTAAAGGCCACATAGGGCCTGCCATCTTCTCTGCATTCTCTATGAACAAAGAATGATTTTTATATTTAAAAATTATGATGAAAAGTAAAATAATAGTTATAATTTTATTATGTAACAGTTATATGAAATTATTGAGTGTTCATTATTAAAGTGTTCCTGGAAGCTAAACATACTCATGTTCTGTCAGTGGTTGCCTTTTCATTACAATGGTGACTGTGATTAAGAATATCTAAGATTCCTTCTTGGATCACACTACAACTAGGCAAGCTATAAATCCCAGTGAATTTGAGTGCCATATACTTTTTTTTTTATAAATTTTATTT
>NW_012267221.1:13430383-13444150 GCF_000151885.1 Dipodomys ordii
ATTCTATTGTTTTAGCTCCCTTATCGAAGATTAGATGGCTATAGGTCTGTAGGTTCATTTCTGGGTTTTCAATTCTATTCCATTGGTCCTGAGGTGAGTGCCATATACTTTACTATAATATGAGAAGTTATTTTTTATTACTAGTGCATATCTACTAAGAGAAATAGAATTTGAATATTATATTTTTATGGCACAGTAAGTGCAGAAATTTTCACTAGTTAGTTGTAAAATACTAGTTGTTATATAATGAATTTATTGCTATGCAAAAGGAACAGAATATGTAATTTATAATTAAATCTCTCTCTATATATATAAAACCACTGTGGCCATTTATTACAGTATTTCCTACTCAGAAGGCAACCATCAGAAAAATCAGAAAGTTTAAACTGGAACATCTTCTTAGTATGATATCCTTACAGAATTAAAAATAACAATGAAATTGCAACCAAAGTACTTTCCTGGGTGGTTGATTGGTTAATAAAAGATAAAAAAATTTGCTATTGATAACCAGTGAAATGATGTTTGATATAGCAATAGACAATATCACTAAGTATCAAAAACTGCCAAAGAATTCATTATAGATTATAGATAACATTTATAGATTATTACAGATAATAATTTAATGAATTTAATGAAATCGCAATTTGTTTACAAGCTATTTGTGCTAGATTTAATTGGTTTTTAACTAGACAGTATGGTGTGAGATTGAAATGAATATATACATATTTATGCATACATAAAGTACCTAAAAATTGTCAGTAGAGCATAAAACAACCTCTACTGGAAGAAATTGACATTGGATTCACAAGATAGAATGGGCATTGAAGGATAAATAGGCATATGAAAGCAAAGAAGAAAAGGTCTTTTATTTTCTGTAAATGGTAACTCTTGTGTGGTTAAGTCACTGGGATTATGTGGAATATATAAAATGTGACTAGAGGTGAAGTTTAAGCTCTTGCATGATATAATTCAGAAAGTGGAAAATGAGTGAATCTTTATGGCCACTCAGTGAGGTAAGTACTATAATTAACTCCATTTTGCAAATGAAGACACTCAATGGCAGAATATTAAATGACTTGCTCAGGTCACATGAGTTGAAGATGGTATTACAGGGATTCAAACTCATAAAGAAGACAGGCTTTCTTTTTTACTGACTTTCTCATAATGAATCTATAAATTAGTTCTATTACAAAGCAAAAAGCTGATAGTTAATAATTTGATATTTAATTTGTACTCATATAGCATAGTTTCCAAATACTGTTTTGCATTATTTTGAAAGACTGGCCATTGGCCTATGAATTATTTGCATGAATAAGAAAGCCATAGCTGGGCACCAGTGGCTCACGCCTGTAATCCTAGCTACTCAGGAGGCTGAGATCAGAGGATCATGGTTCAAAGCCAGTCTGGGCAGGAAAGTTCTTGAGACTCTTATCTCCAATTAACCACTAGAAAACTGGAAGGGGTTCTGTGGCTCAGGTTGTAGAGCACTTGCCTTGATCTGAAAAGCTGAAGGACCATGCCCAGGCCCAGAGTTCAAGACCCACGACTGCCAAAAAAAGAAAAAAAAGAAACAAAAGCCACTTTCTTATTGACATTGGTTTTGTTATATAGCTACATAGCTATGTATATATATATGTATATATATACATATATATACATATATATATATATACATATATATATAGTTAACTTTAATTCTCTTCATTGGTGTACCACAAAATTGATTATCTTATTTTTTTTTTTACTAATCTAAAGTGATACTTCTTTTAAAGAAAAAGGATCATTTTCTTCTATTCCTGGTTGATTAACTTTTGTGCAATGCAGTATTATTGATAAAGGGCTAATGTAAACTGAAGTGTATTAGCATAATAATGATAACGAATGGAGATAACTACACAGCATTCATTTGGGACTTTATATTTTTCCTGTCATGCATGCTGGATATTTGAAAATCAAAATTGAGAAGTCTAATATTGCATATTTCAAGGGAAAAAATAGCTGACTTCCAGTCTTCTATTGAATTATTTTTAACACCTATTCACATTTTTGTTTTTCTGTTGGTCATGGGCCTGACCTCTGGGCCTGGGCGATGTCCCTGACCTCTTCAGTTCAAGCTAGCACTCTACCACTTGAACCATAGTGCCACTTCTGCCTTTTTCTGCTTATGTGGTACTGAGGAATCAAACTCAGGACCTCATGCATGCAAGGCAAGCACTCTACCACTGAGCCACCTTCCCAACCTCAACATCTATTCACATTTTTATAATAAACAATTTTATTTTTTTCTTGGATACAGTACAAATAAAAATAAGACAACAGAAGTCTTTAGTAATTGAATTCACTTTTATTCCTAAATTATCTCTCATTTTGAGTTATTTGTCATGTTCCATGTTTCTTCATTTTTCACATATTTTATGTATAATTCACATCAGTCCTTTTGATAATGATGCTTATTCTTGGTATTTTGTTTGTTTTCAATGAGAGATAACTTGGAGGTTATTTATGCTCTAATATTATAGTGTAAAATTTAAAAATAAAAAACAATTTTGATATCTGATTTGTTTATTACATTTGCAAATACTCAGAGGCATGTGTTTGTATGAGTGTAATGACATATATTCTGTGTGTTTAAGTGTGTTTAAGAAATCCTGCGAAACCCTCTGTACTATTTTCACAATAAAAAATTTTTAAAAAAAGAGAAATCCTGAGAATTCATAGTTTGATAGTTTGGGGGTCCTATTCCCATACATTTAACACCATTAACTTAGGATGTCAGTTTTTAACCAGTCATATTTAGAACAAGACCCTATCACTGATACTCACTTTCCATATATGCCTGGCTCTGGTTAGCACTGTTCTCTTGCTGTCAAAGGCACAGCATAGTATGTGGGGTATTTGTTCTTTAAAGTAAACTTAGCCATAATCTTTGTGAATGAGAATTGCATATTTGTGTGTGTGTATCTATGTAACGTTTTTTAATTACTCATTATTTCAGAGAATAGATGAAAAGAATTCCTTTCATCACATTAAATATAATCCTATAAATATGAACAGAGAATTTTACAATAAAGAAATTGTTCTTTTAATCCTCAGATATTTTCTTGAAAAATATTTAATACTTTGAAGACAAATAAGAAATGAGCAAAGCCTCTTAATTTTTACTGCACAGGTTTCTATTAGCACTACCTTCCACAGTTTGTTTTCCAGGTTTCCAAACATCTGAGACTTAAGTGTGTTCATTATTTCATAACAGAAGTTAATAGCATAAGAGTAGTGTTCTGAAGGTGACATTGTGAAGTAATCATTATAAATTAAATGAGTTACTGTAGGTAACATGATGTTTTGAAGTATATTTGCATCGTAGAATAATTTTTTTGAATTTGAAAAAAAATCTTTTATTTTCAAAAAAGCTTAAAATCTGTAACCTTTTCTTTTCTTATTTTCTTTTCTTATTTTATTTATTTATTTGTGAGAATATCGTACAGAGGAGTTACAATTACATGGGCAAGATAACGAGTACATTTCTTATCAAGCATTGTTGCCTCCTCTTTGTTTGCCCTTCCCATCCCTTCCCATACTCCTCCCCTCCCCCTACCCGATCCTCCCCCACCTCCCACCAAAGTTGTTAAGTTACTTGTACATCTCATTGTTGCAATGGGTCCACCTGTATCCCTAGTTAAAAGATTTGTTTTTTTCCCTTCCCCTCCACAAATTATACCTACAACAAAAACAGTGAAAGTATGGGTTACACTGTGGGGGAGGAACATACAAAGCAACATAGAAATCATCTTATAAATATGATAGAAACAATTGCATAAAAGGAAAAAAAACATTTGAATACTTATCTTGGGGTTGATTCCCCTAACATCAACTTATCTGACCTTTTCTACTTGGCTCAGACATATACTAGTTATTGCAAATAAGGGAAACCATGGAACCTATGTTTCTTTGAACCTGGCTTACAACAGACAAGGGTCTCATATCTAAAATATACCTGGAACTTAAAAAATTAAATCCCCCCAAAACAAATCTTCAAAGAAACAACTGCCCAATAGATACGTGGGCTAAAGACTTAAAGAGAAATTTCTCTTAAGAGGAAAAAAGGATGGCCAATAGACACATGAAGAAATGCTCAACCTCTCTAACCATAAACGAAATGCAAATCAAAACAACATTGAGATACCACCTCACCCCAGTTAGAATGGCTACAATCAAGAACTCGAATAACAACAGATGCTGGAGGGGATGCGGACAGAAGGGAACCTTACTGCATTGTTGGTGGGAGTGTAAACTTGTTCAACCACTTTGGAAAGCAGTATGGAGGTTCCTCAAAAGACTTCACATAGAACTCCCCTATGACCCAGCAATCCCACTTTTGGGCATTTACTCAAATGATCACAAACAAGACCACACTAAAGCTACCAGCACGACTATGTTTATTGCAGCATTATTTACCAGAGCTAAGATATGGAAGCAACCCAGATGCCCCTCAGTAGATGAATGGATCAAGAAAAAGTGGTATATTTACACAATGGAATTCTATGCCTCCATCAGAAAGAATGACATTGCCCCATTTATTAGGAAATGGAAAGCATCGTAGAATAATTAAACTTTGCTAAATCACATTTGCTTTACCTCATAAGGGTTTTTTTTTGTAGTGAAAACAATGTGAGTTGGCTTTTCATTTTTCCATACTTTATTATGTAATTAACCATACTCACCACACTGCAATAGATCTCTCTTTTGGAGAGAAAATGGAGCTGTAAAGCTAATTTTAAATTTTTGTTAGCACAAATTGATTACTTAAAAGAATGGTTTTATTATGATATATAGTGTAATTGGTCATATTAACCCCAATCACCCTTTTTGTCCCCATCCCTTCTCTTACTGGGTATGTCCCTCCCAAGTAGTCCCCCTTCTACTCACAAATTTCTCTTTTAATTTTTAACTTTTAAATTTTGTTTTAGTTTGCTTTTTTTTGCAGTACTGAGCTTTGAACTCAGGGTTGTGTTTGTAGCTTTACTGTTTCCTTGTTTGTAATCTTTTGGGTAAATGCCCAGGAATGGAGTTACTGGATTATAGAGTAGTTCTCTGTTTACATTTTTAAGGAATAGCCATACTTCTTTCTAGAGTAGTTGAACAAGTTTACATTTCTACCAACAGTGTAGTAGGGTTCTCTTTTGACTGCATCCTCACCAGCATAAGTTTGTTTCCTTGATAATGGCCATAAAGGAAATACAAAATAAACTACATTGAGATTCCATTTCTCTCCAGTTAGAATGGCCATGCCTTTTATATTTTAATTTAAATTCTGCATATGACAGAAACCATGTGATATTTATCTTTCTGGTTTGGTTTATTTCAGTTATGATCTCCAATTCCACCCATTTTCTTTCAAATGATGTAGTTTTATATTTCTTTATCACTGAATAATAATCTATTGTACAGTTATAATGTATATTCTTTACCCATTCATTCATTGATAGGAACCTCAGTTGATTTCACCACTTGGTTATTGTCAATAGTGCCATAATAAACTTGAGACTGTAAATATCAACGTTTCATGCTTACTGATTCATTTGGGAATATACTGTGGATGATATAGTTGGACTGTAGGATAATTCTATTTTTAGTTTTCTGGGAACCTTTGTAGTGATTTCACAGTGGCTAATCTAAGTTGCATTTCCACCAACAATACCCAGCATCCTTGTTACCAGCAGGGTTTTTTGTTTGTTTGTTTCCTTGATGATTCCAACTGGGATGAAATGCAATGTCAATGTAGTTCTAATTTTCATTTCTGTTATGGCTAAGGATGTTGAACATTCTTCATGTATTTGTTTGCCATTTGTACTTCTTTGGAGAACCATCTCATTATTGGCTAATTTGGTGGTGGATTGTTGTTTAGTTTGATTCTGAGTTAAAAAAATGCATTCTAGATATTAATTCTCTGAATGGTTGGCAAAGATTTTCTCCCATTCTGTAGATATATTTTTCCTCTGATAATTGTTTTCTTTGTTGTAAAGAAATATTTTTACGTTGATGCAATCCCTTTGGACAGATCTTGCTATTAATTTCTGATTTACTGTATGCCTTATAGTCAGAAAGTCATTGCTGTTCTTTTATCTTCATTTCCTCTATGTTTTGTTCTAATAGTTTCAAAGATTTAGATTTCACATTAAGGTATTGGATCTATTTTGAATCCTCCTCCTCCTCCTCCTCCTCCTCCTTCCTTCTTCTTTTTGTGAGAATACCATACAGAGGAGTTACAATTACTTGAGCATTTCTTATCAGGCATTGTTGCCTCTCTCACCAAAGTTGTAAAGTTCATTTTTCGACATAACGTCTTGAACATCTC
This sequence comes from Dipodomys ordii, assembly GCF_000151885.1. Lineage (NCBI taxonomy): Eukaryota > Metazoa > Chordata > Mammalia > Rodentia > Heteromyidae > Dipodomys > Dipodomys ordii. The sequence goes on from NW_012267221.1 coordinate 13,436,739, forward strand.
ATTGTTGCAATGGGTCCACCTGTATCCCTATTTAAACAATTTGTTTTTTCCCTTCCCCTCGACAAATTATACTAACATCATATACAGTGAAAGCATGGGCTATACCGTGGGGGAGGGACATACAAAGCAACATAGAAATCATCTTATAGATATGTTAGAAACAACTGCATGAAAGGAAAAAAATGAATACTTATCTTGTTATATTAAGTGAAGTAAGCCAGGCCCAAAGAAACATAGGTCCCATGGTTTCCCTTATTTGCAATAACTAGTATATGTCTGAGTCAAGCAGAAAAGGTCAGATAAGGTGATGTTAGGGGAATGAACCCCAAGATAAGTATTCAAATGAACTGATTCTTTAATGGCATGAATAATAAGGATATAGTTTCAGTCTTTTATATGTGGATATCCAGTTTTCTCAGGACTATTTGTTAAGACGTTGTCTTCTTTCTGGCAATGTATTTGGAAACTGCTGAAAATCATATGGTTGCAGTTGAGTGGGTGTATTTCTGGATCTTCTAGTCTATTCCTGTGTGTGGTGTGTGTGTTTATGTGTGTGTGTGTGTGTGTGTGTGTGTGTTAGTACCATACAATTTTTATTACTGTGGCTCTGTAGTATATATAGCATGAAACCAGAAGTTGTGAACCTTCAGCATTGCTCATTTTGATCAAGATTGCTTTAGCTATTTTCTCTCTCTTTCTCTCCTTTCCCTCTTCTCTCTTCATTCACACCCTCCCTTCCTCCCTCTCTCTTTCCTCCTCTGGGTGAGTGTTCTTTCTATGAATAATAGGATTATTTGTATAGTTATGTGAGGAATTTCGGTGGCTGTTGATGAAGATGGCATTAAATCTATAGATCACTTTTAGTAGTGTGTCCATTTATACAATTCCACAATATTAATACTACCAATTCATGAACGTGAGCAGTCTTTCTGTCTTCTAGTGTCTTCAATATGTTTTTTTCAGTGTTTTATAGTTGGTAGTACAAAATATAAAGTTTGTGTGTTTGTACAGTTTCTATAGTTTCTCTAGTTCTTGATTTCTAACTTTATTCCATTATGATAAAAGGAATTATTTCACTGAATATAGTGGCTCAAGACTATAATCCTAGTTATACTGGGTGAGGAGATTGAAGATTGTGGTGTGAAAAGTACAAGTGTAATGGTTGAGTGTGGATGTGGGCTCCTGTCATCACAACTATCAGAGAGGCATAACAGCTGTGTATATCTTTGTCTTCCACAGTGACATGAGAAGCATGTGTAGGAGGATTGCAGCCTATTACAGCCTGGGTAGAAAACAGAACTTACCTAAAAACTAACCAATATAAAAAAGGACCTTGAAGCATGACTTAAGTGGTAGAGCCTGAGGTCAGTCCTTAGTACTTAAAAACTGAGGAGGGGTATTTGAATCTATGAGCCAGTTGACATCTTTTAACAGGAGAGTTAAGATCATTTACATTTTTACATTTAGGGTTATTATCAAGAGGTATTTGCCAATTCCTATAATTATTTTCATTTTTTTCTCTATTGATTTAAGTTCCGCTTGTTCTTTTCTCTTTCTTTTTCATTTTGGGTGTTTTCTGTTCTACTGAGTTGAATATGTTTGATTTTTCTCCTCCAGTTCTTATATTTTCATTTATACCTCTCATAAAATTTATACATTTCTGAACTCTTGGGTTTGATTATACTTATTTTCTCATAGTGTGTAATAATCATTGGAGTATTTTTTACAACCTGGCTTAGTGATTACAGATTGCTTTACTTTGTGTTTGTATTGTTTCTCCATTGATTTTGAAGTATAACTATGTTGCATATAGTAATCTTGTTTGGATGTTATTACTTTCTAGGCTTGAAATATATCATTCCCTGTTTTCCTGGCTCTTAGGGTTTATGCTGAAAGGTCTGATGTCATTTTGATGTTTTACTTTTAATTAAGTTGGCATTTTTCTCTTACAGTTTTTAATAGTCTATTCTTTTGTTGGCATTTTGTCTATACTGTGAAATAATGACTTTCTTCTCTGGTTATATTAGTTTTAGATTCTACATGTCTTCTAAATGTAGATTTTTCACATCTTTCTCTAAATTTGGGATATATGCTGCTCTAACTTTATTGAGTAGGTTTTCTGTGCTTTTAGTCTGCATTCAGTTCCTTCTTTTACCCCATGTATTTTTAGATTTGCTGTAAATAATGTTACAGCATTCTTGAAAGTTGTGTTCATGTAATTTTTATTGCTGTTTGAATGTAATATATCCTTGACTTCATTTTCAATCCTTGATATTATTTCTTTTGCTAGATCTAGTATATTAATAGAGATTTCCATGATTTTCTAAAATTTTATTATATTTTCATTTTTAACATTTCTTATTTTCTTCCAGAATCCCATTTTTCTTGGTAAATTTCTCACTTACATTGCTTTTTTTTTCTTATCTAAGTCCTGAATTGACTTCCTTCCTTACTTCATTCATCTGTTTGAATCCTCTATGAAGTCATTGATCATTTTATAAGCTAGGCTTTTAAATCTTTTTCTGGTATTTCCATGATTATTTTTGGATTTTCTCATTATTATGTTGCCTTGTGTTTTCATAGTGAGATTTGTACCTCAGATTCTGCACTGTAGTTTTGATGAAGCATTTGCTTTTAGTGTCCCTCTTAAACTCAGCTTATACTTCCAACCTGAGTTGTTCTGTCTATAACAGCTTTCTTGAACTTATTTATGCTCTTTAAATGAAATTTTGTACCCTTTGACTTTTATCCTAACCACCTCAGCCTCGCTCTTAAATTTTATGCATTTTCTTCTTTCTATTTTCCTCAAACAGTTTACCGCAGAACTGTTTGAAGCATGGTGAAAAGTTTAGACCTTTTCCCTGCCCTTCTCTTTTATTTCTACTATCTAGTGAGTTTTAGAGGAGAGATAATGAAGGAAGTCAATATGATTGAAATCATGATGAGAAGAACATAAAATTTAAATTTTCTGCTTACGAAATAAGCTTTGGTCTGGTCTTGGGGGTAGGAAAGATTATGAATGTTCTTTACTTTTATCATTTTAATACTGTTTCTAAATTACTGTAGGTGTGCTTGTAATAATTATGCCACAGATTTCTTGGCAAAAGTAGTTCTAATTTTTGGCTAAATTATTTTAAATCATCCCTATTTTTCCTTTGTATAAGTCAATTTGTTTGTGACAATATTAAACTATCATCATTTAATTAGATACTGAAAAAAGGCATTTTTGGTAGCTTAGCTACTAATCCAACTCTATCGTGATAACAACACTATTACAACAATGAAGTAAATAATTATATTGATCATAAAGTTCAGGTTACAAACTTGAAGCATTATTTGGATGTGAATAACTTATTTTTCCTATTGTTATTAATTTTTTCTTAATGCTATTTCACTAATTTTCTCTTAAGCTTTTCAATCTGCATTCTATCTATTAAAAGACTGTATACTTATGACACATGGTAGCTGTACTGAGCCTTTTTGAATTCTCCATTGCTTTAAAAAATTTAAATATGAATTTATTTTCAGATCTCTCTTTCATCTTCTTCTCTTTGGTTCCTCTCTTCTCAGAGGATGTCTTCCTTGATATTTTGTTCTGTTTTATCCACTGATTTTTCTGATACCTCCTCAAGTTTCTAGATTTTTTTTAAGTTAAAATACTTTTAATTGTTATAAAATTATTAAAATAAATTTAATTATAAAAAATCCAAGAACTATAAGAAAGTAATGTAATTATGATAAAATTCCATCACCCAAAACAATTACTACCAATCTTCTGAATAAAACAAGAGAGTTAATATTATGACCATAACATTGATTTAATTATGTATTATAAACAAACACATAATTCTAATTAGATTACGTATAAATGGGATTATGTCTCATGTTTTATCTTGTGAACTCATCTCTTTATAGTTGAAAACCCTAACATCTTTCCATGTTAATCATGCAGATCTCATCCACTGCAGTTGCTACATAGCATTTCATGGCATGTTCACCTTGTTTTTTGTTGTTGTTGTTTTGGGGGGGGGCAGTCGTGGGGTCTGAACTCTGGGCCTGAGCACTGTCCCTCAGCTTTTCAGCTTTAGACTAGTGCTCTACCACTTGAGCCACAGCACCACTCCCGGCTTTTTTTTCTGCTTATGTGGTGCTGAGGAATCGAACCCAGGGCCTCATGCATGCGAGGCAAGCGCTCTACCACTGAGCCAAATTCCCAGCCCTCTCCTTGTTGTTTTAAGCAGTCCCTTATTAATGAGCATTTTGCTTCTTTTTCATTTTTCCTATTTAAACTCAATTGCTAAAGACCTTACATATTCATCTGTGTATATAGGTAATTTTTCTAGTATAAATTCTCAGGAAAGTTACTCAATCAAATGTTTTGAAGTTAAAATGCTAACATACACAAAAATACAATGCAAGACAGGATTGTATAAGTTATCGTGGGGGTCTGGGTACCAGAGGAAGTGGGAGGGTGAATTGAGAAAGAAAGATGACTATGGTCAAAACACTTTAGGTACATGTGTGAAAATGGAACAGTGAATGTTGTTGAGATTGAATTGGGAAGAGGGACAGGAGGAAGAGTGACAAGAGTAAGCCTAGTCATGGTACACTGTAGGTATGTATAGACATGGTCAAAATGAAAGCATCTTGAACAACTGATTGATACTAATAAACATGTAAAACTAAAGGTGAACTGTTACTACAAGTTTTATACCTTCTTCTAGAATGATTGTACCTATGTGCAATCCTATTAGCATAATATGAGAATTTCTATTTATGTCTTCTAACTTTTGTGTATGTGTACACGTGCAATTACTGGGGCTTGAATGTAGGGCCTCAAACTGTTGCTTGGGTTTTGACGTTTTAGTACTTGAGCCACCATTCCAGTCCAGTGATTTTTCAGGTTAATTCGAGAAAGAGTCTCCTAGACTTTTCTGACCTATCTGTCCTAAAATCTTTTGTTGAAAACAGATGCGAATGTGTCAGAGCTTCCAATATCGTTTTTTGTCCAGTGATGTTTCTAGGATCTTATGCAGCTTGGCAAAGACAAGTTGTTGGTCTATACACAGGTGCCAACCACCCTATTGCTGTCATTGGCAACTCTGGACACTGGCACTGTGAACACATCTCTGCCATTACATTGTGTTTCTACTCCCAGAGGCAATGCTGCCATCTTAGTCCAGGGCAGAGATCGCATTGATAGCACTAGTTCTGTCATTGTTTGCCTTTTCTACTACCCTCAGCTTCTAACCTTATTCAGGTGGTTGTATACAATTTGTTATTCTGATCATGCTGATCAGATAGGATCAATCCTTGTTGATTCTTCATTCCTGTTCAATTGTTTTTCTTTGAGCTCTTTGTCATGAGAGAGCATCTCTGTTGTTTGCCAATTGTTTTCTAATCAGAATCATTTTCTTCTGTATCTTTCACTACTCTGTTTTATATGCTTCCGTTTTTGTAATTTCTTTCTTTTTTTACCCAATAAGTTTTATTACTCAATCCTTGTTGCATAACAAGTTATCTCTAAATTTGTTGGTTTCAAATAGCAACCATACTACATTGATAATAATTCTTTAGATGATCAATTTGAATAGGACTCAACTACTAACTACTGATAGCTGGCTTCTGCACCTAACGGTCAGTTTCTAATTTGGGAGGTCAGCTGATTCTTATTTGTAAATAGCTGTATAATAATGCCAATGGCTTTTATTTTTGTTTAAGATATTTTAATGGTTTTATCCCTACAATTTCATAGTGTAATTCTACCAAGCTTTCTCATGGAAAACTCATGTTCCTTCTCAACAAACTCCCTAGTTTTTCCAAGTAAGCCCTTCAGTCCTTAATTACCATGATTCTCAGTGTGAGCCCTTTCTATAGGTGTATACATTTTTTTCATGTAACTATAATACAAAATTAAATATGGAAAGAGTTTACAGTTTTACATATTTGCTTATTTTCTTTTCTTTAATTGTGAAAATACCATAAAGAGGGGTTATAGTTATATCAGCAAGGTAATGAGTGCATTTCTTATCAAGCATTGTTGCCCCCTCCTTAGTTTCCCCTTACCATTCCTTCCCATCTCCAATGTGACTAACATTTTTAGAAATCATAATTTAATTAGAATGTTATTAAGTGTGAAGGTAAATTCTAGTTTTCTTTTTCTTTCATTTTCTACATTATTTTAGGATATTTGATCTGGTCTATTCCTCAAATCTTTGTGCTTATTAAAATGTATGCTTTGTCAGGCACTGATGGCTCACACATTTAATTTTAGCTATGCAGGAGGCTGAGATCTGAGGATCACGGTTTGAAGTCAGACTGTGTAGGATAGTTCATGTCCCTAATTAATCACCAAAAAGCTGAAAATGGTGCTGTTGCTCAAGCAAGGGTAGAATGCTAGCCTTGAGCACAAAAGCTCAGGGATAGTGCCTATGCCCTGAGTTCAAGCCCCAGAACCAGCACACACACACAATGTATGCCTTGGTTTTCATTCCTGCTTAAACATGGACTTCACAAAGAGTTCTCTTCTGTTTTTGCTCACATGAATTCCTTTTTGTATATTGTCCAATGTGCATCTTATGATCCAAAATCATTAATTGTTAAGCTAACTCAAACATATATTCTTTATTGAACTTTTACATAATGCTAAGGCTATTCCTGATCTTGTTTTTTAAAATTTTAAACTCTTATGAATTTTTATATCATTGAATGTCAGGTATGATACAGTAACATTTGCTTAATTACAAATGGAACATGTAATGCTTTTTATTTGCATTCCAATTTGTATTATTGGTAGTGTTTTTATTGTTGGACATGAATCTTTAATACTGGGATGATTATCTTTTTTAAGTACAAGAAATTATAAACAGGTTTGTTTTGGTTCCGGTCGTGGGGCCTGAACTCGGCCTGGGCACTGTCCCTCAGATCTTCAGCTCAAGGCTAGCATTCTAGCACTTGAGCCACAGCGCCACTTCTGGCTTTTTTCTTTTTGCTTATTTGGTGCTGAGGAATTGAACCCAGGGCCTCATGCATGCAAGGCAAGCGCTCTACCACTGAGCCACCTTCCCCGCCCCAATTATAAACATTTCTTATTGTCCAGTTTTTTGATTGCTTAGAACTCTAGACTGTCTAAGCATAATTAACATCCAGCATTAAGCTATTTCCAACTAACACAAACTAAAAATCCTCATGTCTTCTTTCAAAAATTTAAGAAAAGCCCACATTATTATGATTCATTCACTTACTGAAGAAGTATTGAGTATTAGATTTAAAATAATTGTTTTCATTAGCATATATTACTAAAAAGATTTCATTATGTGTTTCTAACGCATTTATAAGATTATCTCTTTGTTGCTTTGTATGTCCCTCCCCCACAGTATAACCCCTGCTTTCACTATATTTGATGTCAGTAT
>NW_012267221.1:13444915-13575784 GCF_000151885.1 Dipodomys ordii
GAACATACTGTACAGAGGGGTTACAATTACATGGGCAGGATAATGCATACATTTCTTACCAAGCATTGCAGCCTCCTTTGTTTACCCTTCACATCCCTTCCCAGCCTCCCCCCTTCCCCCTCCCCCCAATCCCAATCCTTCTCCTTCCTGCATTTTCTTTATTGATTCATCAATTCATGGGTACCTGGACCCGTTGCATTGTTTGGCTATTATAAACATATTCTTTTTTTTTTTTTTGTCCGGTTGTGGGCCTGACCTCTGGCCTGGGCGCTGTCCCTCAGCTCTTCAGCTCAAGGCTAGCGCTCTACCACTTGAGCCACAATTCCACTTCCGGCTTTTTTCTTTTTGCTTATGTGGTGCTGAGGAATCGAACCCAGGGCCTCATGCATGTAAGGCAAGCGCTCTACCACTGAGCCACCTTCCCAGCCCTATAAACATATTCTTAAGGTTTAATTTTAGTTCAGTTGCTGTGTTTTATTTGAAGAACAATAAAACTTCTTACAAAGACAGTATTTCTGAAAACCTGCAAAAATACTTTTGAAACTTGCATCTTAGATTGCCTCTTTGGATTGCCTTTTCTGGAATTCTATTCTTTTTTTTACCTAGCATAGTCAGAAATAGGCATTTTGTTTTATAATGACTATAGGGGAAAATAAATGGGACCATCACTGATATAATGCTATACTTTCTTCTAGTCAAATAACACAACACTGAGCAGTGCAGGATCCTGTAATACTTAGTTCCTGTATACACATCCTTACTCATACCTTCTTGGGCTTGTTTTCTTTTTCTGTATTGCTCACTCTCATCAGAGAATTCCTATGGGACTTATAACTCTGGTATATTGTGATTAATGATACCTTCTTGTGTTCTCTGATTCTGTTAGAGTCTCCATGGAATTAAAAATCACATGTTTATTTATTTGAATGTATTTGACCTTTTTCCCAAGACTGACTAATCTAAATGGCTATAGTGACTCAGTAATTATGCACCAGCTGTAGTATATTCATTCCGTGGAATAAACAAAGTGTTCTCTTAGAGAGTAGATTGTATAACCCTCTTCAAGCCAGATAAATAAAAGAGAGTATTTTATACATAGTCATTATTAATCATAATTACTCAATGCATCTCTTTCATCATTATATTTTATAAACATTGAAACGGCATGACCATCAACACATCAAGAACTATTTCAGAGGAGTAGAGAGTGTGGCTCAAGTTGTAGAGTGCCTACCTAGCAGGCACAAATACTGAATTTAAGCTCTAGTATTGTCTAAATATTTAAAAAAGTTTTATTGCTGATACTTATAGTTAAAATATGTAGAATAATTCTGAATCTGCTCAACATGATAATATCTATACAACTTCAACAATCCAGGATTTGTTAATAAGATTTGTGCTCAGAAATCAATGTTATCCTTTGTTTTTTATATATTTCCTGTAGAGAACTTGTATTTTTTTAGTTGACATCTGATCTGTATTTGGAAAAAACCCAAACAACAACAATAACAAGAACAAATGACTCTGAGGTTTCTCTGGTACTTCACATCTTCCCTAATCCCTAGCTTTATTCTAAATGCATTTACTTTTTCAGAATTCCTTATGACTTTTATGTAAGCATCTGAAGACCAGAATTTGCCTTCTAACAGATACTCTTTAGGGAAAAGCTTTGCTTAACTGTTCAAAGGTTTACTTGAAGAGGGTACTCTGAATAAAATTGTACAAGATTTAAACAAAATCTCATTTTTAGTTCTGAGCTCAAGTTATAGTGATGGTTTTAAATTCTGAAAAAATTCTGGTCTTCTGTATTTATCTGTTTTTTAATAGCAGTATTTGATGCTTAGTAGTGTTTTAAAAATGTGTTCATATCTAAATTATTTCCCCCTTTTTGCATGTGTGGTACTAGAGATTGAAATTGGGGCCTCCAGATTGCTAGGTATACACACTCTGTCTCTTGAGTCACTATTCTAGCCCTTTCAGAATTAGGTTATTTTTCTTATGCTACTCAGGGACCATGATCCTCCTGTCTATGCTTCCTATGTAGATGCCATTGCAGACATACACTAGTATGCTCAGATTATTTATTGAGGTAGGTATCTCACTAACTTTTAGCCCATGATATCCCTAAACTATGACCCCAGGGATCTTTCATTCCTGAGTATATGGGATTACATGCATGAGTAACAATACCAGGCTGGTTTTATATTTTTAACTTACTTTTTAAAAATTGTGACGTAAAGTCAACTCTTTCTGAAAATTTTGATCAAATTTAGATATATCTGTTTGAAAGTATTCCCTCTTCTAACTAAAACTTTATTCTTACAAAATAAATTTTGTTTACTGTATAATGTTAGAAAGTAATTCAGACCAGAGTTAATATTTGTCAAACTATATCAGAACAATGACACCATTATTTTCCTGAATTCCTGGTCTATCAGGATGAAAACTTCAATTTTGGATATAATGTAGTAGAAAAAAATTGATGGTAATTCCTCTCTAGAACTATTGAAGTGATTCCATAGTTCTTTAAGCAGGTATTACAACAGAAAGTAGTTAATATAGGGAGAAGAAGGACACAATGAAACTGGACAGAAAAGTGTATGCCTTTTCTTATTTCATCAAGCCAGTGAAGGTTAGCTCAGTGAGAGAAAAGGGGAACTAATATGTATAATTGTCAACCATGGAACTGATACTGTGTTCAACATTTTTCATGTTATATTATTGTATATAATCTCTGTAGAAAGTCTCCTAAATCAAGTGGTAAGCTGTAAAACATGTGTAGATTTTTATTTTGCCCTGAAACAAATATTAGCGTTTTAAGGCAGAAGCAAACTACTATAATGAGCATAGGATAGCTGCCTTTCTCTTCATGAAGGAGATAGTACTTCAGGAAAGAATGTAATAGTTGTGCTCACAGAAGAAACCCTGGAAATGAGGGTCTGGGAAGTTGTACAGGAACCACTGAAGAATTCTTAACCACTGAAGAATTCTTGTCTTGCCCCCTGAGAGAGGGTGAGAGACCACATCACATCGTGGGAAACAATCTTCCTAGAGAAAAGAAGGCTGAGCTCTCTGGTTTAAAGCAGTAGCTCCAGGCTCTGTTCTATTTGGAAATGCGAGTTGCACTAGGCAAGAAGAGTCTCCCTCTAGTCAGTCAGCTTTTAACTTTGAGGCCAGTTTTTCTTCCTCTAGATATCCCCAACCTTGCAGAAACAAGAAAAAATAATTTCTCTACAATTCCACAGATATGAATTGAGACAGTTTTGGTACTGTTGCTACAAAATTTGTTATCATTAACTGTATTTCCACCCCTTTATCAAGGTGTTTAATGGTGTAGGATATTATGCCTGTACTGGATATCTTTACTTAATCATCTTCTTTATACAAAAGAGTTACTTAATAAATGTTTATAGACTACCAAAAACTATCAAGCACTATTTCAGAATTCTCTGACTCATTAACTTTACAAACTGAGAAAAAAATAGAAACTAAACACTAAGCATAATGAATTATGTAGAGCTGAAGTGCCATATAGAAGTAGAAGAGCATGAGGACCATGCTCAGAGAAGATAGGGTATAACATGAAATGTATACTCCACTGAGGAGGTAAACTATTCCTGAAGATTTGTAAGAGGTGAGGGATTAGCCAAGTATTAAGACTATTTCAGGAAGTGAAAAAAGACAAAGTCCCTAAGAGGAAATAATTGCAGCAAGAAAGCCAGTGTGGTGGGAAGGAAGCCAGCAACACAATAATTACCTCAATAAGGGAACAAGCCATGAAGAGGCCATACACGTCTGATCCTGCAAAAGGGATAAAGGTATAATATGCAATGCTGTGTTTGCTGTGTTGATTTTATTCTTCCCATTATAGTTGTTTACTTATACTGCTTTTTATGTATATTTTTCTTCTATGCAGTATTGTTCATCATTTTAAAATTTTTTTGTGTTTTCATATTCCACTTGCTCTTCATCTTTTCTTACCTTCTCTCTTGTTATAGTTTTGTCCTTCACTATATTTGATCATTCTATGGTAAAATCACACCATGTCCTATGTCCCCCTACCCTTCACACCTCCTTTTAGCTGTAAATGGAAATGTACAGTGTGTAATCACAGAGGCAGTAGTAATTTTGGCAGGTTGCCGCTCTACCTTGAAGGAAGAAAGTTTCTGCCAGAAAGGAATTACAGGAGAGCAGGCAGTCTTCCAGGTTTGGAAGGACAGTATTCTTTCCAAGAGATGCTAACTTTGCCACCTATGCTTTCAACACTTTCTTCTTCAGCACTTGAGAGGTGAAGATGGTTACTTCCCTAAACTCCCTGAGCTCTGATGAGCTTCTTAAGCTCCAAAGAAAGTTGAATAGATTCAACTTGAAATACAACTTAGCTTTTTAAAACCTTTTGTTTTATGAATTATAAAAAAACACTTTCTGAATAAAATAAGCACTAATAGTTTTGCTTTATAGCTAAACCAAGTAGCTTAGAAAGACAAAGTGATTGTCTTCAAGGTTGCATAAATATAAATGGCAGAGATAAGATCTAAATATATTTTAAGTTAAACTTGGAGATCCTGCTGCTAGTCACTGCTGTGTAATTTCCCTCATAATATAACTTAACATTATAAGTAAAATACTAAACAAGAGCAGAAATAGTCCTGAAAATTACTGTTGTTGAAAAGCACTGACTCTTTACTTAGGCCTATAAGTTAATTAAAAATAGCATAAAATTGTTGCTTCTCTGTCTTCATTTTGTATCTGTATTCTTTACTCTCTGTCTCTTCTTTGCAAAAACCTTTATATCCAGCAAGAAGAGGACAGATGGATAGCTTTTCTTTACAATGATAGCTAAAACTATCTATCCTTATACAAAGCAACAACAGAGTAAGGCAGGACAAGACCACCCAACCAAATGAGGACAATTACCTAAAACGATGAGTTTGCACTCTGTTGTAGGAGTAATCATCTCACATTGCTTCACTCAAGTGATCGTAGAGGTGATCACTGTCCTGAAAGCCCTTGCAGAACTTGAACTGATATAAGGGTCTGTTAGATTTAGGCCTGTTAACTATGTATACCTTTCACACTTGCTTCAATTTTTTTCTCTATTTAAACCTAATATGGATAAGCTGATAAACTGATGTGTATACTTTGCTTCCTGTGGCCTACCCATACTGTGATAATCTCCTTTCTCTGCTTTTCACCCCTTCTTGTCTCTATTTAGTACGTTTGAATGAATGGCTGGACCTGACATATGGAAACCGGTAGTTAGATTTGTAGCCCCAATCTCTGGTTACAGAATATTCATAGCTTTGGCTAAGAATTGAATCTTTGAACTTTACATGCATTTTAATGTTCTGTAATGTTATTTGAACTAATTGCTTTTTCACTTGCCTATAAGTATCCACACAGGAAAGAAATCTGAACACAGAAACTATTTTCAGCCTCAAGTCTTTTTAGAAGATTGATTTACAATTATTTTCATATTTATAAGATTAAGGTTCATTATTGAAAAAATATATATACATACATTATCATATTTTCTTCCAGCATTAAAAATATGCTACTCTCATTTTTAATCTTACTAGAATTTGGAAGTATTTGGCTCTGCTTTTCAAAAATAAATATTACAGAATTTAAATACAAAGATAGCACTTCTGAAGTCAAATTTATTATGATATATTTGATATATTTTCAAAGGAACACTGTTAAAATAATACTCATTGAGTATGTAAAAGTATCATATTAATGGCATGTCTTCTGAAAGTTAGTTTGACTAAACATGTTTCAGTTGAGACTTTCCTGGCTGTGCTAATCATTCCAAGGCTGCAATGACAAAGCATAGACAGGGTGACTTAAATTAAGTCTTCTCATCTTTCTGGAGATGAAGAGGCTACCTTTAAGAGTGACAGGGCAGTTTTGATTTTGAGGTCTTTTCTCCTGGTTGAGAGACAGTAGTCATCTTACTTTGTCTTCACATTACTTCACTGTGTTGCCTGTGCTTAGAGACGAAGCGATTGAAGGGTTCTTTAATGTCTCTTAATACTAGTTGTAATGCCACTTAACCTTAAGTGCATCCATGAAGGCCCTATTGCTTAGTGTAGGACCGTCAAGGATGGGAATTCAACATGTGAACTTTGGGAGGAGACAGGCATCCAGTTCATCATGCTGCAATTATAGCACTTAACTTTTTTTCTGTTTAAATATAAAAATATGGAATGCTTCATGAATTTGTGTGTCATCCTTACGCAGGGACCATGCTGATCTACTCTGTATTGCTCCAATTTTAGTCTAGGTGCTGCTGAAGTGAGCACTATAGCACTTTACTATTTGCAATTGACAAAGTAAGACTGTTTTGAACTAATATAGTATTTTCTTAAGAGAATCTTCCCATGTAATCCTTTCTCATATATAATGCTTACCTATGTCCCCATTTTGTCTCGTTTTTTTCTTCCTTATAAGATACATTTGTCTATTGTTACTCAATGTTATGAGTAGTTATGAGATTTGACTTAATACATTTTTATTATTTTTAAAATTTATTTTAGTTTATTATAAAGGTGATGTAAAGTTATACAAGTAAGGTAATGAGTACATTTCTTTCAATTATTGTTACCCCCTCCCTCATTTTTCTCCCAGTTTCCCTTCCCCTAATTTACTCCCCCCAAGTTGTAAAATTCATTTCCAACATATTGTCTTTTAAGTATCACTGTTGGATTGGTTCACCCTTTGTCCTTTGTCTTACCACTTTGTTATTCTTCACTTTCCCAAATCAGATAAATGTATATATAATAAACAGGGAACTATAATCAAAACAGTGACAACAGGAATAAACCAAAGGGGAAGAAAGAAAAAAGGAATAACTTCACACAGTACATTAAAACAAAAAGCAAAAAACAAAAAGATCTCGTTTCCATATCTTGTAGTTCACTTCAATTCACATCATTTTATATGGTCATGTGTATATAGTTATTGAGCTATTGTGATTCTTGCTAGGACTATCCTAGACATATACTAATTATTACATTTCATTTTTATAGAGCAGATTTAAATTTACAAAAAATATACAGAAAGCAAATGGGATTCGTTCCTTTAAAGCAGAGACATGTTAGAGATGATCTTTCTGTCATGTGAGGTTACAGAAGAAGGTGAACCAAGAGGAAGCAGATTAACACCAAGGTTTCAGACTTTATAGCCTCCAAAATTGAGAAATAGATTTCTGCTGTTAAAGCCACCAGTGTATTGCTTTTTATTGTAGTTACCCAAGTGAAAAGAAAATAATTAAGTTGCAAAATGAGAAAAGATAAGAACAAACATCTCAACAAAGGAGATAACGCAGATGGTAGAAAAAATATGAAATGATGCTTGCACATACAGGTTCTTAATGATATTTGGAAAGGCACCTGCTCTGAAGGCTTGCACTGCCCGCTGAGGCCCAGCCTCACTCCTACCTTTCTACTTTCTCTGAATCTGCCTCACTCACCTGGGGGGACCTCCACTTTCTTGAAGTTTTCTTTACTTTGTCAGACTTCATTTTTTTCCCCATCCTAGATTCCAGTTGAAATCCTTACCATGATACCATTATTTCTTGGATCACATCATCTTTATTCATCTCAAATGCCCCAGAAGGAAACATCAGACGTGAGAATTCCAAGATTTTTAAGGATGAGAAATCACATACAGACATGCCATTTGTGAGACAAAAATAGATTTAGGAGATAGGCTGGACAAAATGGCAGAGGCCAGAAATTGCTTGAATATTAAAATATTTGGATGTTTTATTCAGACAAAATATTTAGAAAACTAAAATCTGTGGAGAAATAATTTTCTTGAGAAATCTTAGACTATGTAGGGAAATACAATTTTTATCCTCTAGGTTAAAGATTAATCAGTGAATTAAAGCAAGGGCTTAATAGAGATAAGTTTATATTTGTTCAAACATATATCAAGGCTCAGGACAGATAAAAGACAAGATTAGAATTAGAAAGAAACAAAGCAAGAATGACATTGCCCCATTTGTTAGGAAATGGAAAGACTTGGAAAAAATTATATTCAGTGAAGTAAGCCAGGACCAAAGAAACATAGGTCCTATGGTTTCCCTTATTTGCAATAACTAGTATATGTCTGAGACAAGCGGAAACAGTCAGATAAGTTGATGTTAGGTGAAATGAACCCCAAGATAAGTATTCAAATGTTTTTTTTCTTTCATGCGATTGTTTCTAACATGTTTGTAAGATGATTTCTTTGTTGCTTTGTATGTCCCTCCCCCCATGGTATAACCTCTGTACCCCTATTTTCACTGTGTTTGATGTTGGTATAATTTGTGGAGGGGAAAGGAAAAAAAACAAATTGTTTAAATAGGGATACAGATGGGCCCATTGTAACAATGAGATGTACAAGACATTATGTCGAAAAACAAACTTTACAACTTTGACCTGGGGGGGGGCAGGCAGGGATGAGGTGTTGGTTGTGGGGGGGGGAGATGGGAAGAGATGGGAAGGGGAAACAAAGGAAGAGGCAACAATACTTGATAAGAAATGTACTCATTATCTTGCCCATGTAATTGTAACCCCTCTGTACGGTACTTTCACAATAAAAAAAAAGAAAGAGAAAAAAGAAACACAGCAAACCAAAATAAAACATCAAGGAAGGTGTTCTAGCTTATAGTGAGGCATGATGAGTGGCTGAATAAAATGGGGATATTGAAGAGGAATATTTTTTCAAAAAATTGTGAAGACATGAACTATACAACTTGTGGGTAGAGATGGGAGGAAGGGCCTGGGAGAGAGTGAGGGAACAGATGACATTGTATGAAAGGAAAGGTCATGTAATTGTAATCCCTCTGTACATAACCTCTATGATAACAATAATCAAATTAACAAAAACTGTGAAGACATTTAAAAAGTCAACGATAGTTGCAACATATATAGCAAATTAATTACAATTATAAATGTTTGTGATAGGCCTAATGAGGTAAAATGCTAAAACACAATGCCACACCTTCAGTTGTATATTTCATACACATCAAAAACATTTTGCTGCATTGGGTTGAATTCAATTTCCATTAATGTGTAAATTATCATCTTCAATGATTAGAGTTTAATTTGTGCATTTATTTCCCAATGAAGGTCATCGAACACTATTTATTGGAGTTCATGTGCCTCTGGGAGGAAGAAAAAGCCATCGACGTCACAGGCATCGTGGTCATAAACACAGAAAGAGGGACAGAGAGAGAGATTCAGGATTGGAGGATGGAAGAGAGTCACCTGCTTTTGGTAAACATTATTCTCATAATGATATTTATGTTTATAATAATATACTAGCTTCTAGAATCCATGCTTAGTGATAACATGTCATTCTTGTAAAGTGGTTTATATTTTCATAAGACTATTTTTATAAGAAGAGGAAATGGAATTATTATTTTTTTGTTGGTTATGGGGTCTGAAATCTGGGCCTGGGCGCTGTCCCTCAGCTCTTCAGCTCAAGGCTAGTGCTCTACCACTTGAGTCACAGAACCACTACTGGCTTTTTCTGCTTATGTGGTGCTGAGGAATTGAACCCAGGGCCTCATGCATGCAAGGCAAGCATTCCACCACTGAGACACCTTCCCAGCCTGGAAGTGGAATTCTTGATCTTTTTTTAAACCTCTGTACTTTCTTCTTTGTTAATTGAGAATTGATTCAGCTTTATGATAATACTATTAGAATAGTAAAATTTAATTTTACGAACTATTGATAACATGCAAGAATAATTGTTGTTGCTTTAAGTTGTTTAAAAAATCAAGGGGAAATTGTGTTTGTTAAGTTTCCATTGGCACTATTGCTGATTCTGCCTGAATATCACTTGCAGCAATGTTCTACTGTTTTGAGTATTTTTCTCTGGGATGTACTTGCGGAATACTAGAACATATATTTTATAGTTTTAAAAAACCCCAAGTGCCACAAGAGCATAACCAAGAGTAGGGCTTCCAATTCTTACCGTTTTAATCCTCTAGGTTTTTCCTTTACTGTACATGCTTGTATACCATTCACAGTCTTTCCAACCCTCATCACTAAGTCACTCACCCAATTCTTGACTTCTGGTTTCTCACCTTCTTGCTTTCTTGTGCACTTATTTGACAGCTATACTTTTTTATACATATTTTTTATCTTTCATTCTGATTTCCTTTCCTTATGTGGCTTATGTCATGTAATCTCAGTAACACTTTGCTAGAATAATACTTTCTACTTTAATTTGTTACACCTCCACTCTATTTTAAAAACTATACTTTTATGTGTGCGGAGGTTGTTATTGTTGTCCGTTTTCTTCCTGCCGCCTTCTGTGGGCATCTTGTTCTGCAGAGTCATACAGAAGGGAAGACCGTAACCATTATAAATTCACAACCCCACCGAGGCTGCAGCGCTTCCAATCTATTTTACTGCATATAGTTGGTTTTCTAAATCACCATATTTTTTCACCTTTCTTCTCCACTGTCCTAAATCTACTTATTTTCACCATAATTTAGCAGACTATCTGCATTTGCACTGGCTTTTACTCCTTACCACAGAGCGTGGGGTCACTAACCAGTGTGCCTTCCACAACCTTCGCTCTTTGCTGCTATTCTCATTGGGTTGGCATCCAACACCATCTAAGATTAAAAACAACAATCCCCCCCCCCCCCCCCCCCCGCCCCACAAAGCCAAACCAAACCAAACTACTGTCTCTTGTGAGCCCTCATGTCATTTCTCCTCAAGAAATGATTATAACATGTCTCCATGCCTTGTCATTATTCCTCCTTTTCAGGTCTCTGTCTGGAACAACAGATTCCTTTTTAAGATGACACTTGGCTATAGTATTTCAACATATGAAGAGTGAAAAAATGGATTTTTATCTCCAATGTTGACCACTTAGTGGTCGTTTGTCAGTTCAAATCCTCACCGTGGATTAAGGCTTGTATGAATTGTGGGCTTGAACTTCATTGAGGAATGCTTGTCTGTTGACAACCAGAATTGCCTGGCTACCATGTGGTTGAGGTTTCCTGTGACCCTCTTTTCTATTTTAAATAGTTTCTCAGGCTTTTTCAAACCCACACTCCTTTTATTTATTCTAAAATGAAGTAAGTTACCTGCATATAAAACTTTGATGTAGCATTTGGCTTTAAAACTCTGTATTGTTTTATGTAATACCTGCTCTTATTGTTACAAAGAAGTCCTTGTCTCCATTGTTTTTATGTTTTATGTTTACATCTTTTAAGCTTGAATTCTTACAGACATTTTTGTATGTATCTTTAATTAAGAGAATTTGCTGAGATATATGAAAGGTGTATTTATAAACCTTCCTACTCTGCATACTGTTGATGTATTTTTTCATTTAGGGAACATTTTCTTTTTATATCTGATCCTATCCCATTTGCTCTGATGTCTTCATTGTGCATATTAATTATCCACATATTGAATTTTCAGTGTCTGCAGCTTGTTTTGCCTCTGTAAACTTTTCTCTCGTATTTCCATTTGAATACCTATAGTATTCATTTTATTGCTTCTGTGACTACTTTTAATTTTGCTGCTAATTTTTCCTTTTCTTGCATTTTTCTTATTATTCATGTATTTTCTTTCTCTTCCCACCTGTCCATTCCTAATTACCTCTTGTGATTCTATATTTTATCGTCTAAAAAAGATCCTCAGATATTTCTTGACATAGTCTATTTATCCTGAAGTAATTTTTATAACTATCAATATAATTTTTTATCTCTACTGATTTGTACCTCATTTGCAGAGTCTTTTTGTTCATTTTTAAGCCAGACAAGGTAGATCCTAGCTATTGTTCTTCAACCTATGTAAGCAGGCTGCTACAATATGCTTCTTGTCTCTATTACTGAGTTAAAACTTTAAACTCCTCATATAACACGTAACTTCTGCCACAGGTACAACAGTTAGTGGGGTAGTATGAAAAGAAATATACTCTAGCATTCTACTCTAGCATGATACAATTGTTTTGTTCAGTGAGTCAGTGGGAATGGGTTGAGGATTATTATTTTATTGTTTTCAATGTTGCTTGTGTCATGAATTTTAAGAGTATAATAGAGAGAAATTTCATGTAGTTTTCATTCTCAAGCTTTGTTGATAGTCAGTAGAGTCATCCTCTTATACTCTGGGAAAGGACATCTGTTGGACTAAGCTTTAAATACTTTTATTACTATTCTTCAGTCAGTTCCATTGCCTAAATAATCAGTTACTGAGATACTTGCTGAAACTGAAGCCATGGTCTAAACATCGTCCCAGCTGATTTGGGATTTGCTATTCTGCACAGTAAGGAAATACGTGATTCTTATACTGAAGCCTTCAAGAGAAATTTCTGCTTACTTAAAAATATTTATTTTACTTGGAAAGATTCTTTCTCCCCCAAATCTTTTGAAAATAGCACTGCAGGTGACTCATAACTTGTCAGAATTTAATTTTCAAAGAGATACAGAGGAGGAAATGAGAGAACATCAGGCCCCTCGATTTTGAGAATGTGAGGTTTTATGTTATAAATCAGAGTATGAGCAATTAGTGAACCAGAGCAATTAGTGCCCACGGTAGCAGCAGACATCAGTTTTTTTTTTTATCTTATTTCATTGACTTACTTATTACTTGTATTGGAATTTGAACCCAGGGCTTTCAGCTTGCTCGTCTTGCTGGCTCAGCTGTCATTCCGTCACTTGTGCCATGCCTTCAGACCAGCTTGTTGCTGGTCATTTTGAAGATGGAATCTCATGGATTTTCCCACCTTGAACAGTGACCCTTGAGATATCAGACTCCTGAGTAGCTAAGATTACAGACATGAGCCATAGGAGCCATGTACATTTTGGTCCTATTGAAGTTTTGTCATTCCAATCTGTGAGCAATAACAGTACACTGCATTCCAGTCATGGAATGCAGTGCTGTTAGAAACATGGCTGTCTGAATGCTTCATCCAAGTAAAAGAAAAGGCCAAAAAGAAAAGCCCACAGATTATGCTTATTTCATAGACATGCAATGCTTCATTGCAATGCACCAGATGCAGTAGTTAGAATGTGATGCAACTCTGGTTGTGGAATAATGATGATGCTGTCATCATGATGATACAAAGACATTTTGATGCCCACGAATAAGTTTATTTTACTTATGGAAATATAAATACAATAATTTGCATTTAAGAATAAATAGTGATTAGTTCGTTATTGTGCTGTAAACAAACCCTCAACAGCAGAAAATTTGTAAAATTTTACATTGTGCTATTTTCAATGCTATTTTTTTACTCATTTTGTATTATGTGAAATTATATTTTCAACTGGGAAAATGAATGAGCTATTTTAAAACGATCGGTTTGAGCCGGGAGCTGGTGGCTCACACCTCTAATCCTAGCTACGCAGAAGGCAGAGATCTGAAGATCATGGTTCAAAGCCAGCCTGGGCAGGAAAATCTGTGAGACTCTTATCTCCAATAAACCACTAGAAAACCAGAAGTGGTGCTGTGGTTCAAGTGGCAGAGTGCTTGCCTTGAGCTGAAGAGCGCAGGGAGAGAGCCCAAGCCCAGAGTTCAAGCGCCACGGCTGTAAATACATAATAAATGATCAGTTTGAATCATGAGCTTTAAGTCAGTCAAATTATAAAAGATGATGATAGAAATTCAGAACACATTAATGCTAATTTTTTCCTCAGCCTCCCAAAGAATGTAACAGACAAGATGTGAGGATTATACAAATCCTGTTAGTTCACTAAGACAAAGTGAACTAATCAGTAAGTAATATAAATAAAGCTGTGTTGAAAATAGAGCATGCAAAGGTGCTATATAAATTAGCCTCTCTGTGCTCAAAGCTAGTGCTCTATCACTTGAACCATAATACCACTTCTGTCTTTTTCGAGTAGTTTATTGGAGATAGTCTCACAGACTTTCCTGCCTGGGGTGGCTTTGAACCATGATCTTCAGAGCTCCGCCTCAATTATATCTATTTTAAGAGTGAAAAGTTAGAGACAGAAAAACATGTCATTGAACAGTTTATCCCACTTTAATAACTTATTTCCTATGGCATTTCTGCTATCATGTGTCTTAGAGAAGACTTTTCATACAGTAGAAGTGTGAGAATATTATTTTTCTGAGTTGTTTTGTGACTATTATTTTCCAGGTTGGTAGTGAATAATCTTTCTTTCTTTAATTAATAATTTTTTGGGGGGGGTCGTTTGTGGGGCTTGAACTCTGGGCTTGGGCACTATCCCTCAGCTCTTTAGCTCAAGACCAGAGCTCTACCACTTGAGCCACAGCAGCACTGTCGGTTTTCTGAGTGGTTTATTGGAGAGAAAAGTCTCACGGACTTTCCTGCCCGGTCTGGCTTTGAACCGCTATACTCAGATCTCAGCCTCCTGAGTAGCTAGGATTACAGGCATGAGCCACTGATGCCTGGCTAATCTTGATTTATAAGGGGAAACACCACCAAATCCTAAAATCAAGACTCATCAAAATAGCAATTGAGCTTTGGAGGGCAGGTGCATGGTATTGTAGATCAATGGTAACAGTGATGTGAAGAATTGCTTCAGAGATGGGAGGAACATACAGCCACATTGAGTCATGTCTACTATAAGATGTGGCCTCTGACCAGTGCCTCAAAAGCCAGCGTAGGTTGTGTCATGTGACACAAAATAACTGTGTCTGCTGACAATAAGTC
Source organism: Dipodomys ordii (assembly GCF_000151885.1). NCBI lineage: Eukaryota > Metazoa > Chordata > Mammalia > Rodentia > Heteromyidae > Dipodomys > Dipodomys ordii. The sequence continues at coordinate 13,459,568 of NW_012267221.1, forward strand.
CAAGATTCCTTCTTATAACTATAAAATTGCAGTTGGTGTGATTTAAATGATTGTGCAAAATATTGCTTTTTTCAAGAGGATCCAGACACAGACATAGCACACCAATTCGAAACATAACCTAGGCTATCACTCAGGTAGTGTAGTTTTAGAATGAGACAGTATAAGTTTATTTCAGAAAATCTAGACTAGGAATATAGTGTTAAACCACTGATTTAAGTTAATTTGATGATTTTTGGCAATTGTCACTCTCATTTCAAAACTATATTCATTCTCCATATAATGAATATGCTCTTACTTTTGAAGAGGCAGTTCATTGTAAGACTTGGTTGTTTGCTCAATTATTATTTGTTTTATGTAGACTGAAAATTGCTTTAAATATTTGGTAATAATACTGTCTCATTTCTACTAACATTCTATAAAATGTCTTAATAATACCTAAAACAAATATGCTATATGAATGTAGTTTCCTTTTCTACTTTCACATATATTGAGCACATGTAATAATGTACAAGATAGACCATTGCATATTGACACTTAACGTTTAACATTAACAATTGTCATTGAAACCTGAACAATTTAACATTTAAAATTTAACATAAAAATAGACATCTAATATTTTAAGCTTGCTCATTATTTTCTTTGTGTTTGCTGCTAATTAATATCAGTACCCTTTTTAGTAGGTTATTGTGATCTATAGAGGAGATAATATATGTAATCATAAAAGAAACAGTATATTGCAAAATCTATTTCATTTTTGTTCTCTTTTAACAATCTCACTATAATTAACAGCTATTTAAAATCATTAATGAATCTAAGAGAACTATGGACATTTACTAGATTCTTCCAATTCTTATACTGAATGAATACTTGTGAGATTTGATTAATCATAAAATAACACACTTTATGCTTGTACTCTCCCTTTGTATTTATTCATGGAACAATATCTTTTCTGTACTGGAATGAAAACTGTGGTGAATTACCAAACTTTTCTAGTCTGTCTTAGACAACCCAAGTCTTTTGATCAGGAATAAGAGTCTCTAGTCTCATGTAATAATGGACACATTGAAAATGGGTTGTCTCCAAGGCTTTTTCCTGTTCTCTTGTCTAGGCCTGTGGCAGGTAATAGATAGTCTATAGTTGTAGAAAGAGAAGTCTCTTTTTAATTTTTCCTACATTGAACAAAGTCTTACTACAAGATACTTCATTAGCTTCTCAACTATACTTTCTGATTCCTGCAGATTTGGAGCATAGGAAATGAGTAGATCTAATGGGAATGAAGCTGGAAGGTTTTTTTAATGTGGTGCTGCTTTTGTAATCTGATGCCATACTTTCTAACCCTGTCAAGATTTTGAGTTTTCTCATTTTTTCTTGCAGAATCTCTCACTAGCACCCTCTTTTGCTTTATTATGCATTAAAAATCGTCTAGACATTTAGCTACAGTGGCAGATCTCTGATGAATTTTTCCCATTTCTCTGTGTCAGACTCTTAAATAACCCTCCCTTCCTTCCTTCCTTCCTTCCTCCCTCCCTTCCTTCTTTCTTTCCTTCTTTACTTTCTTTTCCCTCTCCCATATATGAAATACCCAACCACAATCATCACCCTAATAAATTCATGGATTGAAGATCATATAAAGCAAGACTCATAAGTCAGTACCTAGGTAGACTTCATGTTTTGCAGTCCATTTCAGAAGAGTAAATACTCTTCTGAAACTCACTCCTGAGGCTCTGAGGCACAGCTACACACCTCTTCTGTTTCCCTGTTTCACTAGAAAATGTGTCTACTATTTCCTTTTTGTGTCCCTTTTTGTTGTATCAGTGTGGATAATGGATTAGAGTTAGGAACACAGTTGCTAAGTTGAACATAATATATAGTCTTATTCCCCTTTTGGAGAGAAATACCTATGAAGTCTTGGGACTTGTGGTGAAAATTCATCTTTATGAATTTATTACCCTGTAACAGAATCATTACTTAGCATTAATAGTGAACCTATTATTTTGATTATATAAATGAACTGAAATATAGAATTCAATGAACAGATTGTGTGTGACATACAAGTAATATGAACAAGATTTTAAAGTTCAACTAAAAATGGAAAATATTGTTAAGCTTCAAGGAGACCGGAGACATGAATTTGAAACAGAACCACCAAAGTTGTCATCATTCCATTATTTCACAAGATAGATAATCTGAATGCTAATTATCTGAAATATAAAAAGGATAAAGAAGGAAAGTACCAGTGATTGAGAAATACATAATTATAAACATTTTATAAATTTCTTTTTTAAGCTTAATGTGAGAATGTATAGGAAGATCTGTATACCTCATATTAGGAAAATCACATATTAAAATAGAAGAGCCTCAATTCTCTCCTATCATCTACTTGTTGTAGCAACATAAAAAAATTATCAATATATTTTGACTGATGTCCAGAAAGTACCTAAAATAGAGAAATTCTGGACAAGATTTGTTATAAGGAGAAAATTTTCACTGATTATTAGGAACATTTGATACAAGACCCTGGTTACTTAGTATATGAGTAATTAAAGAGATGTTTAATAACATAGCTAATGCTGTACTGATGTATAATTTCTATGGAACATGTTCATTTCCAGTTATGACTCTACTGTTAGAGTTCTTCAAAAAGTACATTTATTTAAATTTGATTTTCACTGCTAATCACTTATTGAAAACAGTCTATAGTTTGTTTGTTTACATGTATAAAAACAATATATATTCCTTGGAATTAAAGTATTATTTAAAATTAGGCCAGTGTAATCCTCTTGCTTTTACTTAAATCTCATAATTGACAACTTTACAGCATCTGATATGATTAGCTTCTTATTGTTTATAAATCTACCTTGTTATCTACTCTGCTTATCAGATGTAAGCTACTTGAGGGAAGGGATTTTTCTTTTAATCTGTTTTATTGACTGTTTCAAACAATACCTGGCTGGAGGAAAGTAGTCACTAAATGTTTTTATTTGTTTTTGTTGGTTGTGGAGTTTGAACTCAGGGACTGGGCACTGTCCCTGAGCTTTTTTTTTGCTAAAGGTTAGTGCTCTATTACTTTAAGCCACAGCTCCACTTCCAGTTTTTAGGTGTTTAATTGGAAAAATAGTCTCACAGACTTTCTTTCTGGGCTGTCTTGGAACCATGATCTTTAGACTCAGCCTTCTGAGTAGCTAGGATTACAGCTGCTAGCCATTAGCACCCACCTGATTACTTAAAATTGACCTTTCTTCTCCCAAATATTAAACCTGATTATTCAACCATGTTGAAACTTCTCTCTGTTCTTCAGATTTTGAGTCATCATTCATTGTAATCTAATGCCCACTTTAGTTAAGTGACATGAGTGTTTCCATTTTTGACTTTGTCATCTTTTCTAGAATCCATTCTCAAATATCCAAATGCATGTTGCAATTGTTTCTAACATATTTATAAGATGATTTCTATGTTGCTTTGTATGTCCCTCCACCACTGTATAACCCATGCTTTCACTGTATTTGATGATGGTATAATTTGTGGAGGGGAAGGGAAAAAACAAATAGTTTAACTAGGGATACAGGTGGACCCATTGCAACAATGAGATGTACAAGTCGTTATGTCGAAAAACAAACTTTACAACTTTGATAGAGGGTGGGGAGAGGATCTGGTGAGGGGTGGGGGGGAGAATGGGAAGGGATGGGAAGGGGAAACAAAGAGGAGGCAACAGTGCTTGATAGGAAATGTACTCGTTATCTTGCCCATGTAATTGTAACTCCTCTGTACGGTATTCTCATAATAAAAAAAAGATTTTTTTTGTTTTATTTTTCACTAGTATAGCTAACTAACACTATTTTTTTGGGGGGGGTCCAGTCGTGGGGCCTGAACTCTGGGCCTGGGCACTGTCCCTCAGCTCTTCAGCTCAAGACTAGCGCTTTACCACTTGAGCCACAGCGCCACTTCCAGCTTTTTTCTTTTTTGCTTATGTGGTACTGAGGAATCAAACCCAGGGCCTCAGGCATGCAAGGCAAGCGCTCTACCACTGAGCCACCTTCCCAGCCCTCTAACACTATTTCTTACACAATGACATTCGTGTATATTAAGACAAAATTTTTAATCATCAGGTTAGTATCAGTTTTCTAGAATGCTGTTGTGGTCAGTCTTACAGAGAAAAGTTATTAGCTGTGTTTACTTGGAACTTCTAGATGCTTCTCAAGTACATTAGATTCATTACCAAGTACTGTAACCATTATTGATTCACATGTTCAAGGTAAGACTGAGAACTTTGAGCCAGTTTACTTTCTACTTTAAAACAGAGATCTTAGAAAGAGGCTGGTAGTAAGCACTTTCATAATATGAGTGAAACTTGAGTTCAATTTCCACCATGAGGAAGTGGCATTGTACCTACAGTGGTAGAGCACTAGCCTTGAGCTGAAGAGCTGAGAGACAGTGCTCAGGCCCAGAGTTCAAGCCCCATGACCGACCAAAAACAAAACCAAAAAAATCAAGAATTTCCAACTTGAACAAAAAGGCAACAAACAAAACAACCAAAACCCTGCCAACAAACATGTTGGCTTGTACACATTTGTTCCACTACCTTATCCAGAAAGCAGTGCTTAAAGTAAATGTAAAAGGATAAAAAAAGTCTAAGTATACAACAAATATCACAGCTATGTTAATATTTGTACAGAGTTTTTATTCTTTAAGTAGGTAAATATTTATAAAGTTTTCTCTATATGCTGAGTATATAGCAATGGAAAAGGCAAATAAAGTCCCTGGCTTTGTAAGTCTTACATTCTAAGTAGGTAAGATAGACATCAAATCAATCATTGTATGATAAATTGATTATAGTTGAGATAAGTATAGCAAAGAGAAATGTAAGGTGCTGAGTTAGGAAACAGGAGCCTAACAAATGTTTGCAAATGAATATATATGTATGTGAGTGTGCATTTTTGCAAAGAGGATTAAATATTATTGCCAAGATTTTTATATTTAAATAGAGACTAGAAAGATATAGAGGAAAATGAGAGAAAACTGTATACACACAAACCCTATTTGTTATGAGAAAGAGCATATTATTAAGAATCTTAAAGAAGGCTCAGTAGGAGAGTACTGCCTTGCATGCTGAAGGCCCAGAAGTCTATCCTCTGAAAAGTACTGTAAAGATCATCTCAATTGCTGTTCCTTGTGAATGGCTTGGATTTCCTAATCTTGTTTTCCTGTCACATACTCTACTACATATACAGCATCTCTTGGCTCTGTATCTTCTTCTGTGGGACATGGGGGTTGGGGAACAATTGTAGATTGTGTTGCAATATAAGGAACACAAAAGTATCTGGATCATGTAACATCAAGGGAAAAAGTGTCAGATGATTGAGCTAACGAGGCAGGTAGGAGTTATAGTCCCAATACAAATATTTCCTTGTACATAAATTTAAGTAAATTGTATAATCTGTTATTAAATTATTATTATTATTCTGTGTGTATTTTTAATCTTTGCCTCCTAGACAGCTAAATATTAGAGTAAAATAAGCTTAATAACTGGTATATAAAGTAAATGAGTTGTTTACTGTATTTCATTTTTAAACTGTATTTTTATTATCTTTAAATAGTTGTACAAAGGACTTTCAACATGTCAGTTTATCAGTACAGTGAGTCTTAATCCATTTCACCCCTTCCATCATTCTCCTCCCTCCTCATCTATCCCAACCGCACCCATCCCTTCAAGTTTTCTAGTTCTATTTTCACATATGTACCTTTAGTATTATTATGACTCTGTTTTATTATGACTATATACTCTATAGTATTATGAGTCTATACCTTTGTTCCTATTCATTGCTCTCTATTATTTTTTCTTTTGTATAGAAAAGTATGAATTTTGTTTTTTGATCTTGTGATCATCTAATCTTTAAAAAATATAAATAAAAACAATATCCCTCGAATTCTTTTAATTCTCAGAAGGTGATAGAAGAAATAACACATAAAAGTGGGAATACTTAGAAGCAGAAAAACAGTAAAAGTATTTATGAAGGCAGTTTTCTGAAATAAGGTTGTACCATATAACCAGGGCCTAGAACCCAAGACACTATATCTCAGGCTGTCCTCAAATTTCTTTTCTCCCTGCTCCACTTCCAAGATGCTGGAATCACAAGCATACTTCACTATACCCAGATTTCAAAAGAGTTTAAATTTCAACAAAAACCCTTATTTGAATGGGGTGGGGTGGGGTCAAGAGAAAGGAGTAAATGAATGAAAAGGGGAAGAGGGGGAGAATGCAGTGGAGAATTCAATGTGTATCCTACCATAATTAAAAAGAGTAAGAGAAGGGGGAGGGGGAGGGGAGGGATGGGTGAGATTGTTGAAAGGGGTGACATTGGTCAAGATGAATTGTATTCATAAACTGTTAAATGGCAACTCCTTTATACAATGACTTAAAGATAAGAAATTAAATTATTCAATGTTAAAAAGCTTTGAATACAAGAGATTTTTTTCTTTTTCTTTTTATTGTTATTATAAATGTGATGTACAGAGGGGTTACAATTATGTAAGTCAAATAAAGAGTACAATTCTTTTTGAACAATGTCATCTCTTCCTTCGCTCTATGCCAGTTTTTCTCTCCTGTCCTTACCCACAAGTTGTATAGTTCATTTTCAACATAGTGTCTAGAGAGTTCCACTGCTTCTTTTGTTTACCCTTTGCCCCTCCATTTCTGTGCACAAAGAATGTGCAATCAGAATGATCACAAGATGGGTTGGGAGACAGTGCTCTATAGATCACATATATTCCTGACTATCTTGTGAGCAGAGGCAACTGGTTGCCTCTGTGCCTGGCCCTTTTCAAGCATGTTTGTATGCTAGGCAGGCTAAGAAGAAAGATCCATTCTGGATCAAATGGCAGGTTTGCCTCCTGTCCAGTGTATCTGAGATAATGTCTCCCTACAGTGCAAAGTCAGGGAGCGTTGTTGTTTCTTTGTGAATGACTTGAGTTTACTAAGCTTGTTCTTCTGTAACTCTTCTTACTATTTACATGACATCTCCTAGCTTTTAATAAGTCCTTCTGTGGGATTTGAGGCCTGGAGAACCCATGCAGATGATGATATTTTGGGCACTACTGTTGCTGTGAGCAACAAGCTTCTGTTTTGTCTCTGAACCAAAAGCCTTGTCATTTTTCCAGCAGCCATAAAATTAAAATGGTAAATATGGATACCCTTCACAATTTTCTGATGCAGATTCTGATATTTTATGCCATTCTGATATTTTATGCCACTAAACAAATAAAACATCACTGATGGTTTTCACATGTTTATGATCCATCTTTTGTCTTTGGTAAAGTGTTACTTGTAAAATATTGACCAATTTTAATTGACTTGCTTGTGTTTTACTGTTCTATCTTGAGAGGTCTCTATGTATTCTGGACTTTGTTAAATGTAAAATTTACAAATATTTTTTTCTCCCTCCTCTGCAGGTTCTTTTTATATTCCATGTGTGTGTGTGTGAGAGAGAGGGGGGCGGGGAGAGAGAGGAGAGAAAGAGAGAGAGAGAGAGAGAGGAGAGAGAGTGAGCCATGGGGCCTGAACTCAGCCTGGGCCTTGTCCCTCAGCTCTTCAGCTCAAGGCTAGCACTCTACCACTTGAGCCACAGCGCCACTTCTGGCTTTTTCTGCTTATGTGGTGCTAAGAAATCGAACCCAGGGCCTCATGCATGCTAGAAAAGCACTCTACAACGGAGGCATCTTCCCAGCCTCTTTTTATGTTCCCTTTAACAATGTCTTCACTGAAGAAAAAATTAGAATTTTGATAAATGTCAACTTCCCATTTTCTTCTGCTATGGTTTATATATTTGGTATCAAGTTGAGGAGCTCTTTGCCTAAAGGTCAAAAAAAATTTTGCTTTTGTGTTCTTCTGAAAGTTTTATAATTTAATATTTTATATTAAGCATGATGGTCTATTATAAGTTGTTTTTGGTTTAAGATGTGAACTTTAGTACAAAGTTTTCTTTTTTAAATGTGGATATATAGTTGTTCTGACACCATTTGTTGAAAAGACACATCAGAAAGACACAAGTAAGGAATATTTTCCATTAAAGTGTCTTTGCATGTTTAAAATGTCAATTATCAACCAGGCATTGGTGTTTCATGCTTGTAATCGTAAGCCTGCAGTTTGAAGCCAATCCAGGCAAGAAAATCTTTGAGTCTCTTATTTCTAATACCAAAAATCCAGAAATGAAGTAGCTCAAGTGATAAAGCACTGGCCTTGAGCAAAAAGGCTCAGGAACAATGTTCAGACTCTGAATTCAAGCATGATGACTTGCACACACAAAAAAAGTCAATGGCCCCTATTTATTTGGACTATTTTACTGGACTGTCTAGTTGGATCATATCTGGATCATCAATCTAGATACATGTCTTAACTAGTTCATTATATTGTAACAAAATACCATAGACTTAATGGCTCATAAACAACAGAAATTCATTTCTCACAGTTCTAGGGACTGAAAGTCTGAGATTAGGGAACCTGCTTTATTTCTGGTTATTTTAGAAATGGAATCTAGTGAACTTTTATGTCTGGGCTGGCCTTGAACTGTAATGTTTCCATATCTCAGCTTCTTGAGTAAACTAGGATTATAGATATGAGCCACTAACATCTGGCTCATGGACAATTTACTTCTTCCTTTTCAGACTGTCTCTGTACATTTGCATTTTTATATTCCCATATTATAGTAGACTTAATGCTATATTAAATTTAATTTTACTACCCAAGTGTATGCTAGGTGAGTGTTGCAGTGGAGAATAAGGGAGATGTGAGTATTGAGCATAGTGACTGAAATATGTTGCTTAGAGTTACAATAATAAATGTTCTATTTCTTATTTTTCATAGATACCCCATCACAGCGAGTACAGTTTATTCTTGGAACTGAGGATGACGATGAGGAACACATTCCTCATGACCTTTTCACAGAACTGGATGAGATTTGCTGGCGTGAAGGTGAGGATGCTGAGTGGCGAGAAACAGCCAGGTGAGGATTTGGGTTGAAGGGTGAAGGAATACTAACTATTTTTCATTTCTTAATAAAAGAAATTCCCAGTCCCATGATTTTGCAAGCATCCATGCTTACTGCTGATTTTCATCTTGATCGTCTGGCCTGGGCAGATCTTATGATGGGAGATGGGTCAGAATGAAATCTGAAGGCAGTAATTATAAGTAAACAGTGACGCAGAGCCAGCAACAGCTGCGGTCTCACACAGCAACTTAATTTATGTGTCATCAGCAAAACAATAGAAATCTACAAGTAATTTATTTCTGTCTTTTCAGCTGCTGGCTTACACCCCAATTGGCAATATTAATGTGGTAATTTGAGTGTGAGACTTTTAAAATAAAGGGCAAATGTTAAAAGGCTTTAGGTGCAGTCCTTGATTTCATGTAATGGTGAGAATACAAATGTTTTATTATGTGTTTCTAGGGTATAAATGCATTTAAATAGAGTGCTTTTCCTTATGTCATTTCAAAAATTACTTTTTCTATCATTTGTAATTAATATTTGCATATTGCCCTATAACTCATGAATTACTGTAAAAAAAGTAATCAACTCAACTTTCTGATTATTTTTCACTTGCTCTTGTTCATTTCCTCGTTTAATTAACTTTATTTATGGTCTATGGTAGATACAATGGATGTAGGAAAGGACACACAAAAGTCTGCCTCAGATTCTAATTTAGACAAGCCAGCCAAGTTGTAAATGTGGAATCATGAATGCTACCGGTATGCATGAATAACTGTGGGCACACCTAGGATTGTCACCTACCTAATGCTTCCCAAAATCTTCTGTGAATATAAACCGCCTGGGGTCTTGTTAAAAATGAAAATTTTGTAAACCTTAGGCATAGACTCTCAGGTCCTATGCTTCTAACAAGCTTCCAGCTGATGCCCTGCCAGATGGTTTTGGTTTGAAAATCACACTTTTGATTAGCAGGTTAGCAGGTATCTTAACAACAAGGGTGAAGGAGGAGGACAGGATACATCTCCTGGGACAGGTGACTCCTGAGCTGACTCTTTTTTTTTTTTTTTGGTTGTGGGAATTAAACTCTGGGCCAGGGCACTATCCCTCAGCTCTTCAGCTCAAGGCTAGGGCTCTAGCACTTGAGCCACAGTGCCACTTCCTGTCTTCTGAGTCGTTTATTGGAGATAAGAGTCTCACGGACTTTCCTGCCCAGGCTAGTTTTGAACCGTAATCCTCAGATCTCAGGCTCTTGAGTAGCTAGGATTACAGGCCTGAGCCACCAGTGCCTGGCTCTGAGCTGACTCTTGAAGGTGGAATGGGAGTAAGCTAGGCAGAAAAGTAGAGAGGTGATACTAGACAGAAGGAGTAGGGTATTCAGGAATAGATCACTGATGCAGTGTTGGCTATTTTATTAGGTTTTCCTTTTTTAAATTTAAATTCTAATTTTATTGTCAAGGTGATGTACAAAGGGGTTACATTAGTAAGGTAGTGAGTACATTTCTTGTAGAACTTGTTACCCCCTCTCCCATTTTCTCCCACTTTTTCTCCCTCTCATCCCTGGCAAGTTGTACAGATCATTTGCATTGGCTCCCCCTTTGTCCTTTGTCTATTCTTTTGTTCCCCTTCCCGTCTCTAATTCAGATAAACACATATACAATAGGTTTTTGTTTCCATGGTAAGGCAGCACTAATTGTCAGAAATTTTATCTCCCAGACACATATTGTTAGACATCTTCAGGTTGTAATAGCTTTCTTCCTTCCCCCCTTCTTTTCCTTCCCTCCCTTCTTCTCTATTCCCATGTCTCTCTACCTCCCTATTTCTTCTTTTTTCTTTCCCCTCCCCCTCCCTACCTCCTACCATTCCATCTACCTGTCCTATGTATTGAATTTAAGAACAGCACTCTGCTACATCCTTTTGCTTTTGGTTTGGTTTTCAGAAATGATCTCCAGCTAACTTTGCCTGGACTGTCCTAAGACTCTGCTCCTTCTTCTACTTCTTGAGGAGTTGGGAATATAGGCCTGAACCAAGAGTCTTGACTGCAATAGTACTCCATTCAATCACATTAAACTTGTGCTTACATATACTTATTGCCTTAGCTCTATCCAACCAGGATTGGTGTGGGATTAGGTATTCTATAATGATATGAATATAATACTGGCTAGTTTGATATATTTTGAGTGATAAAGATATTTACTTGAAGTTCCCTTTTATTTAAAAATATTAAACATAAATTAAAAATCTAAAATGTCTATCATCTACTTCATCCTTGTTAACATTTTAAAAATAAAACTCATGATTGCCAATGATTAAAATTCAGAAAGCATATGGTGATAGAAAAGCCACAGTGTCCTCTACTTTTACTCATAGTACTTCCTCTTGAGCTTTTCCCTATTTACAACTTGAATTTTTTAAAGAATTTGATATTAAGACCTACAAATAAATATGTGCTCTTTTTCTTTTTACACAAGAGATTATATAATATATGGTGTTCATGAATTATGTTTTCATGGGCCACCATCAATGAGAGAGAATCCCACACATCCATCTCAGGGGACCACGCAGAGGCAGGCAGGCACAGGAGAAAGATTATTATAAGGTTTATTAGAGGAGCCATGTGTCCCCCAAGAGGGAACACATGGCCTCCGTCACTATCCACGTAGCAGGAGGGTCTGGGGGATAGGAAGTGAGGTAGATGGGAGTTCAGGTGGGTCTGGGCAGAGAGAGGGAGGGGACAGCTGTATGGCAGAACTCTGGGGCAGGGAGAAGCTCCAGGTTTGGGTGGAGGTGAGGATCAAAGGTGAGCATAATACTAACCATACTTCCTCTTGAGCTTTTCGCTATTAACAACTTCTTTGAATTTTTTAAAGAATTTGATACTAAGACCTACAAATAAATATGTGCTCCTTTTCTTTTTATACAAGAGAGATTATATAATATATGGTGTTCATGAATTATGTCCTATCTTTATAGAAATTTCTGTATCAGCTATAACAATTTGTGCAACCTTTAGAATTTCAATTTTGCATTTAGTTAAATGAATCAACCTTTACTTAGTCTTGTGAGAGACTTCCTCTGTTTTGCCAACCTTGAGAGGTATTTAGGTTGAAATTTCCATAAAAATTATTTTAGTGATTATTTACACAATATGCTGGCAATATTTGGCAAGTATTTATGGAGGATACAATTTTAACGGTGTAGTTTTACATAGCATACACAGCAGACCTTCTTTTAGTATGATAGATACTGCAAAATGGTCACCATGTTTCAGTAATTTATACTTTTAGTAATTTATAAATTTATAATTTATCTATACTTGAGTGCCGACTTTCCCCACGTCCTTGATGTACTAAATTGCTAGCTAAATCATGCTATTTTTTTATTTTATAGATGAAACATAAGTATCATCATCATTTGTCTCTTTTTAAATTATTAGTAGTGTTTGACATCTTTACATAAAAGCCTAATTTTCTTTTTGAATGTTTATGTCTTTGATTTGTTTCATGTTGTCATTATTTTGTTTATTTGCCTTTTTGAACACTTTAGAAATGTGGCATAGTAGTTTGTTATTACTGCTTTTAATAAAATGTTATATAAGTTATTGGATTTTACTTGTTATATTTATATTGAAATATTTTAAGTTCAGAAATGAATTTAAGTTAGTTTACACATAACTTGATCGACTTAGTTGACAATACAGAGGTTTGAACGCAAGACGTTGCACTCAGCAGTTGTTTCTCCACTTGAACCATACTTCCAGCTTCTTCTTTTTCTTTTGCTGCTGGTTATATTTTGAGATAGGGTCTTCCTTTTCATCTGGACAGGTTTGGACTTCAATCTTCCTGTTATACTTCCTGATATAGTTGGAATGACAAGGACATGGTTCCAAGCTCAGCTTTACTGTTGAGATGGGGGCCTCCAAAAACTTGGGCTCACCTTGGTCCTACGTCCTAGGTAGGTAGGATAACAGGCTTGAGCCACTGTGCCTGGTTTATAACTTGGGTAATTTTAAGATGAATCATGTTCTATCTTATTTTTGTTCAACTGCATCAAAAACTACACAGGAGTTTCAAAAACACACGATATACATGCTCAGCATTATTTAGCAACAGGAAAGTAATGAATGGATCATCACCACAATTTAGTGTTGTGATACCTGATGTTTAATCATCATAAAGTTGTTGATAAGGAAGTTCTTTGTTTAAGGTTACAAGCATCTGCCCTCTATTGGTTTCAGGAAACAGTAGTTTTGGAACACATTGAAGGGAGTCTCTTTAATTTATTGCTAGAAGTATATTTTGAAAGCATGTCCTTTAGAATCTTCTTTTTAATTTGTATCTTTCATAAAAAAAACTAGGAAGTAAGATTGGAACATATATTTTGGCATGAATTACTTAGACTTAGAATAGTTTGGTAATTTGGGCAGTATCCATTAGCTGTTTGCTTAAGGCTGGTATTCTGCTACTTGAGCCAAGGCTCCACTTCAAGCTTTTGGCTGGTTGGTTGGAGACAAGATTCTCACAGAAGTATCCTTCTGGAGCTAGCTTCAAACTGTGATCCTCAGATCTCAGGCTCCAGAATAAGGAGGATTACAGATGTGAACTACCACTGCCTAGCATCTATTCCTTGAATCAGAAACTTCTTGTAACTTTCCCATCTCATGAGAGAGGGAGATAACAGAGGCAACACTAGAACCTGGTTCTGTCCTCTGTCACAGCTGAGCAGCTAGGATTTTTATCAGGCTCTAATAGATTAACTTTAGTAATGTACTTAAGTCACCGGAGTATATTTGTAAGGAATAAAGGAGACAATCTAGTTAACCTAGTTAGCGTCCTCTATTAATACTAGATAGGACGTGTTTGTAGCTATGTTTTTGGAACCTTATGCATGGCACAGCTGTTTGAGGTTCAGGGAGACATCTGATGAGCAATCAAAATAGTAACAGACATTGAAGAGGAGGGTAGACGAATTTTGGCTGAGATACAATACTTCAGGGAAAAAATTGAATATATTTATTGAGGACTTAGAAATGTAGTTGGTCTTAAAGTGATGGAAGTAATTTTGTTCTTGTTGCCTTTGTTCACTTAAAAAAGATAATTTGAGTTAATTCATGCATCCATCTGATTTTTCAAATGTAATTTAATTCTAATAAATCATTAGCATAATAACTTAAAGCACTTCTTTCTTTTGGTTAGTATACCAGGTGGGATTAATAAATTTCTACTTCAATAATGGAAATAAAAGTGATGTTTCATCGGCATAATGCACCTGTCACATATCACATATTGAATAATTCATGGCCACTGCTATTGCCAAGTGAAACTTAAGCAAAGTGTTCTAGTTTGAAGGTAAATTTTTGAATCAGAATTATTTATTAAATGTTTGTGAAAACCAGCTGTTCAGCTTTTAAAATGCTAAATAGAACATATGAGGAGGCTAATGAAATCAACACAATTACAATGTCCTGCTTATAAATATCAATGTTATTAATAGAAAAGTGAGCAGAGCTGCCACAGCTGTGCAGCCCTATAGACAACATGGTTGACTCACTGTGATTGCCCTTTAAAAATGCCTCCCACTAATGAGCACAGAAGAGGCAAAGCAGGGGGTAGCAGTCAGGCCTCTGATACATACATGTGTTGAGGAAAAGGATTCTTACATCAAAATAGTTTCATTAGTGCTATGAAGGCCCTTGATACAAAAAAATTTATGTGTTCAAGTCATCTGGATTTTTCAAAGAATGTAAAGTGTGAAGTCATGTGAACTAAGAACAGTGAATGGCCTATGAATATTGGGTTTGGAGATTTTAATTTTCTCTTAAGAGATGATGGGTAGTCAGACATTACCCATGTTATTCTCTAGCTTCACAAAAACCATATTCCCCCCACCTGCCACGTCCCCAGTTCTCCTGAGAGAAGATGCTTCCTTTTGAGCAAATGTGTATTGCTTCCATAAAGCATTACTTTTGGAGACATAGGAACTCCTTCCCATTTAGGTAGAATGAGAAAAAAAATTCCTAGAAGTTACATTGAGTTAGTTGTAACAAAATACCCAGAAAGAGTTAAGTTCTCTAGAAAAGCATCTATTCCTCCCTGGTAAAAGAATTTTCTCTTGTGTATTTTAATATGAATATTGTAGAGCAGATTATCATCAACTTAATCCTCAAAGAATTCATGACACACATATTTAATGTTGTTTAGTAGAGACTTCAATGTGCTATTCATGGATATAAACAGATCCAGATATACTGAAGAAAATGAAAATAATTTGCTCAGGGCTTAAACCTACCCTCTCCCCATATAGAAAATGTGAAAGTTTTTGTTTTATTTTATTATTTTATTTTAGGTTTTGCATTGTATATCAATCACATTCATGCTCTGAGACTCTTATTTTCTTTAGCTTACTATTTAAAACAATGTCAGCTAAGTTTATTTGAAAACTGGAGCAAATCACAACTATTTAGGTCATTAGCTTCAGTCAGACTTTTTGCAACTCAGAGTATCTTCCATAACTAAGTTTTGACTAAAAGGTATACTCCCAGACCTTAGTTCTATTTTGCAGGATGAAATGAAATAAAAAAGGATCCAGAAAACTGAGATATACTTATGATATATATGTATGTACATATACATATATTATTTTTTAATATAGTCTCTTTTAAAACGTGCATTTAAATGCCTCAATGTTTTTGGCATCATTCTGGAGTTGGCATAAAGCACTGAATTTTGAAGTGTATAATATTTTTAGTAACTTGATATTTGTAACTTGTGGATTCCTTTTTATGGAAAGTACCTTCTGTCTTCACCCATAACATTCATAAAACCAGTGGGTAATCAAACCATCCATGCATGTAGTTTGTACTTGGTCATTTTAGCTACAAAACTGCTCAGAACTTCAGAGACTGCACACTTTTCTCATCACTTGCCCCCCATTCAAGCAAATAATTGCAAATGAAACAGCATACCACTTGGATTTGTTTGTGAAATGTCACATAGATTAGTGGAGCAGAATAGAGAACCAAAAAAAAAATCACCTTCCATTTTTCACACACACACAAAGCAACAATAAAAATGGAAGAAGGAACCATGAATATTCAATAGTATGAAAAGAAATCAGCTAAGAAAATGGGTAAAAGTCTCAGATGTTTTTCCAAATTGGAGGCACATAGGACAAGTAGCAGATAAAAAGATATACAATATTGCAATCTTTAGGAAAAGGCAAATTAAACTATGTGACAATAGTACATGCCTACTCCAATAGCTAAAACTTACACAACTACTTAAGCTATTTAAATTTAAATTCAGGTGAGAATACAGATAAACTAAATCTCTCATACATTGCTGGTACAAATATAAAATAGTACAGAACCACTCTGGAGAAGTTTTGAAGATATAGTAATCATAGGCATTGTTTAGGTATTTGTTCCAGAAAAATGAAAACTTATGTTCACACATAAGCTTCTATATTTGTGTTCATAACAGATTTATTTGTAAAAACAAAACCTATGAACAACTTACATGCCCTTATGAACCTTTGATACATTCATTTTTTTAACTTGTTTAAAATTTTATTTTTATATTTATTGTTATTGTAGAGTTGCTATACAGAGGGGTTGTATTACATGAATCAGTTACATGAGTATAATTCTTTTTTGAACTATGTCTCCCTTTCTCTTGTGCTCTTCTAGTTTTTTTCCTCCTGTCCCCACCCACAAGATGTAAAGTTCATTTTCCACATAGTACTAAGCAGTAACAAAGGATGAAATATTGATGCATGCCACAACTTGAGTGGATCATAAAAGTATCATCTTTAGTGAAGAAAAGCCAGTTTTAAACTGTTTCAAACTGCATTGTTCCATGACGATAATATTCTCAGACAGGGAAGAATAATTTCCTATTGCCAAGTGATAGGAATAGAGTCCAGTCTGGGAATATAAAGGTTTACATAAGGAATTTTCTTTGTGGTTGGAGAACCAATCATATCCTTTTTATTCTTCTTTTTAAAATTTATTTTGAAAAAAAGAAAAAGAAAAAATAAAGAAATGAAAAACTTAAAACATTATATAAGCATAAAGAAATAATACTAAAATTTCAAAAGGCTGTAGCAGGGAGTAACAATTTAACATAATTTAACATGTCTGGGACTTCTTGCTCACGGATCAAGATCAATTGAGCCCATAGGTGCACAACCGCATGCGTAAATCTTCATAGCATTCTTAAAATTAAAATACTTTACTTTTACAAGAGCCAAGATGATCTTAAAATTAAAATACTTTACTTTTACAAGAGCCGAGATGAAATGATACGAAAGCCTAGTTATTTATTTCATCATCTCTATTCTTATCAAGAAGAGATATTTAACTATGAATTTCCTTATAGAAAGGGTTTAAGCATTGTTACCCCCTCTGTTTTTCCCCTACCATCCCTTTCCTCTCCACCTCCTCAACTCCTCCCCCCTCAAAGTTGTAAAGTTCGTTTTCAACATAGTGTCTTGTACATCTCATTACAATAGGTCAACCTGTATCCTTATGTCATCATTTTGTTTTTTCCCTTCCCCTACCCAAATTAGAAAAATGTATATACAAGATGCAGGACACCAGAGTCAAACACAGTGACAACAGGGGTTATACCATGGGGGACGAACATACAATGCTAGATAGGAAATGCACTCATTACCTTGCTCATGTAACTGTAACCCCTCTGTACAGTATCCTTACAATAAAAATATATATTAAAAAATAAAACAGAAAAGGCATAAAATTAAGCAAATGAAAAAAAAGGAAGGGTTTGTGATAGCAAGAAAGTATTTTAAAAATGAAAGCCAGACACTGGTGGCACAGGCCTGTAATCCTAGCTACTCAGGAGATCTGAGGATATCGGTTCAAAGCCAGGCCGGGCAAACCACTCAGAAAACCGGAGGTGGCGCAATGGCTCAAGTGTAGAGAGCTAGCCATGAGCTGAAGAGCTAAGGGACAGCATTCAGGCCCAGAGTTCATGCCCCATGGAGAGAGAGGGGGGGAGAGAGAGAGGAGAGGAGAGAGAGGAGGAGAGGAGAAGAAAAGAGAGAGAGAGGAGAGAGAGAGAGAGAGAATTTTAAAAATGAAACCATACAATGAGAACTACAAACTTCACAACTTTGGTGGGTGGGGCAGGGAGGATTGGGGGGGGGAGGATTGGAAGGGGAAACAAGGGAGGAGGCTACAATGCTTGATAAGAAATGTACTCATTATCTTGCCCATGTAATTATAACCCATCTGTACAATATTTTCACAATAAAAAACTAAATAAACTGAAAAAAATGAAATCATACACCTTGCAAGCAATATTATTATACATGTAATTTATAGTGTTATCTTCTTGAGTAATTATGAAACTATGATTATTTTAGTATAGATCTGATACTGATGGGGATGATCTCAAAACCATTTTGTCTCCTGCCAATGCTACTGCAGGAGAGTTCATTTTAATTTCACTGAATTTGAAATTCAGTAAATATAGGTCTGCAATGATGTTATAACATCATTTGGATCATTGGATATTTATCACTGGATATTTATAAATACCCAAATGACCCTGGGCAGAAAAGTTTCCCTACCCTGCTTCTTTTCAGGATATTTCACTTGAGTAATATTTTAGACATAAAAAGTTAGAAGTACTTTTATGTATATGGATGATAGAAAGTACTATACCCCCAGAAACCTTAATTGAAGATATTCTCACTCTCCAAACACAATTACACCTTCTTCAGCACTAAGTCTTCTTAGCACCCAATAGACTGGGAGCTAGAATTCATATCTAACAGAGATCTTTAGCTAACATGACAGTAGCATAAGCACTGCTAGGTAGGTTCATGTTCTTTTGCTCTATTTTCCAACTGTATATCAGAGTATACAAGGTGATAGAAGGTTTAATTAACATTGTTGCCCTCCCTCAGCCCTGCTTTGAGGAAAGTATTGTCAGAGCCCATTCTATAGTATAGGATGTTTGAATCTTACTTACAAGGAAGAAACATAGTACAGCAGGTAAGAAGAATTAAAAGGAATAATTAAAAATTGAATGGTTTTATATATGAATGAATGAATGAAAATCAAATATTATATCTGTTGTTTCATTATAGGCATAAGCGCAAATCTTTGGGATGTATATGATTGTATAAATTCATTTGAGTCGATTGGAAATGGCACAGACTCTGAAAACAACAAAATTCAAAACAAATTGGTATTGAAACTTGCTTTGACAAGGTCGCTGGCTATGTGATCTTGGACAACTTTATTAATGTGCTGAATTTATCTCATCTTTTTAAAAGAATTGAATCCAAGGCTTTGTCAATGCCAGCCAAGTACTTCAGTGCTTGAGCTTCATTCCAGCCTATTGTCAGTGTTTCATTTTTGATTTTTGAGATGGATTCTCACTCCCTTTGTCCTAGGTAGCCTTGAACTTACAATTTTCCTGCCTCTCTCTTCCAAGTGGCTAAGATTTCACATGTGCACCATCATGCCTGGCTTTGTCTTATTTATATACAGATGAAAAACTACTGCAGATAATTTGTAAACAACAACAACAAACTTTTATTTACTCACACGGTATTTTGGCTATGTTTTTTTCTTAAAAATTCTCAAACTAGTTGAATGTACTTTTTATAATATTGTTCAACTTGTCAGTCAAGAAGTTGATTGTTAGTTGGCTTGTTCATGAACCAATGTAAAGCTGTGATGAATTGGAGACTCCCATTTGCTGTCATGGAACTCTGATCCTCCCAGCCTCAGCCTCCTGAGTAGCTGGGATTACAAGTGTGAGTGAGCCCTTAAACCTTTAGACCTGGCTCAAATTAGGACTTTTATTCTAGTATGAATCGCTAAAATTGGAGTCTATATCAGTAGGAACTGGCTGAATTATGCAATGAATAATTTTAAATCTCAATGGCTTAAAACCACCAAAGTGTATTTGTGGTTCATTGTAGATTTCCATCATGAATTGTTAGAGGCTCTGCTAATCTTTTCTCTGTAGGCACTTGGAGACCTGGCTTGCTATTGAAGATCACTTGTTAAGTACTATTGGTTGCTGTGTCCGGGGGAAAAAGAGGGTCTTATCTTAACAATTAAATATTCCATTTGGGAATGATGCACACAATGTCCCCTTCACTGGGCAGAATGAGTCACAGTCACATAGACTCACTCAATTAAAAGAAAGCCTGGCAGTGACGAAACAGGAGGAGAACCGGTTCGTGAACAATACTAATGATCATCATATGACTTATGCGGTATTATGAATCAATTAAGGGCTAAAAATCTGTTAAGAATTATTGATATGAAAAATTCCTGAGCAAGGTGTGGTGGGTTCATACCTGTAATCCTAGCACTTGAGAGGTGAAGGCAGAAGCATCATGACTTGGAGTGTCCAGACTTGACTACATAAATACTGTTTCAGACAACAACAACCACCACAAAACTCCAATCAAACCAAGAAATGAAATAAAATAAAAAGTAGGGAAGAAAAGGAAGCACAACTGCAAACAGTACGTGCAGACAAAAATGTTTCAAAAATCGCTAACCTTCAATAGATACTGTCAGGGACTTGGGACAGAAATGAAAGCTGTGTCCAATGCCATATTTTCCACAGTCCTGAGTTATTCCAAAGTCTGTAGAGCTTTGGGAGATACAGCTACTCCCTTTTGGTTTTGTTGCTATTTCCTAGCCATTTTGAAACTCTCTGAACACCAGAGCTTTCTTAACTCTATACATGAATCATTTGTACAAATTACTTTGGTTACTTTAGGCTGATACCTTTGATAGTCATCTGTTGGAGTTGGGCCATCCGATTACATAAAGGAGTAATGTAATGTAGAGAATTTTTGTGATATTGCTTGCAGAGAGGAAATGAGGTCAAAATGACGGATAGAAGGGATGAGGGAAATAGTGGAGAATGGGAGGAGGGAAAGGCAATTTAACCTAGGGTTCGTTGAAGAGGCTAGGATTAAGCTGGTCATCTGTTAGGATTAGAGAAGAAATCTCTAAAAAACTGTGTGGCTGGGGCCAGGGTAGTAACATCATTCATTTCCCTTTGTTTTCCTATTTATCATGAATACAAACAATCCTAGTTATTTATGAATATTCATTTCACTCAGAAGGCAGCTGCCCTCTGTTTGCCATCACAATATCATAGTCCTTCTCCTGTTCTCCAACTCTGGCAGGAATACGTAGGAAATGGAGTCCTTGCTCATTTCTCATAAATACAGTTCCTAGGAAGCATATATTCTCATGAACTTTCTTCCAGACAACCCTAATAGGATTTTCTCACTCAGAATAGGCTCCAAATTGTACTCCCTGAAATAACAAATGAGAACATTTCTTAGAACTAAAATGTTCAGGTTTAGGAACTCCAACTCAGTATAATGAACATTCATTTTCTTGGTTCAATTACTATTTTTTCCATGAAGAAGTATACTGTCTTTATTAGTGAAGCACCATATTCATTAAAATATTTCTTACGGTTAGGAAGATTAATGACCAAAAAATCGCATGATGTTTGTTTTGGGTCATCTTTCAAATTGTATAAACAATGCTGACTTAATTGAATCAAAACAAAAGTAACTTACATTACCTTTACATAGTTCCTCAAAACCCTAAAACCAAGAAACTATGTGTAATCTTTCTGGTTCTACTCTTTGTTACTGTGATAAAGGATTATTCATCTGTAATAGTCAGCATGCTGATAAGAATATTTCTTTGCACAGATGGCTGAAGTTTGAAGAAGATGTGGAGGATGGAGGGGAGAGGTGGAGCAAGCCTTATGTGGCTACTCTGTCTTTGCACAGCCTGTTTGAGTTGAGGAGCTGCATTCTGAATGGAACTGTGCTGCTGGACATGCATGCCAACACATTGCAAGAAATTGCAGGTATATCTTCTTTCCCCTTTGTCTACTTGATTCTTATGGGTGCAGTTGGTTTTCCTGATAGTTCTACATGGGACCTTTGCAAAGCATATTTTCGTGATCAGGGTGTAGAGTCCAAAACTGTCATTTTTCTTCTATTTTTATTCAGTTTTCTTCTATTTCTTTAATATAAAAAATTCAATCTGTTCCTCTCAGTCTAGAACCCGAATCTAAATATTCTTTTTTTATTAAAAATTTTTATTTTATTTTATTGTAAAGGTGATATATAGAGGGGTTACAGTTACAGAAGTAAGGTAATGAGTACATTTCTTGTTGAACATTGTTACTCCCTCCCACATTTTTCTCCCACTTGCCCTATCCCCACTCCTCGGACTACCGTGGCTCCCAAGTTGTAAAGTTCATTTCCTACGTAGTGTCTGTTGCATTAGTTCACTCGTTGTCCTTTCTCTCACCAATTTTTTATTCCCCTTCCCTTATCCCAAATCAGATTAATGTTAATACAAGGCAGGGTACCAAAATAAAAAATAGTGACAACAGGGGATAAAGCAAAGGAAAAAAAAATGAAAGAAAAATGAAATGACTTCTCACAATACATTAAAACAAAATCAAAACCAAAAACAAAGAATAAACTCTTATTTCAATATCTTGTAATTGATTTTGAGTAGCATCATTTTATATGGTCATATGTACATAGTTATTGAGCTATTATGGTTCTCTGCCCAGACTATCCTAGATATATACTAATTACTACAAATGAGGGAGCCCATGGAGCCCATGTTTCTTTGGGTCTGGCTTACTTCACTTAATATGATTTTTTTCCAAGTCTTTCCATTTCCTTACAAATGCAGGGATACCATTCTTTCTGATGGAAGCATAGAATTCCATTGTGTATATATACCACATTTTCCTGATCCATTCATCTCCCCAGGGGCAGTTGGGTTGGTTCCACATTTTAGCTATGGTAAATAATGCAGCAATGAGCATAGTTGCTCTGGTAGGTTTAGTATGGTCTTGTTTGTGATCGTTTGGGTAAATGCCCAGCAATGGGATTACTGGATTGAGCTCTATGTCCAGTCTTTTGAGGAACCTCCATACTGCTTTCCAGAATGGCTGAAAGCGACAGTTTAATAGCATTCCCTTTTGGTCACATCCTCTCCATCATCTGTTATTATTTGTTTTCTTGATAATGGCCATTCTAACTGGGTGAAGTAGAATCTCAATGTAGTTTTGATTTGCATTTGTTTTATGGGCAGAGATGTTGAACATTTCTTCATTGTCTATTGGCTATTTTTATTTCCTCTCCAGAGAAGTCTCTTTTTAATTCTTTAGCACACTTATTAAAGAGGTGGTTGTTTCTTTGCAGATTTGTTATTGGGTGGTTTAATTTTTTGATCTCTAAGTTTATTTTTGATATGAGGCCTCTTTTGTGAAGATTTTCTCCCAATCTGTTGAGTTTCTGTTTATCTTGCTAGCTAAGTTCTTTGCCATGCAGAAACTCTACAGTTTAATGCAATCTCATTTATCCAGCCTTTCTTTGATTTGTTGTTGTTGTTTTTATTGTGAAAATACTGTACAGAGGGGTTACAATTACATTGGCAAGATAATGAGTACATTTCTTATCAAGCATTGTAGCCTCCTCCTTTGTTTCCCCTTCCCATCCCTTCCCATCCTCCCCCCCACACCGCACCCAATCCTCCCCCCCCCACCAAAGTTGTAAAGTTCGTTTTTCGACATAAGGACTTGTACATCTCATTGTTTCAATGTGTCCACCTGTATCCCTATTTAAACAATTTGTTTTTTCCCTTCCCCTCCACAATTTATACCGACATCAAATACAGTGAAAGCAGGGGTTATACCATGGGGAAGGGACATACAAAGCAACAAAGAAATACTCTTATAAATGTGTTAGAAACAATCGCATGAAAGAAAAAAAAACATTTGAATACATATCTTAGAGTTCACTTCCCTAACATCAACTTATCTGACCTTTTCTGTTTGACATATACTAGTTATTGCAAATAAGGGAAACCATGGGACCTATGTTTCTTTGGGCCTGGTTTACTTCACTTAATATAATCAGAACCTAAATGTTCTAAACCTTTACACTGTCCTAATTAGACTGATACGCTTAGAAAATTAAAGGGAAAAATATAGAGTGTTTTCTCAATATTCTAATATATGAAATTATCAATGACAAATTTCAGTAAGTGGAAAAAATAGTTGTTTAGAAGGATAGCAAAACTGAATTAAACATTAAAACTGAACTAAAACTTATCTTTGAGATGAATTGGACTGATGTATTTATGATGTGTTAGAATACTGTTATGATTATGTATCACAAATAATTATATTTATGTACTGTGCCACTGTCATAGAAATAGAGTCAAAGAACTTCACACTTTGTTCAGCAAGACATGAAAGCCGTAAAACCAAAATGATATAAGGATACAGAAATACATTTTACTAAATTTTTATTACATATATATAAGTTTACAAGGGGACATTCACTGTGACACTTTCACAAAGGCATACAATGCACTCAGACCAATCCAACCTCTAACCTCCTTCAACCTTCTGCTTAGTCCTCCCTCCCCCTTTTTAGAACAGGTTCAATCGGTTTCAAAGTTCATCAATCATATTCATCTTCATTTACCTTCTCCATTTGCTCCCCTCTCCATTGGTATTCACAAAGGCAGGTTTAACTTTCTTGTTTGGTGTGTGTGTGTGTGTGTGTGTGTGTGTGTGTGTGTGTGTGTAATAGTTATACCAAGTGGTTTCACCTGATAGTGAAGGATGAATAATATTGAAGTACATTGTGTCTATCTATGGATTGCATAAGGAAGCTCACTAAAAGCTGTTGAACTATGAGGGGTAGGGAAGATGAGGAAAGAGAGCAATA
The DNA here is from genome assembly GCF_000151885.1 of Dipodomys ordii. Classification (NCBI taxonomy): domain Eukaryota; kingdom Metazoa; phylum Chordata; class Mammalia; order Rodentia; family Heteromyidae; genus Dipodomys; species Dipodomys ordii. The sequence continues at coordinate 13,484,332 of NW_012267221.1, forward strand.
AGGGGGTTGGGTTACTCAGATCAGAAATAATTTTTGAAAGAGTATCAATGAAATGATTAATGGAAAAATTTAAAATGAAATAAAGCAGAGAAAAGAATGAGGCTGATTAAAAAATCCTAATTTGGGAAAAATACAAAACATTTCTATAATGGGATTTATTTGTGAAAGGAGAATGACTTAAAGGAGACCATAGTATCTTAATTATATTGTAGAAATGGAGGAAATCAACCCCAGGTGAGTGGTTTTTAAATTAAAAATAAGAGAAACATGTTTTCATCTTATTATTGTATTAGAAAAATGATACATCTAATTTATTCTTGAGAACAGTCCCATGAGCTAGGTGTAATTTCCTTTTTTCCCCTCAGTGAAAAAATAGAAACTTAAAAAATTTCCATGACCCATATTTCATCCCAAGGCTTCTGACTTTCAGCCCAGTGTTCTTCTATTACACTAAAACTACTGTCTGAAGAAAGAGATGTCTTGAAGTGGATATTGTTCTGATGTTAGTGGCTCTCAATCATTTTTAAAATTACGAAATTTGAGTAGAAAATGGTAATGCATGCCTGTAATGTTAGCACTCAAGAGGCTGAGGCAAGAGGAACTGAAGTTCCAGGCCAGTCTGGGTTGTAAAGCAAGACTGTCTCAAAACCAACAACAAACATTGATTTTTGGTCTTTTGTGAATATGTGTGAAAAGTAAAGCAAGTATGAATGGTGTCTTTACTCATAATATTAAAACAACCTCCCTCCCCCCAAACAACAGCAAAAAAAAACAACAAAAAACACAACTAAGGCCAAAAAATATCCACAAACAATCCCAATCCAGCCATGATAAGCTTTGTCTCCTGTTTTATATACCATCTATAAAGAAGCTACCTTTTGAAGCAGATAATTACATCCTAAAAGACTACACAAAGTTAAATCTAGTATGAGTTCCAGAAAAACACAGGCTATAGTGAGAGCTGGCATTAAATCAAGACTTAAGGAAGCTAGTTAGCTGGGCACCTGTGGCTCACACCTGTAATCCTAGCTACTCAGGAGGTTGAGATCTGCCAATCGAGGTTCAGAGCCAGCCCGGGCAGGAAACTCTGTAAGACTCTTATCTCCAATAAACCACTAGAAAAACCGGAAGTGGCACTGTGGCTCAAGCGATAGAGCACTCACCTTGAGCTAGAGCTGAAGGACAGCGCCCAAGCCCAGAGTTCAAGCCCCATGGCCGACCAAAAAAAAAAAAAAAAGACAGTTCGAAATTAACCACGTTCCTAAGAATTTAGGAATAGTAGCTATCTAGCTCATTATTTTAACTTCATATTGTAGTCTTGCTGCTACCCGTGGAAACTTATTAATCCAAACAAGTTTTGTATTGGCAATATGTAATGAAGCTATCAAATTCTTCAACATGAGAAAGGAGCCTCAAAATATACTTTCTATATTTCTAGCAGGCCATAACTCTTGTTTTTCTTCACCTTCTGGAGGTGCAGTGATTTGAATTCAGGGAGTTGAACTTGCCAGGCAGGTCCACTACTCAAGCTACATCTGTAGCTCTTTTTGCCTTAATTATTATCATCATCATTATAATTATGATCACTTTTAATGTAATCATGTATGTGTTTATGGGTGTGCATGTATATGCACATGCACACTGGGCTAGTGAGGCTTAAACTCATGAGAATCACACTCTCTTTTGGCTTTTTCTACACAAAGCTTGCATTCTACTACTTGAGCCAAAACCTCAACTTCTCATTATCCTTCTTTTAAATAGGATTTCCCATTTTTGCTGAGGTTGGCATGGATCATGATCCTCATACTTAATGCTTGCTTCGTAGATGGGATGTCAGGTGCATGCCATCATGCCTGGCTTTGTTGTTGAGATTAGTCTTGTTAACATTCCCCCCCCCCCCTTGGTGAATGGCCTTGAAGCATAATCCTTGAGATTCTCCCAATATTCACCTTCCAGGCAGCTGTGATTATGATGGAAGTCACCAGTCTGAGATCACACTTTTTAAAGAATGTCATTTTTTAATGCTTTCCTTAGGATATTGTGCCTATAAGAAATATCCTCGTAATTTGACTGATCATTGTTCATTTCCTTAGTTCAGTTTTATTGTCTAAAAATATATTTCATTCTTTAATTGCCCACCTTCATAAACTATGCTCTATTCTGTAGAATAGGAGGTTAGCTGTGTTAAATCTAGTTTTTTTTTTAAGCAAATTACATTCTCTAATTTTATTACAATGAAAGTAGTTCAACGAAGTCTTGATACCCCAAATAGCTTTTTAGTATTCCTCTTACTTTTCTAATTAGTCTGCATCTTTCTGACACTGTAGTCCAAGTTGGATGCCCCGATTTTAGTGTAGGGAACCTTTTAAAATACAACTCAGAGGATATCAGCAGTGCAAGGCTAATACATAGAAAGATACAATTATACATATTTATGTTGATATATTTTTGTCTCAGATTCCTTTTCAATCATCAATAAAAGCTTCATCATTGAATAACATGATTTGATACTTTTTATACATGATATTTACTTCTGACCTCAAACCTCATTAAAATATTTTCTGTGTATATCTTTGAATGACTTTCTTGTTTATGTGTGTTGCTATTTCCATGTGATAACAATTAAATGCTATAACAATTAAGTTATTACCACAATTAAGTTATAACCATAATAACTGTGCAATAAATAAGCATGATTTACATTTTTAGGACTTCCAACATTGTAAATTATTTTAATACCACTGTTATTTTTTATGATCAGTAAAACCTTGTAAAGTAGAAAGCAGGCTATTCCCCTCCCACTTTAAATATAAACAAACAGGAAGTAATATACTAAAGGTGACTTTGCAGAGACAGAAATAATTTCTTTTGATTACCTTAGAATCATAGCTGGTTTATTTTTACTACAATGATTAACAATAAGAAATGCCTACTTATCATTATTTTTCTATGTTAGACAGCTATAAACTAGGGATATATATTCCCCTCCAGTTTCAATTTTCATAGATTCCATATCCTTAGTACTTTGTGAATGTACAGACTCTGAATCACTAATTTCCAGACATCTCCTAGTATAGGAACCTGGCCTAGATATTGTTTTGGAATGATGAAGGGTTTTTACATCAGTGTTCTGATGTGTTTATAACAAACTCAGATTATTCCCTAAAGAGATTTTGGTAGATTTAGTAACAGAAAATCCCATTTTATCTGGCAGGTCTGTCAAGAATTTCTGTATAATTAAAATAGGATTTTCTTTTGGATAAAGTTAATTTAAAAATATATCTATTTCCCAATGGTTCAGGGAGCTCAATAAATCTGAACTTTATCCTTCAAAGTATGACTTAACCTTTTCAAACCCAAAGATTTCTAGATATATTTTCTTACTATGATTTATTCTGCTAGATTAATTATGTTGAAAATGCTTTCTAATTATTCATATACATTATAGACAACTTTATGGTCTATGTTAATCTCTTTAAAATTCAGCATTATAAAGATTTAAAATGGAAATATTCTCTTTGCAGTGTGAACACTTTACCCTGATTCTGTCAATGAGATTTAGGAGGAAACTAAAACCAAGCTAAAGTTAGTACCATGGACAAATTATCAATCATAGTTCTCAACTCATTAAAACAACTTTTATTGTTAAAAATCATTCATTAAAGGATAAAGTCATACTTTGTTTCACTAAATGTGATCTGCAGACTAAGAGGTATGGATATAACCATATATTTTAAGACACGCTTATGATAATCCTTGGTTTGGAAAATGAGTTTTATTCAGTAGTTTATGTTTTTGTTACTCATGCTGCTGTTAGTGCTGGCAATCAAAATCTAGAATTTTAGAAGCTTTATGCTCCCCACTTCTCAAATATCTTTTAGAGTTATGACAGTGTGTTTCCAAGAATGTATGTGATAATATTGAAGGAAGCAGAGATTTACAATGTTTACAAAATCTCACGGCTGCTAGGAGTTTTGGGAGTCAAGTTTGATGACTATACTAGAATAATTACTTGATTAGGAAGAAAAATAACTTTCCATTTTTTGAAGGCTTTTTACATTAATGCTTCTAGATTTTCTAGAGCCTATCCAGCATTAATATATTGTGACTTATTTCTTCCCTTTCTTCTATCCTGGCATTATGCCTTGGCAGGCCTGACTGTATTATTTAGGCACCATACACTGCTAAGATTACTGGACCTGTCTACAGGCCCAAAGCCATCATCGTCCATTATCCTTTCCTAATTTTCAGGCTAATTCTAATATACTGTATACTGGCAGAGGAAACAATGTAAGTTATTGCTGAAGCAGATTCATTTTGATACTTAAATCTCACCTGAGAATAAGAAAGATTCTTAAGCAAGATGATTAACCTTCTAGTTTGCTAATGTTTTGTTTGATGCAGCTTTATCTCAGGACTGTGTATTTTGGGGTGATTAATGAACAAATGAATGGGTTTTAAAAATATTTACTTTCTCTTATGTAACTATTTAAAATAACGTCTATCACTTAGAAACTTACATTATTTTTGGTAATTATCAAGCCTGGAATGGCTTAACAGAAATTTAAAATGGAAAACCTGTACATGGTTTGTATATGATTAATTTTGGTTCTGGTTAGAATACTGAAGTGGGGAGTTCTATCATGGTTTAGCAATGGAACTGCTTTATAGTGATGACATTTTGGTGTTTTAATAACTGAATTTACAACTTCTATTATGAAGTACACTTGCATTTTTGTGTACATTTTTCCACCTTAGCAAGCTGCCAATGTAATATCAGATATATTGATAATTTACCAGTTACTTCAGTGCGCGGGCACACTGGTCCATGAGTCAAAGGAGGCTGAGGGCCTGAGCACTGTCCCTGAGTTTTTTTGCTCAAAGCTCATACTCTACCATTTGAACCACAACTCCACTTTCAGTTTTTTGGTTGGTTAGAGATAAGAATCTCACGGACTCTCCTGCCTGGTCAGGCTTTGAATCATGATAATCAGATCTAAGCCTCCTTAGTAGCTAGAATGCTTATAAGCTTATAAGTTTCATGCTTATAAGCATGAAACATTCACATCTTGATTATTTATTTTATACATTTCTTCCAGGCTGGCCTCGGACTATGATATGTGTACCCCTCCCCCATGACAAAGTTTTTTTTTTTATTTTTGGTCTGGGTTTGGGTGCTGTAATCTCTAGCTCAAGGCTAGCGCTCTAACACTTGAGTCACAGAGCCACTTCCGGCATCTTGTGGTTAATTAGAGATAAGAGTCTCACGGACTTTCCTGCCCAGGCTGGCTTTGAACCAGATCTCAGCCTCCTAAGTAGCTAGGATTACAACGTGAGCCACCGGCGCCCGGCTCAAACTTGATTATTTTTTTAAGTTAAGATTTTAATAATATTTTATTTTTTGTCTTGGCTGGCCTCAAACTAGGATACTCCTATCAATGTCTCCAAATAGCTAGGTATGAACCACCACACTTGGCTTTTATTGGTGTTTCTTGGGTTATGTGTGGTAATATTCTCTACTTAGTGAAAGCCTTCTGAAATCTTGTCTTCTATGTTTTTCGGCTGTTGTTATTCTAATTTAAACACATTTTCAAGGAAAAGTTTGAGAAAGGGATAAATTGATATCCGTATGAAAGATAAAGCTTCATTTCCCAATGCAAGTAATTAGTGGTTGCTCAGTCCTCTTCATATCAGATTTTTACTGTTGGACTTTCCATTAAAGAAGACAGATAGAGGGAAATTACTCCCTACTCAGCAATAGTACATAACCATATTAAAGTTTTCTAGTAAAGGGCTTCCACAAACGGGTGAAGATGCAGCGTCTTGTGTGGTAGTGGTGCTGTCGGTTGCTGCGTCCTGGTAATGCAGGCTGAGGCCCCGAGCCCAGAGAAACGCCCTCCACCCTCTGCCCCCAACCCCCCACCCCCGCCCCAGCACGCAAAACCTGGTGTTGATGGGAACCGTTTTCAGCATCCTGCTGGCGACCATCATCCTTATGGTATTTTGTGTCTACAAGCCTATTCATGGTTGGTGACAGCAGAGCAACCTCCGCTGCAAATTTTGGGGAACAGGATAAGAAGTTGTGTTGCGCATGGGCCAGTGGAGATTTGGAATCAGACCTTTTCTACTGAGAAAACTCCTTTGGCCTGGACATTTGGTAAATGCTAAGCTAAGCAATGTAGAAAAACCCAAAACATTTACTAGCAATGATTTTTTCCCCTCTATATTAATTATTGGCTGCAGAGTCCTTAAGAGTAAGACCCAAAGTCGCAAGCTTTGGGTCAAGTTGAACCTTCATGGGAAAGCGTGTGACCCACGAAGGTCTGTGAGACCCACACTAAAGGACTAACCATTAATCTTGAAATAGCAAGAGGAAGCAAGGCATCCCCTGCTTTTGCTTTCTTTGTGAATTAACACACATTTGTAACAGGAGGAGGTTTCATTGTGCATTCTATATATGTGCACAGTGCAATTTGAATAAAACCATCCCCTCTCCTTTATTCCCCTCCCTCCTCCACCAATATTCCCTCACCCCATCTGCTCTGTACTCAGATGCCCCCACTGAAGACAGGATCTTATCAGCTGGTGTTATGAGTGCTGTCTTGGCCTTGAAGGCCGAGTTGGACTAGAAATGCTACAGTTGACCCATTAGAAAAAGTCATCCTACTCAGATTACCTTCATCTCCCTGTACTATATGCTGTCTCTGTAGCCCACCGCCTAAAACTGTGTAGGAGCTGACACTCAGCCTGAGTGGAGGGCTTGGCTGAGAAGGGCACGTTACAAATTTAATCTCAACCTTGAAAATGTTGTTGCTGTTTGCACTGCTGGTAAACGGTATCATTTTCCCCCTGCTGAAAAGATGGTTATTTGTATTTATTAAAAGGTGCTAGATTTAATGTTGTTATAAATCTGAAATGCTTACCTTGTGCTCCAGTCAAACAGAACACTGATGTGAAATAACCCATGAGAGATGTTGTAACTGCCTGAGGTCAGGATTTTGGTCAGAACCCTGTAACATGTAGTTATGTTCAGCATTGTGTGCTTTTGAGCAAAATGTCAATTAAAATTCAAATGAAACCTTAAAAAAAGTTTCGAGTAAAGTTGGGTATGGTGGTGCAGTCATTCAATCCCAGTTCTTGGGAGGCCAAGGAAAGAGGACTATGAGTTTGAGACCAGCTTGGGATGCATAGAAAGAACTTGTTCTAGGAAAAAATATAGATAAATAGATATATAGATATGTATACAAATTTATGTAGAAAACCTCTTTCCCATTGCAAAAATCCTATTTTGATACTACCCCAGTAAAGCTTCCCTCCAATTGGAATGAATAATGAATATAGCATTATTTGTCAACTGTGTACATTTGAAAAAAATTTATACTTATGTACTTAATTGAATGGGTTATAAAGAAAATGTGCCTGTTTGTCATGTAACATTTCACCAAGGAAATTCAACTTCTGTTTGCTAATATCATTCCTACTTGAAGATGAATCATATTATTCAAAGACTTCATTTTAGGACTTTGTATCATCATTGCTGACTTATGTATGACTCCAAAGCTGTGATTACATCTTTCTGCCTTCCTCTGCAGATATGGTCCTTGACCAACAAGTGAGCTCAGGCCAGCTGAATGAAGATGTACGCCACAGGGTCCATGAGGCACTGATGAAGCAGCATCACCACCAGAATCAGAAAAAACTCACAAATAGGATCCCCATTGTTCGCTCCTTTGCTGATATTGGCAAGAAGCAATCAGAACCAAATTCCATGGACAAAAATGGTAAATGTTTCTTTATTCTGTTCTTTATATCTTCTATATGTCTCTGAAAAGTCAAAGTGCCTCTACATCTTTAAAATGTTTAATTTAAAATTGTCTTACGGAAAGTCATACTGTTAGAATTGTTTCTGCTCATATATATGTGCTGTATAGATATCAAGCATCTATGGTAGAAATTTTAATAATTTAAATTTATTGAAAGGTTCATATTGGAATACAAAGAAACTTTATAGCATTTATAGATTAGAATGCTGAAAATATAAATGAAGTTTCTGTTACATCCCAAACAATGTCTGTTCAATAGCTTGGGAAAATAATGCAATGATTCTATTTATGTCTCAGCTAATCTTTTTTATTTAAATGGGTAATTATGACTATTAAAGTGTGATAAAGATAATGATTTAAAGCCAGGCTATGGTGGCTTGTGCCTGAAATCCTAGCTACTCAGGAGCCTGAGATCTGAGGATACCTGTTTGAAGCCTGCCTGGGCAGGAAAGCCTGTGACAATTTTATCTACAACAAACTACCAAAAAAGCTAGAAATTGAGCTATGACTAAGGTCTAGTGTCTGCCTTGACTGGTAAAAAAATTAAGCAAGAGGGTGGGCCCTACTACAGAAACAAATAAACGAACAAAAAGATAATGGTTCCACATTGCCCATTGTCAACAGATTTCATTAGTGATAACTGCTGAAAAGACCCCTCAGTATGTACCTGTGGCTCTACATAGGTTGAGCCTGATTCCTGTTCCTTGTTCTTCATGACTGTTTGCAAAACAATGTCTTCAATGTCTACATTCATTATCGCTTACCTTGTCTCTTATCTTCATATCTTCACAGGCTCACACAGGTGATCAGTATGATTTTCTAGCAATCATGACTTTCTTTGACTTGTCCTTTAGACTATTAATCCTCTGGTGTTTTTTTTTTTCTATGCATTCCTTTAACCTTTCATCATTTACCCTAAAGAAGTTGCTCCTGTTGTTATCCATCTTTGCCATGAGTCTCATGAAAGAAAGTGAAATTACCATGAAGATGATAGGAATTTGTCCTACCAGTTATAAAAACTTTTCTACTTCTAAAAGTTCAAGGTTAATTAAAATTATTTTCAAATGCCTTACTAGAAAGATTGATTTTTACAAATAGACTGTGCACATGTCCTTTCCAAAAGATTTAGAGATGCCTTAAATTCAAATGCAAGAAAATGAATCATTTCTGAACTTTACTTTGTATGGAAATTTTACCATTCTTCACACTATTATATATACACAAACAAATACCAAAGAAATGGTTTAAGTATTAGTGTAGTTTTTTTCAGAATATAGGAATACTGCTGAATAATAATCAACAATATTTTTCTAATGACAAAATTATTTTTGAAAAACTTATTTTTTAATAATTTTCAATAACTAAATGTAATTTTTGTTGTATGGAAGAATTTATAGTTGTACATATATAAAACTCAGTGTGTTACCAAAAGAGTCCATTAGTATATTTATTGATTCCATTGAATAGTCTGAGGGTTAATTTGTAATGAATCAAATAATATATTTTAGATACATTCATATTCTAAATCACAATTTGATTAAAAGTATGTAATGCATACTCTGACAAAATGAAGCTTTTATAATCCAAGAGATGTAAAAGTAGTGATTTTATTATTATTAAGATGCTGGTATTTGGCTTCATAATGTTAAGAACATCACCTTAGACAATTGTTAATTTTGACTGGATATATTTCTTCATGATTCTAAAAATCTTATTAAAATGTATCCATCGACTAATTTCCCAAGAATTAGAGCACATTTTAGAGACATGTACTTTTGTCTGAATTTCTTGAGTCTCACTGGAAATCAGACCAAAAAAATATTCCTATAAGAATGATATGTATTCTTCAAAGAGACAATTATCTTGGATTGTGAACAAGCTAAAATTGTTAGTTCAAATTATGGATATGTTTCCTATTTGAATTTTCACTGCATTTTTTGAGGAAGAAGATGGCTTGGAATTTACTAGATGGACCATTTGTTTCAGGATTATGTAGACCTAGACTCACTGTTACTGATTTTAACTTCGGTTAACTATGTAAGGAGAGACAATTGAATTCTAGCCATAGAATTGTAGCCGTGAATCACAAAGCTGTGCATATTAAGGTTTTCTTAGCGCTTACTTTTTGTCTTATTCAGGAAATGGCTTAGTTTTTCCAAAAAACTAGGAGCGGAGTGATTCTGTTACCATCTGTACAATCAGCCTTTATCTGAACACATACAAATCTTTGCAGGGCATACGTTAGGGTAATAAAAACTTGGAAACACTTATAATAAGATTCATATATCCAATTAAGTAGTGTTGTGGAGTATGCTGTCAGAAGTGGTTTTCTAAGCCTCGGCTTATAACACCTCCTTACGACTCTGTTTTGCTTCCTCACACGCTCTACATAATTATGTGTGCCGAGAATTCTGAAAATATGTATAGACTTCACCAATTTAGAAATAGATCTTCTACCCAGAAGTGAAGAAAAATGCGAAGGACCATTACTAGTAAGGTTCTCAATCTAGTTAGGAACTCTAAAAACTGACAAACTCCAGATCAACAAACAAATTGAAATTCCTAGCCATAAATATCGATGTGACATTGTTTGAAAACATACACCAGTGATTTAAGTCGTTGATATAGCAGAACAGAGCGCTGCAAGAAGGGTTTGAAACGTCCAAAAGAGTAAAAATATGATTCTTCTTATTTGAAAACAAGCTTCTCAGTAAATACCCCACTCGAAAGATTATTTTTTTATGATCACAGAATAAGAGTTTAACAGAATGAGGATTTTCTAGACACTTCACAATAGAAAATATTTTCCTTTCAAAGCTTAAAGGTAGAAACAAGTTCTCTCCTCTTGTTTAATGTGCTTTTGCTTTAGGGGCAAAGCAATTGAAACTGATGGAAAGCAGTTCAGCCTTAGAGAGAGGCACCTCCTCCCTTAATTGACTTGATCCTCCGGTGTGCTACCCTGGTAATACACCCAAGGATCACACATCCCCACACTGCATGTCAAATGTGGATCTTCCACATTTGAAGATTAGACTAAAATGATAGTGTACTTCCTTTCTCTCTCTCTCCCCTCTCCACACTTTTTATTCATACCTTTTAAAAAAGCAATTTGTGATAATTTGCCAATCTCACCTCTAAATATACTTGTTTCCCTTTTCTGTGAGCTTTTCTTTTTTCTTGGTATTCTGTGCATTTCTTCAAGTCTGAGATGCAGGATGCTATGGGTTCACCATGCATTTTTAATACCACATGCTGTGTTTAACTTTCACTTTTCATTAAGCATCAAAACTGTGAGAATTAAATGAATGCCTAGTTCTGATGTTTCAATAGAAAGTGACAGTTACATTTGGCAAAACAATAGAAAAATTACAGAAAAAAACAATATCTACATTGACATTACAACTCTAAATTGGGGTATGGGTAGAAATGCTCAATATTAATATATTAAGAATATTACTGCTATTTCATGAATTAGAAAGATCCGTCTGACAATGAAAAGTAAGGATACTATTAGGTGATCTAGAGAGCAGAGTAAATTAGCATTCATCACTTAGGTCATGCCTCTTCTTACATACTGAGACATCTATTTGTAAAAATACTCTAACGGGCTGGCATGACCATATCTCAGCTTTGCAAGAGGTGTCAGTTGGGTGAATCTCAGTTCCAGGCCAGCCTGGGGAAAAGTTAGCAAGACCTCATCTGGACAAGCTGAGAATGGTGCTACCTGCTTGTAATCTCAGTTTAGCAGGAGTCATGGGTAGGAGAATCATGGTCTATGTCTGGCTTTGGGCATAATGAAATATCTTCTGAGAAATAACTACAGAAAAAAAGGACTAATTATGTGAGTGGTAGAGTGTCTCATGCTTGTCAGTGCCTGGAACTACAAAAATGTATTATAAAATTTTATTACTCATTTAAAACATTATAAAATGTTATTACTCTTCTGATAACATGTTTTTGACAATAATTTGTGATTCTTAGTTTCCTTAGGTGTAGTATACCTTCATTCCACTGTGTTTACTAGCCATGTCTAATTCTGCTTCTTTCTTCATGATCTTTCCTCTCCTGCCCAATCACAGTATTTCCTAGTTGTTCACCTTATTTAGAATCTCGAAAGGAGTTACAGAATTGAAATTGTCTAATGTATTGATCAAAGCCACAGTCACTGGAGAGCATTTAGATTTGGAGGGATGTTATATGTATTAACTCTTTAGATCTGGGTAGATTGTAGCCCTTGTAACAACTTTCATATATGTATCATGAATGATATTTTCCTATGATTTTGGAAATCTGGTTTATTGCCTTTCAGTCATTTCTTTTACAAATACTATACTCATTATTTCCAGATGTCTATATATTTAGCTATTTATATCTTTTCTTATTTTTAAATACTATGGTCATATCAATAAGATACCCAAAGTATAATACTTATCTTTAATAATGTTCTACTTTTGATAAGAAAAATATAAAGCTAGGATATTATTTCTTAGAACTGCATGAGAGAAAGCATATTAAAAGATTCATGTAAATAAAAGAACTGTATTGCTATAAGAAAATTCAGGTAATATTGATTATTGAGACAATTAATGTGTCTGTTCAAAAGCTGTGCTGCTAGTATGAGTTTTGGGAAAACAAGACCACCTTTTAATAGCAAACATGTTTCTAAGAAGATGCATTTAACTGGTATTCTTTTATATCACAATAATTATTTTCAGGCATGCTAATTTTTCTTCAAGTTTAATTACGTGCATACGTTTTTATTATTTTGATGTGTAGACCACCTAATTAACACTTTCTAAGTATTGAACCCTTCTTTCTTCATGTTTTCTACTTCCATAAATAAATGTATTGTTACACATGTTTGTAACTTTGTCATTCATCTTTATATCTCTTTATTTTGCTCTGTCTTGTGTCTGTCTCTAACAGGCTCATCTCATCTCTGTACCTCCCTCATCTCCTTCCCTTTGGGTACTCTAAATGCGTTGAAGGTTTCTGAGGTAGTGTAAACCAGCTTGGTCTCTAGGTTAATAGTAATGTGCCTTCATGTCTTTATCCCAGTTTCCTTCTTGTACATGCCTTACAGTGGATCAGTCGTGGCAAAAAGGATTCAACAGTGCACTAAATTATTCTATTGACTTGAAATTGGCCAAAGGAAAATTTAAAACCTGCTATTTTACAATACTTACAATTTACTTGAAGAAGATTATAGGTAAAGATTGAAGCAAACGGATATAGTACTCAACATACTTTTGAGAACATATTTATACTTGTCTTTTAGAACAGGGCACTTTAATGATACTGATATGACTTCAAGTCATTAGTGAGCATTACAAAGTAATCTCAGTCCCCTTACTCCGCTGCCTCATTAAAATAACTTGTCGTGAAGGAAATGACTATGACACGGGTATGACAAGTGGAAAATAAGTTTCCATTCTCTAGTTAGTGGTTGCTGAAATGACTGGCAATTTTTTCCCATGTCTTTTATAATTTTCCCTATAATACCTTTTCATATGATTACTACATCAAGGACTAGAGGAAAAATTAAATTCCATGACTTGAAGAAAATTAAGCAGGTACAAATATAAGTACTGCATGATAGGGACTTTGCGTGATAAGAAACAACTAATTGTGTTAATTTTATATTAAAATGAAGACTTCTTAGTTCAACAGATCAAAAGTAAGCACATATGATGAATAAAAAGGATGATAAGCTAGGCACTTGTGGCTTATGCCACATAGCTACTCAGGAAGCTGAGAGCCAAATGTCACAGTTCAAAACCAACCTGGGCAGAAAAGACTTTGAGACTCTCATCTCCAATTAAGCACGAGAGAGAGAGAGAGAGAGAGAGAGAGAGAGAGAGAGAGAGAGAAGAGAGAGAGAGACATGAGCCGGCCACTGGTGGCTCAGGCCTGTAATCCTAGCTACTCTGGAAGCTGAGATCTAATGATCTCAGTTCAAAGCAGCCCAGGCAGGAAAGATTGTAATCTCCAGTAAACCAACAGAAAATCAGAAGTGATGCTGTGGCTCTAGTGGTAGAACATGTGCCTTGAGTTGAAGAGCTCAGAGACAGCACCCAGGACCAGATTTCAAGCCAAACGGATAGAAGAAGAAGAAGAAAAAAGGATGGTATTAGATTTCTTCAAATGTTTACATTTAAATAGTCACACACAGACACAACAGTTAATATTAATGATACCCACTTTTCATCAGTTGAATAGTTTGCCTTAAAGATGACAAAGTTACCAAGTTAATAAAATTTTCCAGTCATTTTTAGGCTTCAAAACTACTTACATATTAAAATTCCAAAGGTAATTAAACATGACAAAGATTCACATTTAAGAAATATTAATATGGGCAGTGACCACTGGACAAAGTGAAAGTAATAAATAGGAAAAGCTTTTCTCTTTGGAAGCATGATAACTTACTGATAAAAAATCATCACAAAAAGTAGCCTACCACAATATGTGAATGGTAAAGTTCACCCTAGACTAGTGTTGGTCAATTCTTTTCCTATATAATCAAAACCAAATTTGTAAGTTTGATTCTTAAATAATATCTATACATTTTCTAGTACCCTGCCAGATAATTGCAACTATTTTGAAGATATTCTTATCTAATGTATATTATTTCATTTTTAAGAAATCCATGTATTTTTTTAGAAATAGTGCTAAAGTTTGAAATTATCTTTAAAATTTGCAAGACTTTATATATATATATATATATATATGCTACTCCAAAATGTCATAATATATAATTTGTGGTTATATCTATATGTCAGAGGCCAGTAGTTTTATCCTTCTTTTTTTCTGTATTGGCATGTATTCTAAGAACATGTCAAGAATCTAGAATTAGCCATCAAGTTATCCTCTATTTAATTCCTAAATATTCTGAACTAGGTCATTACCAATATGACTTAAAATATTCACTAAGAACATTTCCTATGTCACTTCCTGAATATCAAATTTATAAAATAATATCTTTATTATCTTGAAACAAGAATAGCATAGGACAGCAAATCTCAAATTATCTAAATATAATTATAATGTATGCAACTGTTCTATTAAATATTAAGGTTATTTACAAGAGAAATACAAATGCCAATGTTTTAAACAGACCTGACCTGAAGTTAATTTCTGAAATTTTCTCTTTTAAGTATATAAATGAATGTGGAATATATACTCATTTTCTGCTAATTTCAAGTACCAGTATTTTCTCTGTTTGGTTCAATCATATGAAAGTTGATAATTTTGTACTGGGTTGACTCTTTTTTTAATATGTTTGATTACAGAATTAAATGATTATTTTTATACAGTTTTATGCCACATAAAATATAATATTGTAAGAAAGCAGATACATGCTTGTGTAATTTTTCCATGGCTTTAATTTCACCACTCAATTTTACAGAACATTCAATAAATTTAGGTTTAAATATAACTGATGAAATATGAGAAAATGATGTGAAACTGGTGATTGAAGACATCTGTTAGTAGCACAAATGCATTCTGTAAAAGGTTTGTTAAAATTATGGTTATTATTTTGAGAATGGCTGCTAATGATCTGTGCACAGTCATAGCTGCACATTACAGGTAGAAATGGGAGAATGTCAAGGTCTAACCAGATTGTCTGACCTTTCTCTGGAGGCTGAAAATCACCACAAAGTCTTTGATAATCAGAATTTGAAGAGAATTTGCATTAAAAATAATTTTATTTTCATCTTCACCAAAAATACCTTCTTTTTACTGTTTTTAGTAAATGAGGAAAAGTATTTAAAGACTAGGCTTAGAAGAATCTTAAATCTTTCTTGCACTAGAACAATTTGAAACAATAAAAATTGTATCTATTGGTAAAGTACCCTAATCAGAGAGGTATAATTATTCTTAAGGCAAAATTATATATGTAGTAGCACCTGAAAGTAAATAATTAGTGTTGATTGTCACTGGTGATTTCTAGGTAGCAAAGAATAAGGGAATAGTCAGGGGAGAATTTGAGGAATTAAAAATCACTATAGGTCGTTAGACAAGTTCAAAGACTGTGGAAGTTGGAGAAGATGAAAATAAAGGTGAACATTTAGTAAAAGTGTAATTTAGTAGAAAAGAGCAAAGCAAGTAGTTCTTATATCCAAGATTAATAGGAATAAAACAGGATTTTGAAGTCACTGAGCAAGAATGTAAATATATATGAACATCATGTAGGAATGTAAAAACATATTATAGTTAAGGCGTCAAGGTTCGGTTGCCATTATTTCACAGCAAAAGTAGTATGTGAAGATGAAGAGGATAGGAATATGTTTACAATTAATTACCTCTGGTTAAATTTTTGTCTCTTGATTACTACCTATGGATAAATCTCAGATAACTTGTGATGTCAAAGAATATTTCATAGTGACAATGGACTTTAACCTTCTGTCCATTGTTAAACTCTAGCTTTATAATTCACTTACTTATCCAAATAATATTAGCTCTCCATTAATATTATCTTACCTAAAATGAAGACAAAACTACAAAATAACTAAGTTTTGGTTAGTGTTAATGGAAAACAAATACAACTCAATTTTATTGATTTTATTCTCATGTCCCAGATAAATACTACATGTCTCTGTAAATGAATAGTCATCATTATAAAAATCATATTTATAATGTTTACATTGTGAAATAATATGTTTCTAGTTTAAACTAATAAATCAAGCTTTCAAAGTTATTGCCAAAAATACTTAGTAGTTTCGGTTTTTAAATACAAAAGAATCTAAAAATATGCCAAGTAATTTTCAGACAAACATGCTTTTCATGTTTTAAATTCTTCAGTGTAAGCTAAAATTTTCTATCTATGCACTTTTATTTGTCCATTTATTTTGGTTGACATTTAGAAAGCAGTGATGTTTAAAAGTGATGGTTAGATTTAGATAAGCTAACATTTAGTTTAAATTTGCTTGACTGATATCTCCTACTTCTATCTGTAACCAATAAGAATTTTTATATTGATATATATCTATTTATATTGACCTTTCACGCTTACAATAAAGTCATGTAAATTATGTTAGTCTAGTCTATTTCATATTTCACTCACTATGTCTAGAACTATATAAGTAATTGTTTGTATTCTGTAATAACAATCTCTTTCAGCAGGTCAGGTTGTTTCTCCTCAGTCGGCTCCAGCCTGTGTTGAAAATAAAAATGATGTTAGCAGAGAAAACAGCACAGTTGACTTTAGCAAGGTAAGCTTTTCTCTCTCCTAAGTAACTGCTAAATTACTACCTGAAATTACTATCTATTCTAAGAGGTGCTGACACAATTATTTTGGAGGCACTCCTTTCATTTCTTAGTTGAAGGTTAACATTGTTAGAGATAATGTTTAGCATTGAGTATATATGTAATGTTTTGTTTACTTAAAAAAACCAAACATGCATGTTATATGCATAATCTTCAGGATTCAGCCACTTGACATGATGTATTTCTTCCAACAAAATCAACTGGGCTTTACAAGGAATTTAACCTCTTGTTAGAAAAATACTGATTTTTTTTTCTCAGAATCACTTTCCTGTTGTTTGTTGAAAACCGAATCGTACAATAGAAAACTTTGTATTCATCATAATTTAGTGTAAGGAAATCTTACAGGTACATAATAAAACAGTGGAATTTTGAATGACAACATGCTATGCACTAAGTTAAGGGATACTTCTGGTTGGAGACAATCTAAATGAAAAACGTTATTTGATGAATCCTAAGAAAATAATGAGTTAGTGAAAATAATGTAATTTTGGTTAGCAAATTCCTGTCATTGAATATTAGCTATGGCAAACTAGCAATGAAATTTCCATATGTACTAAAAATGAGGAGAAGGAACAAGCTTATCTGAGTGGCTGAAACAGCAGTAGTAACTCAGATAAAGCTGGCAATGAATGGGCGGAGGTGGGGGTGGGGAGGTGGGGATGGGAGGCAGCCTGAGGAAATAGTCTAAGTTTCTGAAAAGACTAATAGTGATCAGCTCCTTGGGTTTGTTTCAGCATCCCTGTGAATGCCTAAATGATGTAGGTGTAGTTCTGTGCATGCTCTCCCTCTGGTGCTTAATGGAGTCTCCTGGGAGCATGGTGTACCAGCTTAAGTCTGTTAATTATGCGTGCAGGGACTGGGAGGCCAGCAAAAAGGGCATACTAGTCCATGTGGGATGAAACAAAGGCATGAAAAAGGACCTCAACACCAGCAAGAGAGAGAGGTGAGGGCATCCTCGGGCTCTGTTTTTACAGTGATTCCAAGCTCATTTCACTGCAGGAAGCATGTGACTCAAATATTAAACCAGCTCAATTCCATCTGCCACTCTACACACTATCTTTTCAAAGCATCACATCTTCATTCATCTGCAGTTGGAATAAAATTGTCACAAACTGTCATGCATTTAATTTCTGTTTCCCTTAATTTGAAACCATTTCTTGAAAGTAATGACATTAAAAAGTTGGCTATTTATGAGTACATTAACAGTATAACAAGGGCATATTTAACATTCTCAAAAAGCAGTGATTATAAACTACATGGCTCATCTTTTCAAATAAACTTTCTTTTATTTTTGTTTAAATTAATATAACCCTTACATGATGAATCTTGTATCTCTACATCATTATTTTTTGCGTGGAACTTATCTTTGCAGACTTCAAAACACTTACTCACAAAGGAAAGAATGTGAAGCTTGTGAATTATCCCATCTTGGACAAGTTCTCTAAATCTCTGTCCTCTTATGAACAAAATAAAAATACCAATGTATGTTTATAGTTTTGTTATAAGGATTCAATAAAGTAATATAGAGAGATTCTGACAGAGTGCAAAGCATATTATAACTACTTAATAAAAGGTGGAGATTAATGTTGTTGCTATTATTATTATTATCAAAATAAATACCAAACTAAGGGCTGAAAGTGAAGCTCAGCAATACGTATCTAGCATGTGTGAGGCTTTGGGTTCAAACCCTCGTGCTACCAAAAGACCTAAAAAACTCATATATACTAAACCAGAACTTAATGCTTTGATCTCTACCGAATCTTTAGTGCTTTAAATAGTACTTGACATATACTTGTTGAGTGAGTCTTTTTCACCATGTGACTTGATTTTATATTCTTTCTACCTTAAATATACATATTTTTAACACTTGCAATGGATAGACCAATCAGACTTCGCTCTTTAAAGAATGATTTAGAATATAATATTAGTTTTCAAGTATTAGCTCTTCTTTTCAGGCTTCAAAAAGGAGAAGTATCAAAATAATACATTACTCTTGTTTTTTAAACTGGCAGTGGAAATTGGCTGTATTATCTCACTCATGTTTCTTATATTTCAAATGACCCAAAGAAGGCATCACAGAATTTTCTGCATAGAAATAATTTTCCTCTTTATGTGTCTGTAGTGTGTGAAGCATATATAAAGAGCTGAATTATTAAATTCTAGAATGTAGAAAATATTAGACATTTCCTTATTTCCTCAGTGAAAAAGCTGAATCCAGGCTCAAGGTCACTGGTTAGTGTCAAAACACCATTTGTTCCCAGAGAATCTCTCTTCATTTTATGTGGTCTTTCTAAAATAAAGCATTATTAAGTAGCTGTACAAAGAGGTTACAATGAAGTTTTGTATGCTTTCTGTAATGGGTGTAAGACCTTAAGCATTTCCCCTACAAATCCACTTATTTTTCCTTAGATGTTCAGTGCACGGTTTCTACAGTTATTTCCAGTTCCTTGGTGGTCTTGAATGGCAATGGCCCATTTTAATACAGCTTAGACCCATATGCCCAGAATAATGTGTCTTCCTCCTGAGTATAAATAATCCAGATATAAAGGATGGAGTTTGATTCCTTCCAGGTCCTGCTCAGAATTCCAAGGTTTCTTTCTGACCATTTCAAGGGTTTGAGATAAATTGAGGATGGTCTTAGAAATATATTTCAACCTAGATCCTAAGAACTCTTCTTAGGTAGCCATAGTTTCATGTGGTTCTTAAACAGGATCTTTTGTTATTTTTGCAAATTATGTACTAATAATATAAAAATACAAGGATACAACACAATATAAAATGCATGGGAAAATACATAAGAAATGATAATATAATTAAACAATGAACTATATAATCTTTCACCCACTAAAAATATGGCTACTCTAAGAATAATATAATGTAACAAATGTAATATAGTTACTATCACCAGATGTACATTGTATGTGAATAGTTTAAATCAAAATTTAATTTGGTGATCCTGAAGTCAAATCTATACACTTTAATCCCTTTTCTAAGTAACAGGTATCAATTATATATTAGATTTCATGTAATTAAAAATAATGTTTAAGGGTGTAATTTTTGTTGTTGTTGTTGTTGTTGGTTGTGAGAGCTGAACTTTTGGCCTGGGCACTGTCCCTTAGCTCTTTAGCACAAGGCTAGTGCCCTACCACTTGAGCCACAACCCCACTAATGGCTTTTTTCTGCTTATGTGGTGCTGAGGAATCAAACCCAGGGCCTCATGCATATGAGGAAAGCACTCCACCACTGAGCCACCTTCCTAGCCCTAAGGGTATAATTTTTGTATAAACTATCTTAATATATCATGTATACCTTAAATTAATAGAATTTCATCTTAAAACAGTTAATTTTATATTTGTGACTGCCTTGAGGAACAAATTTTTGTAGGTAAAACTATATTGAGAAATAAGTTTAAAGAAAGTTTTCTGGGTAAAATTTAAACAGTATATATGAACATAACTCATACTGATTGCTAATTTTACATCTTCTTATTTGAAATTTTGCCTTAATGTATTATTATTGTGTCATTGTTGTTTACATTGGGAGAAAAAACTGAAATTTAATTCTTTTAGGTCCTGAAAAACCTAGGAAAATTTATTACCTTTTTCTCACAGTATTAATATTGAGTGGAAAAATATCTTCCTGGAAAATTTTGTATTATGACAAAAGTATAAAGTATTATTATATAAAGTATACATTTTCAGTGTGTACATTTTGTCTAGCTAAAAATAAATTAAAAATACCATAATAAATACTATGAAATTAACCTACCCTATAAAAATCAATAAGTTAGAGTCCACAAAAGCAAAATATTTATCACATAATTTTCAGTAGTCATGCTTTATGAGTTTGAAAATTTATATTTGCAGGGTAAAATGTTGGAATTTATATTTGTGAAATATTTCTTACTATAGATAGTTTTACTTTGCTAAATCATTCTTCCTTTTAAAAAATAAAATAGCATCTCTAGATTTTTATAAAGTACTGTATTTTGTTATTATTAATTTTGTCATTTTGTGCTTAGGGCTAATGATCAAATCTACATTCTGCCACACACTAAGGAGTTGCTCTATAACTGAGCTAAAACCCTTGGATTTTGTGTTTTTAGTGCACATAAAGAGTAGTTTATTGTATGTGTTCCAAATAGATGCACTGAAGTCTAAATTTCAGAAGCAATGTTTTTTATATAGTTGCTAGTAAGGATTTCCTAAGTTACTTACTCTGAGAAGTTTGAAATTCTATTAATTTAAAATTCTTAGTACAAATATTCTCAAAAATTTTAACTTGTAAAAAATTAATGTTGCCTAAAAATATCTTTTTAGCCTCACCCTTATTTGCTAGAGCTTTTTTCTCTCTCTTCAATCTATTCACACTTTGATCTTTGGTCTCCATTTCTTTAACAAAAGAGCATAAAACTAATTATTAGAACAGATAAACTGCCATTCTCCACAGAAAGCAACTCAAATAAATTAGAAAGAATATATAGTCCTTGGGAATTTGACTTTAAAAATTACAGCTTGGTTTCCATTGAAACCTCATTCATACAATTGACATTTATTTTTTAAAAATTATTTTTCAGGTGTTACCCTTTACCCTTCATTTTTTTCTTGTTGGTGATCACTTTTATTTTCATTCATCTCAACCAGAGACATCTCATATTATAAATTAAATATAGTTCTTCAGCAATGCTAAATGCTAATGTTTGTTTTTTTTTGGTCAGTCATGGGGCTTGAACTCTGGGCCTAGGCACTGTCCCTCAGCTCTTCAGCTCAAGGCGAGCGCTCTACCATTTGAGCTACAGCACCACTTCTGAAATGCTAATGTTTTAATGCTTGTTTTCTCTGCTTTGGCATATCTAAATTCTATGATGAATACTAAATTTGAAAAAAGTATAAAATACAAAAACATAAAACAATTAGAATAATAATGATTAAAGGATTCATAATTTATGCTATAAGAAGGAGCACAATTATTTTTCAAGGACTGTACCTATATTTTGAATGTTAAATAGTGGAAATTTTGGATTATGGTAATCCAAAATAAAACACTAAATTTTTAACAAATGCTAATTATTGTTGAAGCTAAAATTATTGTTAGTAAAAATAGATGTTATTTTTACTTTTCCTAATTAAGCAAATATACAAAGCTAAAAGGTTTATTCTCCTTCAAAATCTCAAGCTTGATTTTGAAGGAGCATCTAAAAAAATAATGAAGAGAAAAAGTAGAACTTTCAGCTTATTGATTGCAAAGTAACTTATAAGAACAAAGTTATAGTCAGGTGCTGGTGGCTTACTCCTGTAATCCTATCTACTCAGGAGGCTGAGGTCTGAGGAATTGCTGTTCAAAGCCAGCCTGGGCAGGAAAGTCCATGAGACTCTTATCTCCAATAAAAACCATTAGAAAACCGGAAGTGGTGCTGTGGCTCAAGGGGTAGAGTGCTAGCCTTGAACTGAAGAGTTTAGGGAGAGCACTCAGGCCTAGAGTTCAAGCCCCATGACTGACAAAAAGAAGAAAAAATAAATAAAGTTACAGAAATAGGAGCAAATGACATGCTTAATTATGTGTATTGTTGAAACCATACAAATGTTATGTGAGACTTTGACTTACCAAAAAAAACCAATTCTGGCTTACTTTATTTACTTCTGATACTCATAGGTTGATCTGCATTTTATGAAAAAGATTCCACCAGGTGCTGAAGCTTCAAACAT
This sequence comes from Dipodomys ordii, assembly GCF_000151885.1. NCBI lineage: Eukaryota > Metazoa > Chordata > Mammalia > Rodentia > Heteromyidae > Dipodomys > Dipodomys ordii. The sequence goes on from NW_012267221.1 coordinate 13,507,127, forward strand.
CTTAGTTGGAGAACTGGAGTTTTTAGACCGAACCGTAGTTTCATTTGTCAGGTTGTCTCCAGCTGTCTTGATTCAAGGACTAGCTGAAGTGCCAATCCCAACCAGGTAAAATGTATCAGAACATCTTTTTATATCTTCTTATGGAAAATGGCGAGCATTAAATATGATTTCCTGTGACAGCTTTGTCTAGAAATGAATGTGTCATATATAAGTCTGCGTATTGCTTATAGAAGAGGGTCAGGGGAAAGCTCCAAAAATGAAAAATAAAGTGTTCTTTACTGACTTCTTCTCAAATGCCTATGTTTTATTTTAGGTATGTTTAACTATTTAAATATTTCCAGGTCCTTGGTCTACATAAACAAAGAAATCCTATTTTACATTTTATGAAATATTAGTGGTTGTGTGGCTTTTCTCAAATGATGGCATTATGTACTTAAGAAAGAAAAGAGTTGTAGATAAGCAAAGTCAAATCACGATGATCCAGGTTTGGCTTATGTTTGAATGAGTGGATGGGCTTTGAAAATGCATGGGCGTTTTGTGGTAGAGATCCATATTCGTCAGTTGTTAGGGGTTGTCACCTCGCTCACACAGATGGGGTCTGGAGAATCACTACTAGTAATTGCATGATGGTTGAATCTGATTTAATTTGATTAACTTGATATACTTGAACTTATTCATTTAACTATACATGAATACACATGATTCATATTTTTGTTTATCCCTATTTTATAAATAGTCTGCCAATCAATAAAATTGTGGTAATATAGAAAAGAAAAAAATCCGGAATATTGAGTTTGGCATGTTAAGTTTTAACCATATTAAGTTTGGTCTTGCTTCCTTCATTACTGACATCATCAAATATGATAAACGTGCCCTCTTTTTGTCCCCACAATCATGATATATCTACCTAGGACCCTATTTTCCACATGATCACGCCCTCTGATGCTGTGGCTGGCTAAGAAGATGTTCATTTAACTCTTCTTCCAAACATTGAATGCCTTATCTAAATTAAAGGGGATAAAAACTGCAGAGGTTTTAGCAACTGGGTGTCTAAAATGTTTCTTCTTAAAAACTATGGTGCTAACTCAAACAGCAAATACTATCACTTCATGCTTTTATTATAGATAAGATATTCCAGAAATAGGAACATTCCAGCCCGTGGAGTTTTCATTTTATAAGGGTTATAGCTGACTCAAATGGATTCAGGGTTGGGCCACCTCTTTCTGACTTTGGCTTGAAGGAGACAGCTAATTAACCTTCAGGTTATCTGTTTAGCCTATTTGATGGCTAGTAAATTTTCTGATAAATACCAAGTTTTAGGTAAAAATGAGAATGGATTTATTGAGTGCCTGAGTGTTGCCTCTAACTATGATTAAGGCACTACTTTTTTAGGTAAAAACTTTAACCAGGAATCTAGGATTCATATTTAAGATGATGTCATATTTACTAATTGTAAAGAAACTATTTCAGCAGTTTAAGATTTCCTCTGAGTTATCCCAGCAGTTACTATTACTCCACTATTAGAGGGTGTCTTATGAACAGTAATGAAGGCTACTAACGGCAGTGATAGCCCCTGTATTTCAAAGGAAATAACAGAAAAAAATATCCCAGGAGACAAAACTGCTATAATAGGGTTATAAACCCTCACTACAGGTATATGTGACCTCATTTCAGACTCACACTGAAAAAATATACGTATGTAAGTAGTAGAGGGCTAGCCTTGAGCTGAAGAGCGAGGGACAGTGCCCAGGCCCAGATTTCCGACCCCACGACTGACAAAAAAAAAAAAAAAGATTAGTTTGACAAATAGAATAAAGAAAGCATAGGAATCCTAATTACGCTTTCTGAGAGAGATAAAGAGCACACCATGAATATAATGTTCACATATAATAAAAATATCAAGAAATAATCTCTTAACTCTTTATAAATAACCCATGCAATACAACCCTAAGATATCAAAATGAACACAAATAAGGAAGTTTCATAAAAATTGCTAATAATTGGCACCATGTCCAACTATTGGACATTTCTCTGTAGTAGAAATTCATTGATTCAATTACTACAACTAATGCAAAAATTAGATTCTCCAAGATGGAATGATGGGTATTTCCTGTATAAGCAGGAACAATCTCTAAAGTTTATGGCTCAATGAAGGATGGAATTACATTATCTATTAACCACAGCCTACAAGGTATTCATATTAACACCATAGAATTATACTGCAAACTTTAAGGCATTCTTTGGTTTCTTTAAAAAGCACTGGTTATGACTAATTTGCCATACCTTCGACTTAATTTAGATGAAGTATAATAGTGCAGCTGTTGTTTTTTTCTTCTAGCATTGGAACTAATAGATTATCAACTGTTTCCTTCTTCCTTGCAGATGTTTGGTTCCTAAAACCTTGTTTTCTTTTTCTTTTTGCAAATACCTACTGAATTTTGATCATGTGCTTTCACTAAGCTTTGTATTTTTCATCTTCAAACCATTCACCATTTTGTCTATGAGTTTCCTTCTTTTGAATTCAGACTGTATGTTTCCATTATTTTTTCCCTAAGGATTTATAGTTCTTAAAATTCTAGCAGATATATTGGCTGTACAGATAATTAAATGGGGAAAACAATGAGATAGAAATAGCCCTGTACTCCCTTGTTTGAGAATCTTTCAGAAGAATTCAATCACTGTAAATATTTCAAAATAATGATGAAATGAAAAGCTATGGAAATATTTCATATAAAAATCTTAATTTTCACTAATTCCTTTGAGATGAATGATTCTGTTTTACTGAAATTATTTTTGTCTTTCTACCTTGAAACATTACTTTTTTTCCTTCTTAATTACAGATTTTTGTTCATTCTTCTGGGACCCATGGGAAAGAGTCAACAGTACCATGAGATTGGCAGATCAATTGCAACCCTAATGACAGATGAGGTATTTATTCAAACTCATTGGAATATTATCCCCACTGGTATACTTAACTTTTGGAATCATTGTTTTTGTGACTTTTTTTTTCATTAATCAGATTTTTTGAATCTATTCTCCCAACTTTCCTTGGGAAAAAATTATTTGAAAATAATAAATTAGCAACTATGAGTGTATTTTGTAACCATGCATTCTAAACAACACATGTTTCTTAAGCATTTAAGTATGTTTTAAAATATATCAACAGACATTCAGTTTATAGTATGTGTACTGCCAGTACAAGCACTATGGTATATTGCAAATTTTGTTTGTAAAAAATTTTGGGGCGGTATTTTATTTTCAAGAATTTATTGTAAAGGTGATGTATAGAGGAGTTACAGTTACATAAGTAAGATACTGAGTACATTTCTTTTTGAACAATGTTACTCCTCCCTCATTTTCTCCCACTTTTCCCCAGCCCAACTCCTCTCCTCCCCAAATTGTAAAGTTCATTTCCAAACTAGTGTCTAGAGAGCATTACTCTTGTGTTGATTCATCCTTTGTCCCAACATTTCTATGATTCTTCTACCCTTCCCCAAATCAGATAAACTTATATAGAAGACAAAGGATACAAAAATTAAAAAAAACAACAGTGACAACAGGGAATAAACCAAAGGGGAAAAGAGAAAAAAATGAATCACAAACAGTGCCCTAAAAAACAAAACAACAACCAAAAAACCCTCTTGTTTTTATTTCTGGGAGTTCATTTCAATAGCATTATTTTCTATAATCATATGTACATAGTTATTGAGCTGTTGTGAACCTCTTATTACAAATGAGGGAAACCATGCAGCCTATGTTTCTTTGGGTCTGGCTTGCTTCAGTTAATATAATTTTTTCCAAGTCTTTACAGTTCCTTATGAATGGAGTGATGCCATCCTTTTTGATGGAAGCATAGAATACTATTGTGTGTGTGTGTGTGTGTGTGTGTGTGTGTGTGTGTGTATATATATATATATATATATATATATACACCACATTTTCTTGATCCATTCATCTACTGAGGGGCATCTGTGTTGGTTCCACATCTTATTTATGGTAAATAATGTTGCAATGAACATGGTTATGCTGGTAGTTTTAGTGTGGCCTTGTTTTATGGTAAATACCCAGAAGTGGGAATAGGGAAATAATTTTAAAGTGTAAAATAAGTGGTTTATATGAATAGGGTAAATGGTACCAAAAGCTGCACAACTTCTGTGAACTTTCTACAGTTAGTTGACTGGTGAATCAGGAAGTCTTGGACTATTAGTGGAGCTATTGATGAATTTTAAGACATTTGTGATCTCTCAGGTATAGAATACAATTTTTCTAGAGAAAAAAATTGTATAAAGCCCTTTCATACTTCATCCTTTCATTAAGTTCTCAAAGAGATGTATGACTCAGAAAATATAAGATCTTAAGTAAAACATCAAAAATAGTACCTTTTCTCTGACTTGTATTTCCCAGAACATTATGAGAATTTGCTCTTATTGTTAAAGGAAAGAATAGATGTAAACGATCAAAGAAAAGGAATTTGAAATTTGTTAGCTTATGAACAAATGTGATTATCTACTATCTAAGATATCATATAAGTGATTTAATGATGTATTTATTGAAACATGGATACACATAATTGAAATTGTGTAAAAAAGAACCCATTTGTATTGTGTATCATTTAACTTAGGCTCATGAAATCTAGAGATATGAAGTAGTGTTTGTGGTTTGATAATATACATTTGTCTATCTGTTCAATTATGTTTTTTGTTTTAAATGAATTAATTTACTTACAAATTATGTAATTCTCATTGGTATAAGGAATGGTTGAAGTTCATTCTTTGCTTTCTCTATTTTTTACTTTCTCTATATTTCCAACATAAATTTTGCTCCGTTGCATGAATATATGTATATATGTGTAAAATTTGTAGAATATAAATAACAATATTTATTGAAATACCATAAAAAGTACATTGTTAATAAGAAACACTAAAAGCAAAGATTATAAGAATCTTTTCATAGAGAATTGGATAAATGTTTTGGATAAAAACTTGGATAAAAATTCTTTTCAACGATTTTCCAAAATGAAATGTGTTTGATTTCCTTAGTAAGTGTATTACTTCCCTAGGCTCAGAGTTACCACCAACTGGTGTCTTAAAACAAGGGTAATTTTTCAGACACTTTAATGAAGCCTGAAGTCTGAGGTACAGGTGTCATCAGGGCCACACTCCCTTTGAAGGTTCTAGGGATTGGCTCATCTTTGTCCCTTCCAAATTCTGGAGGTATCTGGTGTTCTTTGACTCTAGCTACAGAGTTAAATCTCTGCCTCCACATTCACATAGCCTCTCCTCCTGTGTCTTGGTATGTCTGTCATTTTCTGCTGAAAAGATACATGTCTTTGGATTTAGGGCCCACTGGTATCCAGGAAGCTTTTATCTTTAGATCCTAACCATAATTACACTTCCAAAAACCCTTGTTTCCACTAGTAAAAGTCTCTATAAAAAGATTCTTATAATCTTTGCTCTTAGAGTTTCCTATTAGCATTGTACTTTTATGGTATTTCAATAAATGATATTGTGATTTACATTCTACAAATTTTATATACATATATATGAAATGGAGCAAAATTTATGTTGGAAATATTTTGGATATAGAGAGCAAAGAATGAAATTTGCATTCCTATACTAATGAGAATTACCTAATACGTAAATAATTATCAGCCATCTAACAATGACTAAAATAAAAACTTGAGTTTACCTTTGGGCAACTTTTTTTTTTTTCTGTCGGCCAGAGTTGGGCTGAACTCTGGGCCTGTATGCTCTCCCTCAGCTCTTCAGCTCAAGGCTAGGGTCTTTGAGCAACTTTTAATGCTTTGTGCACACCACAGTAGGCTAGAGAAAGAGAAAGTCAACCAGAGTTATTCCAAAAGATAAAGCTGTTAGTTATAATAGAACCAGTATATACTAGCCATAAAACATTGACTGAATATGAAAGAATGATTGACAATTTTAATTATTGATTGAATTACTTTTTTTAGTACTAGTGATCAAATCTAGACTTTTATGCATGCCAGACCAAAAAAAAGCTCTATAGATAAGTTACATCCTTTTTATGTTCCTTTACAAGAAAAAATAGAGCTCACATCTGTAATCCTAGCTACTCCAGAGGCTGAGTCCGAGTATAATGGTCTGAAGCCTGTCTGAGTATCATGGTTTGAAGCCTGTTGGGGAAGAAAAGTCTATGAGATTCTTATCTCCACTTAACCACCAAAATAATTTGTGGAGGGGAAGGGAAAAAACAAATCGTTTAAAATAGGGATACAGGTGGACCCATTGCAACAATGAGATGTACAAGTCATTTATGTCAAAAAATGAACTTTACAACTTTGGTGGAGGGGGGTAGGATGGGGTGGGGGGGTATGAGGAGGGATGGGAAGGGGAAACAAAGGAGGAGGCAACAATGCTTGATAAGAAATGTACTCGTTATCTTGCCCATGTAATTGTAACCCCTCTGTATGGTATTTTTCGCAATTTAAAAAAATTCTGAAAGTGGAGCTGTGGTTCAAGTGGCCAAATGCTAGCCTTCAGCAAAAATGCTTAGGGACAGCACCCAGGCCAGAGCTCAAGCCCCAAGATTGGAGGATTGCCAGAGAAAGGGAGGAGGGAGAGAGAGAGGGTAAGAGAGAGAGAGAGAGAGAGACAGAGACAGAGAGACAGAGAGAGAGACAGAGACAAAGAGAGACAGAGAGTCAGAGACAGAGAGACAGAGACAGAGAGACAGAGACAGCTACAGAGACAGAGACAGCTACAGAGACAGAGACAGAGACAGAGAGGTATATTTTGTTCAATGCTAGATTTTCATGTACTTGTTTTGAAGGCTATTGAATAATTATTCTCATTAAGAATAAAATTGAATATGGTTACTTTGCTAAGAAAATGGTGGTCAAGGGGGCTGAACTCTGGGCTTAGACGCTGTCCCTCAGCTTTTCAGCTCAAGGCTAGCACTGAACTTTGATTCTGACTTTCTTAGGAATTACACTATTTGAGATCTCCCTTGAATCTACTGTATTTTAGTCAATACATCTGTGTACACTTGCGTACCACCCAACATATTTACATATGAGCTTATAAGAAAAAAAACATGCATCCTTTTTCTCTCTGGGCCTGACCTTACTTAAAAGTTATTTTCTATGTCTTTGTTTCTTTATAAATGATACAATATCATTCTTTCTAATGGATGAATAAAATTCCCTTGCATCTATATAACCACATTTTCTTGACCCATTTGTCAATTGAGGGGCATCTGGGCTGATTCCATACCTTGGCTGTGGTGAATAGTACCACAATGAAAATGGTTGTGCTGGTGGCTTTTTGTTCTCTGGTTTATAATCTTTTTGGGTAAATGTCCAGGAGTAGAATTACTGAACATAGGATTGTTCTATATTTAATTTTTTGAGGAACTGTCACAGTGCTCTCCAGAGTGATTAAGTAAGTTTACATTCCTACAAACAGTGTATCAGGGTTCCATTTTGGCTGCATCCTTGCTAGCATTTGTTATTGTGTGTGTGTGTGTGTGTGTGTGTGTGTGTGTGTGTGTGTGTGTGTGTAATGGCCAAGCAGGAAATCCAGCTCAAGAGTAGATGCCAGGCAAAAGTGAACAGTTAGAGTCTAGCACCAAACAAGAAATGTCAAAACTTTTTGCCTACATTTCTATTGAGCTTATCTAGAGATAAAAGATACATTATGCTTGTCTGTCTTGTTGCCATGCTTAAAACCTGTACACTGCAATAAGCATTGTGCATATGTTGACATTCTTAAAACTGAGAAATTTGAAAACATCTTTATCAATTGGTAATAGTATGCCTATTTAATAAACATTAATAGAGTTTTAAGGAAACAAAAGTAAAACAAAAGCATTGTTTCTTAAAAATGTGTTGTTTTTCCTTTTCATCTGGATTTTCTAGCTCTTAACTTTCTTTGTGATCACGAAAGAGAATATCTCTGTTTCTTGGAATACATAATAGTTCATTAAGAAATGATTAATCAATATGCAGGTCTTTTCCATCCACATGTTTTATTTTGCTTGACATAACATCTGCCATTGAAGAAGTTTAGATAAATTTTGATTTCAAGTGTTTTGAAGGAGTGGTCTGTACTTGGTCCTAAATATCTTCCAAAAAAACCAGTTATCCTACTCTATGCTAAAGTCAGGTTATCGTAATAGTAATTTTAATCAGACTAACCCCTTTGTTATTTATTAATAAATTCAATACATATATCTTAAATATAGACTATCTACAACACACTGGCAGATTGTAGATATATAGAAGTGAGAAAGAAAAAAGTGAAAAAAATGGACAAAAACCTTTTTTTCCATTGAGCCAAAAGTCCATTGACAATACACACTAACAGAGGAGTGAGTACAACCTGTCACATATGGATATTAGGAAACCACAAAAGCTGGGAAGGAAGAGAGAGAGGGGAAGGGGATATCTGCAAGTTAAAATAAAGATTTTAGAGAAGGACTTGCTAAAGAGACATTTCAACAGAATTCAAAGGAAGAAAGGGAGCAACTTATGAAGATAACTTGAGGGAAGAGATCCTTAAACAAAGAACAAAGATTTTGAGAAGTGAGTATAGCTGAAATATTGAGGACAACAGGAGAACAAAATGGTGATGATAAGGGGGAAAGGAACTGCCAGTAGCCAATGAAATCAGAGACGTAACAAATTCAGTCAGGGTAGGGTATTTGTATGTCATACCGGACTTTGAAGAGTTAGGAAACAAAAGAAAACAATTTGAGTATAGTCATTCTTGAAACCTATTTCTTTCAGAACCAAAATCCAATTCATCCATAAGTCTTCATACATTTATGCTGAAAGTATATCCACAATTCTATTTCTTTTCTATTTTTTTTATTGTAAAACTAGTGTACAGAGGGGTTTCAGCTACATGAGTAAGGTAATGAGTACATTTCCTGTTGAACATTGTTACCTCCTCCTTTGTTTTTCCCCTACAATCCCTTTTCTCCCTACCTCTCCAATTCCTCCCTCCCTCCCCTCCACAAGTTGTAAGGTTCATTTTCAACATAGTGTCTTGTATATCTCATTGTTACAATGGGTCAACCTGTAACTCCTTTTAAACATTTTGCTTTTTCCTTGCCCTCCCCAAATTAGAAAAGTGTGTATTCAAGATGCAGGGCACCAACATCAAATACAGTGAAAACAGGGGTTGTACCAGGGAAGAACATACAAAAGAAACAAAAAAAATCACATTGTGCATTATAAGTACATTAAAAACAATAGCAAGAAAGAAAAAAAAAACACTTATGTTCCTGTCTTGGGGTTCATTTCACTTAACATCATCTAATATGGTGATATATACATAGCTTTTTGACCTTTTCTGATTGTCCTAGAAATATACTACTTATTGCAAATAAGGGAAACCATAGGACTTATGTTTCTTTGGGCCTGGCTTAGTTTTTTCCAAGTCTTTCCATTTCTTAACAAATGGGGCAATGTCATTCTTTCTCATGGAGGCATAGAATTCCATTGTATAAATATACCACTTTTTTTTGAACATTCATCTACTGAGGGGCATCTGGGTTGGTTGCATATCTTAGCAATGGTAAATAATGCTGCGATAAACATAGTTGTGGTGGTAGCTTTAGTATACCCTTGTTTGTGATCATTTAGGTGAATGCTCAAAAGTGGAATTGCTGGGTCATAGGGGAGCTCTATGTGGAGTCTTTTGAGGAACCTCCATACTGCTTTCCAAAGTGATTGAACAACTTTACACTCCCACCAACAATGCAGTAGGGTTCCCTTTTGGCCACATGCCCTCCAGCATCTGTTGTTATTAGATTTCTTGATTATAGCCATTCTAACTAGGGTGAGGCATGAAATTGCTGAGCTTCTGCATGGCAAAGGACATAGCTAGCAAGATCAATAGAAAGCCCATGGATGGGGAGAAGATCACTAGCCATACAACGGACAGAATTCTATTTCTTATTTTCTTCATTACTATCATTCAATTTTCTGTATTGTTTGGTGTTTGCACATTTTATCACTTGGTCAATGCTATCATCATTATTATCCAATTATTACAAAAATTTTCTAATAGTGATTTCAACCATTGCTTCATTTTTTAAAATTCTCAACCTAGCAATCAGATGAGTCTCTCTTCCGTTCATGATATTCAATGGCTTCCTATTTGGTATAGAGTCAGTATTCTAATGATTATCTACTCAAAAAAGTCTTACAAGGCTTTTCTTTCTTCACCTTACCTCTCAGTCATCATCTACTGATCCCTCCTTCTTGCTTTCATAGCCCATGTACCTGACTGCTTCTTAAACTTGACATGTATGCGCCGCACTGACAGTTCTCTGGGTCTGGGAAGTTTTTGCTTCTGATAGCGATGTGGCTTCCATAAAACATCCACTCCTTGAGTCCTTTCCTCTTAAAATTGCACCATCTTTTGAGATAACCATGTGGTTCTTATACAGGTTGACCCATTGTAACAATGAAATGTAAAAGACACTATGTTGAAAAATGAATTTAGGAGGGTGGGGGACTATAGTTGTGGAGGTGGGAAGGAAGGGATGGTAGGGGAAAAACAAAGGAGGAGGCAACAATGCTTGATAAGAAATGTACTCATTACCTTGCCCATGTAACTGCAACCCCTCTGAACACTATTTTCACAATAAAAAAGATAGTAAAAATTGAAGCATTTTGTAGTTTATCCCCTTTTCTGTATTTTTTCCTCCATAGAGCATTCCATCATCTTGCTCATATTGTTTTATTTACTTCCTTCCCATTTCATCAAAATGTAGGTCTCATAAAGGCAGAATTTTTTATTTTTATTTTGTTTATTGCTGTATCCTTAGTACCTAAACAGTTTGATAACTTGCTTCAATAGGAAAATAGACATTAAGCAATGAAATACATAATAACTATACTAAATAATTATAAGTTTAGTGAAAGCTATCAAGAACAGGTGTCTATTTTGTTCTAGCATGACAGGTGAATAGGAAAATATTCCTTTTGTTTGAGAGAAAAATCAGGGAAAGCTTTTCTGAAAAGTCAGATATTAGAATCAGAATGGTATGTAAATTAGAGAAGAGTGAAGAGCCCTATAATGTAAATTATTGAGGAAATTGATGATAGGAAAACAATAGTAAGTATTGCTTATAACATAAAAATCAAACAATAATATCTCTGCAGAACATTAAAAATAGGGAATCTGCTTTGTTAAAAGAAATCTGGACATCCATCTATTTAAATTAGGGAATAGGATCATGTAATCTCTTGAAATTATTTTTTGGTTAAATGAGATAATATTAAGGAAGATTGCAAGAGAGTTACTACTAGCAGAAAAAGAAAAAGGAGACCTTAAGGATTAAGGAAATTTGAAAATGTTTTTCTTTTCTTTCTTGTTTTTTTGGGGGAAGGGGTAGTGATGGGGATTAAACTCAAAGCCATGTATTAGGCACTCTACCAATTGAGCCACAGCTCTAGACTCTGTTTGTGTTGTTTATTTTTGTGGTAGAATCTCATTTTATGTCTGCATTGGCATGGACAATGATCCTCCTATTTGTGCTTCCTTGTGTCACTGGAAATGACAGGCACATGCCATTGTAACCAGTTTTTGAGTGAGATAAAGTGTCAGAAACTTTGACCTGGGTTGGCCTCAAACCATGATCTCTAGAAGCTATGATTATAAAATTGATCCATGAGACCCAGTAATATTTGCAATTCTAAAGTGTTTAGATTAGGAAGCTTCTGAGACCATGTGAAGATCTTTAGAAGTGGATATTCTAGCCATAAAATCAGTAGTTTATACAATGAAAATCCATGTTTTTAATGTTTAAAATGAACTATCTCTGACCATCTCTAAACCATTAAGTATATTTATATTTTAAACCATTAAATATCTTTATATTTTCATATTACCCTCAGCAAAGTGTATATTTATCACACCAATGATATTTTGTAAAGTGCTCCTAGATGGTAAGTCGAGTAACAGTCTTTTAAAATGATCATTATCACTTTGTCAGCAGTTTAGACTGGCTGTCAAACCAGAAACAGAAACAAATGGTCTAAAATAGAATAGAATATTTGAATGCAGAATCCTGGACATTTGGGACTATTTGGTCACTTTAGTATAAAGCAGGATAAAGGAAAATATACGAAGCTCCAAACTCATACATTTGTCTTATGTAAACACAAAAGCATTTCAGAAATATTCTCATTACTTTTAGTATAAATTAGTTGTACTTGTTTATTCTTGTTTTTCCTTTACTATGTGGAGATTATCATTCTCATGCATGTCCATCAGGAACTGTTAGGTTATACTGCAAGAATAACCAAAAAATTTCAGGACAGAGAAGAGCAAATGAATCCCCATCACAAGCTAGCAGAAAAGAGGCTGTGCTTCTAGTCACTTAGCTGCTTTGGTTCATTGAGGCTTAGACTGGACCTGTGGTTTTAGTCAATAGGCTCACCAAAGGTAATATGATCACCATACAGAATGTTCATATCCTGTACATTGAACATTGAGCCTGAACCTCATCCAAATGGTAAAGAAGACAAAAATGTACAACATTTCCATGGGGATCCAAGAGGACCTGGAATATCTGAACAGCTTAAATGACTTGTGTGTAAATGTGTATTTAGGTATAAAAAAATCTTAATTTTTTAAAATATAATTTTATTGTTATTATTAAGGTGTTGTAAAGAAGGATTATCATTTCACAATTCAGGGAATGCATACATTTCTGTTTTGAACAATGTCACTTTCTCCCACTTTCCCCCTCCTGTCCTTGCCCACAATTTGCATAGTTCATTTTCCATATAATATACACTGAATACATGATTGCATTGTTCACTCTTCCTCCATTCCTTTCTATGCCCTCCTATGTACTCCCCCCCAAGAAGCACAAAAAGAAAAAAAAGCAACAATACACACACACACACACACACACACACACACACACATCCTACTACTGCCATTACCACCACCACAGGCATAAATAATCCATGTTTCTGTTTCCTAGAATTTGTTTTGATAAATAGTATTTCACAAGTTCGGGAGAGTTATGTCTTTTGCCTACTCCCCTGCTGGTATCTTCCTTTGGTCTGTTTGTATGTGAGTGCCTGGCGTTGTGTGTAAGCTATCATGTCCAGTTGTATTTTGATCTAGCTTATACATATGAGAGAAGACACATGCTGTTTGTGCCTTTGAGCGTGGCTTACTTCATTTAACTTGATTTGTTTTGGGTCCATCCATTTCCTTGAAAACATCTTATTCTTTCTAATGGATGAGTAAAATTCCATTGTGTGTATGTACTAAATTTTTGGGATCCACTTGTCTACTCTAGGGCATGTGTGCTGAAAACTCATTTCATAAGGAAATATACCTTCTTCACTATATAAATACATGCCTTGTATGTCCCTCCCCCATGGTATAACCCCTGCTTTTACTGTATTTGATGTTGGTATAATTTGTGGAGGGGAAGGGGAAAAAAATCGCTTAAATAGGGATACAGGTGGACCCATTGCAACAATGAGATGTACAAGTTGTTATGTCGAAAAATGAACTTTACAACTTTGGCAGTGGTTGGGGGGAGGGTGGGAGTTGGGAAGGGATAGGAAGAGAAACAAAGGAGGAGGCTACAATGCTTGATAAGAAATGTACTCATTATCTTGTCCATGTAATTGTAACCCCTCTATATGGTATTTTGACAGTAATAAATAAATAAATAAATGCCCATATTAACTGAAATACTAATTTTAACACTATTTCCAAAATGGAAACAAATATTAATTTTTTTTTTTGGGTCCGGTCGTGGGGCTTGAACTCTAGGCCTGGGCGCTGTCCCTCAGCTCTTCAGATCAAGGCTAGCGCTCTACCACTTGAGCCACAGCGCCACTTCCAGCTTTTTTCTCTTTGCTTATGTGGTGCTGAGGAATCGAACCCAGGGCCTCAGGCATGCAAGGCAAGCGCTCTACCACTGAGCCACTTTCCCAGCCCACAAATATTAATTTTTTTAAGTACTATTGAAGCTAAGCTGGCCTCAGACTTCCCAAGAGCTAGGATTACAAATGTGTTCCACAATGCTTGGTTTAAAAACCAGCTTAAAATATTTTTAAAGTTTTTTGTTTTCTGTTTTGTTTGGGGGTGGTTGTTTTGTTTTGTTTTTGGTCAATTGTGGGGCTTGAACTCTAGGACTGGGCACTGTCCCTGAGCTCTTCAGCTTAAGGCTAGCACTTGAGCCACAGCGCCACTTCCAGCCTTTTCTGCTTATGTGGTGCTGAGGAATTGAACCCAGGGCCTCATGCATGTGAGGCAAGCACTCTACCACTGAGCCACCTTCCCAGCCCCCAGCTTTTTATAAAAAATATGTGTTTTTTAACTTTTCAAAATAGTGTACAGAGGAGTTACAGCTACATGAGTAAGGGAATGAATACATTTCCTGTTAAACATTGTTACCTCCTCCTTTGTTTTTCCCCTACAATCCCTTTCCTCCCCACCTCTCCAACTCCTCCCCACAAGTTGTAAAGTTCATTTTCAACATAGTGTCTTGTACATCTCATTGTTAAAATGGGTCACCCTGTATCCCTATTTAAGCATTTTGTTTTTCCCTTCCCCTCCCCAAATTAGAAAAGTATATCTACAAGATGCAGGGTACCAGAATCAAATACAGTTAAAACAGGGGTTATACCATGGGGAGGGGGGAGAACATACAAAAGAAACAAAAAAAAATCACATAGTACATTATAAGTACATTAAAAACAATAGCAAGAAAGAAAAAAACCAATAGATCAGCTTAACTTTAAAAAAATCTTTAAAATTCATTTTTGCATGCCTGGATTCATGCCATAAACAATTTATAATATAATTTGATCTCTATCTTTAATCAATGACTTCCTCCAGAATGTTTTTATCTATCCAATGCATAAATAACTTCTGTATAGCTTTAAGAATTAATTATTTTGTAAAGGGCTTCATTTCATTCTCCTTTCCCTTTTTCTGATTCCTTGCCTCCAGAAATTTCCACAGTCATTCTAGCATTCAAACAAAACAATCTGTGCAGATACACAAAGTAAACTATAATTTTTACATTACAAACTTCTTTAGAATGAGAGCTGTCTATTCAAAACACTAACTTCACATGGGAGAAACGTGGGAAATACTGAAGACATTAAGATATTTAAAAAACTACAAACAGTATTTGTCTTCCTGTCCTAGGTGTTCCATGACGTCGCTTACAAAGCTAAAGACCGTAATGACTTGGTGTCAGGGATTGATGAGTTTCTGGATCAGGTCACTGTTCTCCCTCCTGGGGAGTGGGACCCCAGCATTCGAATAGAGCCTCCCAAGAACGTTCCTTCCCAGGTATGTATATTAAAAAAACAATCTAGTCAGGCACCAATGGCTCACACCTGTAATCCTAGCTACTCAGGAGGCTAAGACCTGAGGATCATGGTTCCAAGATGGCTTGGGCAGGAAAGTCCATGAGACTCATCTCCAATAAGTTACTCAGAAAAAGCTGGAAGTAGCACATGGCTCAAGTGGTAGAGTGCTAGCCTTGAGCACAAAGAAGCTTAGAGACAATGCACCAGGATAGAAAAAAAATCTTTAAAATTCTATTTTATTGTCTTCAAATACATATCCCTGAAATTGTAGAAATAGTAGAGCCCATTAGAAAGATTCAAAAGACTTGTGTTATTAATGAGAAGAGAAGAACACACATTTCCCTGAGAAGTTTGGCATTGTGGTCCTAAACCACAAAATAAATCTCATGTACCTGGGAAAACTTTAGCCTTCCCCCCAAAAAAAGAAATCCCACTGGAGAAAAATAATAGCCATGTAGAACATGGACTGAGATAAAGCCTATTCTCATTGTGATAAGAAAACTTAAAGGCATGTTTTAATTATATTATGTAGAAAATTCCATGTTACTGATCA
Source organism: Dipodomys ordii (assembly GCF_000151885.1). NCBI lineage: Eukaryota > Metazoa > Chordata > Mammalia > Rodentia > Heteromyidae > Dipodomys > Dipodomys ordii. Next base: position 13,523,026 of record NW_012267221.1, read on the forward strand.
CAGTGAAAACTGGCAAGAACTAATATTACAATGATTACATTTGCAGTGTTTTTATGTGGATACATAGTATAAAAATGTAAAACGCATCCCAGCCCTGGTGGCTCATGACTGTGATACTCAGGAAGCTGAGATCTGAGGAGTTGAAGCCAGCCTAGGCAGGAGAGTCTATGAGCCTCTTATCTTCATTTAGCATCTAAAAACTGGTAGTGGGGCTGTGACCTAAAGTGGTAAAGCAAAAAGAGCTCAGAGACACCTTCCAGGCCCTCCAGTTCAAGCCCCATCACTGACAAAAACAAAAACAAAGAACAAAAAAAAAACAAACAAAAATCTTAAACTCTGCCTATGAAAAGTAACTGAATATTTTATCCATGAGATATTCCTGAAAGATAAAAATAAAGTGTTGCTATTGTTTGAATCCATTTTCTTATTGAAGAGCTGACTGTTGAGATTGGTAGCCAAATGTTTACAAAGCAATCCCATCAGTTTGCCACCTCTGCTTCTACTAAACTGCCTCCTATAATCCTCACCATAGAGGATTATTTAGACTTTCTTTCAGACCTTAATCCTATGAATTCCAGTCTGGTGTAAACACTGTTCTCAAATGACAACCCTGAATTTAGTAGAGTTTCTGATCAGTCATAGGTGGGAAATCAATTGAAGCAACACTCAGTTATGCGTACTTAGAAAGGTTGTGTCAATGTCAATTATCCCTATGGGATAATTATCCCTATGGGATAATTTTTTGAAATATACAAATCACAGAATTTTGAAGACTTGTTCCTTTTAGTTAAAAGGATAACCAGTCACCTCAAGGAATAATCCTGAAAATAAATATTTATTAGACTTTTGTGTCAGTAATTATAATCACTTGTACTACCCTTAACATAGTTTCTCTCATGCTGTGCGCTCTCTTGTCAAAGTTCTATCTGTTCAAAATTCTGTACTATTCTTTTAAATGCATTCAAAGACAGTGAACTCTCACATCACCATAGGTAGCATTACGTAGTAGCTTTCGGATTTTTTTTTTCAAAAATCCTTGTCACTGACAAAAGTGGGTGGAATAACTCTAAGAGAAAATAGCAGTTACATAAACTTCAGTTAATTTGCCATGGGTTCAATTAGAAGCTTCCTTTTGCCATAGTATTTCTGTCTATGAGTCACCGAGACTTATAAATTATTTCTTGGGTAGGAAGATGTGAGATGGATTATAGAGGGGAAATGGCTTAAAAATAGTGGGTAATTTTCTTCCTTGCTACTTACATTGTAGAATTGGCACTGTTGTTACCCTAATAAAGGGGCCAAAAAAAAAGCTTCCTGAAGTTTCAGGAAACTACATTACATAACACCCAAGAGGTCAAACAGACAATATAAAACCTGGATTTTTAGCCACTCTGCATATTGATTACTTCAAGAGAAAAAAACAAATTATTGTTATTTAAAATTAATACCAGACCCAAAGAAACATAGGTCCCATGGTTTCCTTTATTTGCAATAAAGAGTATACATCTAGTATAATCTTAGCAGATGAGCAGAATAGCTCAATAGCTACATACATATGACCAAATAAGATAATGCTGAGCAAAATGAACTCCAAGACATGGAGATGAGACACTTCTCTTTGTTGTTATTGTTTTAAATGTACTATGTGATTTCTTATTTCTTTTGTATGTTTTTCCCCCTATGCTATATCTCCTGTTGTCACTGTATTTGATTTTGGTACCCTGGTATTGTATATATGTTTATCTGAATTAGGGAAGGGAAAGGGAACAACAGAATGGTGAGATGAAAGACAAGAAGAGAACCAATGCAACAACAATATTCACAAGACAATATGACCTTTACAATTTTGGAGGAGATTGGGGGAAAGGAAAGTGGAAGAAAAATGAGGGAAGGGGTAACAAGTTTGACCAGTAATGTACTTGTTACCTTACTTACTTACGTAACTGTAACCCCTCTGTACATCACCTTGACAATAAAAAAAAGCAACAAACAATGAAACTTCCTGCAGGAGAAGAGAAAGATTCCTACTGTACCCAATGGAACAGCAGCTCATGGGGAAGCCGAACCCCACGGAGGCCATAGTGGACCTGAGTTAGAGCGAACTGGAAGGTTAGTGAAAATCACTTCTGTGGGACTTCAAGGACCAGATGACATCTCATGATTGTCTGTCACGAATAGCTATTTTGAGATCTAGTTAATTCCACACTTTTAACACTACTCTTTGAGATTGAAAATGTCAATTAATTTGATCTCTCTGAAGTAATACTGATTGTCATTACTGTTAAACCAGAGCAGTGGATACACCAGTCCATTTTTATCTTCTCTAGTCTAGTCTTTCATTTTGCTGTACATAAGATGTATTCATAGACTTTCAGACTGAATGTGGAAATTGTCAATAGACTCTTCCAAAAGAGCCTTTTGAAAGCTTCACGTTCAGGATGGAAATAAAACTAAATACCAAGGAACTCAGGACTGTGGACTTTATCTCATTAAGTGCAAGTAGGATGTATATAATGGTAGTTTTTATTATTATGCCTGTGATTTGAAAGAACTATACAATCTATTTTTCTAATCACACATCTTTGAAGAGATGAAAGCTTCAATTTATTTCATAAAATGGTTCTTTATGTTTTTTTTGACAGCTTGTCTCTCTCCAAGCAATGTGTGAGCAGAAAATCAGAAACCCTTGGGTGGGTCTCTCTTCAGGGAATTTGTGTGTACAGCTTCCATCATAATTAAAGGCAATTGCAAGGCTTTGCAGGATTGGTTCCCCCCATACCCCCAGGCCATTTCCTATACTTCAGCCTTTGTGTCCTCTAAACTGACTTTCCAGTTCCTGACAACTCTGCATTTTAATTCACCTGTGGTTTTCCCCCTCCTCCCTTGATCTATGTTTGTCTCTGAGGAATTGTCCTTTAACATCTTCCTCAGGTTTGATACCTAATTTGAGATGATTGAATTTTTTCCTTTTTCTTTCACTGGAAGCTTTGTTAATCATTCTGTTCTGTTTTCATACTCTCAAATGCAGTTCTTTATTTTATTAATTGTAGTTTTATTTAAGTTACTGTACAGTTGACAAATCAGTTTATAAGTGCCATGCATCCTGATCAGTGTCACCCCTTCCATCATTCTCCCCCTCCCTCTCATCTCAACTTCTCCCTTAATTTATTTTAGTTTTGTAGGAAATGCATTGAGTATCATGACTGCATTCTCATCTCCCCTTCCTTTCTTCATTCACTTGTCTACCTTATTTTTTTGTGGGTTTTAGTTTTTTTTCTTTCTCTCTCAGGTATAACATGCCACATAGCTTAGTTTTTTTTTTCGAGTTCACTTTTCCTTACTGCTTCCTAAATCCTCCCAGGTCACCAATATCCGGTATCTTCGCTTCTCCAGAGTTCTTCCACAGATTCTGTTGCTGACATGACTTGAAGTATCCATTACTCATCTGCTCTCCTGGAATTGCTGGTGTACATCTGGGCTGCTCTTGCACTGTTCTCTGTAATGATCTCCCACTTCTGGATTTAGATTTTTACTGCTAAAGGCACATTTATTACACGGTTATATAACAGCTATTCAGATTAATGTGTGCTCTACTAGGTAATTAATTAGAAAGCTGTGGTCTAATCAAAATTATGAATATTAATTACTAATAAATAGTTCATAACCACCTCAAATTCCTCTTGGGATCAGGTGGGATATAATCAGAAATAAATACATATGCTAATATAGTAAATAGGTTTTGAATTGTGACTTTGACAAGGTAACATTTTATTCAGAAACAAAAATCATTCAACATTAAAAATTCACATGTGCCAAACACAAGTAGAGGGACCCACGGTGAGCTGTGTGTATATAAGACTTTCACAGGTTCTCTGCAAGTGTTTCTGAGTTTCAAATGTCTTCTTTTTTCAATTCAAATTTCATTCTCAATCCTTCATGGAGGAAGCAATGGCTAGGGAAAATGGATTCTACATTCTTGTAAGATCTCTGCTAATATTAGCTAGTATGTTTATGTTGGACAAGAGAAATTTTAAAAATAATATTTTGTTACTCTGAATATATACATCTTTCAAGAGCAGCTGGAATTTAGTTCTCTAGAGAACAGTTTTTTTAATATTGAGACTAAAACTTCCAAGTGATTACACCTATTCATAATATAAATAATAAAGATTTAACATTTTTGTATGTATAACTAAAGAATATTCAGCACACAGCCAGAACTTTAACTTTGGTGCATAGTAGGTTTTCAGTTTTTGTTTTGTGATTTTTTTTCTTGAGACAGAATTTGCAATGTAGCCTGCAACTCATGATATGAATCTAGTCTAGCCTCTAACTTTCAAGTCTCAGATTGGATTATGGTTTTGTGATACTACATCTAATTTAATAATACAAATTTTCACCATTAACTTTTATGTAGAAACATCACTGTAATCTTATTCACTTTAATATAACATTTATTTCAAGGAATAAAAGGGATTTTCAAGTCAATCATTAAGTCTAAATATTATGACATGGTCAGAGAATTAGAATACCTGTTTACTAATGTTCTCATTTTTAATGGATTACAAAAATTCATCTTCAAATTTTAAAACCATTCTACAATAATGGCCCAACAGTTCTTCTAAATGTTTCTATGTATTTTTTAATTTATTTGGAATAAATAGATTATTCCAAGGAAGGTCATAATTATCTTGTGAAGGATGGGTGTTAGTATATATTTAGGCAATAGTGGATCAAAATTATACTTTAGTTTGGTTATTATAAGGTCAATCTCCTAGCTTTCTAAAAATTAAGAGCCTGGAGTCTTAATGAAGCATTGCTGTTATTTATAAGGTCCATTTAGATGTCTGTTTGGAGCAATATGGGATGAGGAAAAAAATTTTTTTGGCAGAGGGAGTAGGCAACTGGAGACAAGGTTAAGCACTGCCTTTTTCTCTCTAGGGTGATGTGATATTCACTATTGACATGTACAAAAGACATTAATCCCTCCCTTCCCCTACTTCCTGCTATGCTAAAAGGAATGTAAACAATTAGAAACTACTGGCAATGATTGAGGGGCATGGTAGGTGTAAGTTTAGGATCCTAGTTTGATATAGAAATGGCAGAGAGATTAGAAGATTCCTTAAATCTCCTTAATTTCAAATTTCCTTAAATTTCAAATTTGGTGGATGAACGGCTCTGAACCTTGTTTGAGAGAACCTGAAGTTTTGTTTTGTTTTGTTTTGAGTTGTTGGCTTGAACACAGTGGTACAAATCCATCCCTGTAGCTCACTGTGATGCAATGTAGCAGGTTAATGTGGGTCTCACCTCTGCTGATGGAAAACGTCTAGGTTTTGTGACCTGGCAACAGAGCAAATGAGCATTTTGGTTTATGTGTTTTTTTATATTTGGGTTTCACTATTGTGTTTCCCCCCTCCCCCATGTCTTAGGATTTTTGGGGGACTTATTTTAGATATCAAAAGAAAAGCTCCATTCTTCTGGAGTGACTTCAGAGATGCTTTCAGCCTGCAGTGCTTAGCATCTTTTCTGTTTCTCTACTGCGCGTGTATGTCTCCTGTCATCACATTTGGAGGACTGCTGGGAGAAGCAACGGAAGGTCGTATAGTATGTATTATACTGTTCTCTGTACTTTGAAGCTTTATCTGCTTTTAACTTTTATAGTTAAATAAGTGAGCATTTGACTTTGGGTTTTGAAGATTTGATATATGGTCTGACAAAGAAATTTTATATGGGTTTCCTGGATGGCTAATGAAACTGGGAATCTGGAAATGGGATGTCTCAAAACAGTTTATTCCTTAGCTTTGTACAAGTTCTGCCATCATCTATCCCCTCTCACCCTGATTCTAGGCATGTTTTAGACTATGGTTCTTCTTACCTTACAGGAAGAAATTTGTATTTGAGACATGTTATTGTTTAGACACTAATCTTGAACATATCTAAACTTTTTCTAAGAGAACAGAGTCAGGTGCAACCAGAAGGTGTTAAGGAGACTTCTCATTTGCCCATTCATTGGCCCATTTCTCATGTTAATTCCCTACATCCTGAGAAGTGTTGTTAAGACATTTTCCAGTGGAGTAGAAAGTGCATATCAGTGTATTTTAAGCATGTTCTCCCCTATTACAATGGTTGTCTATCCAGCTTATGTAACAGTACAATTTATGTTTCTACAGAGTGCAATTGAATCTCTCTTTGGAGCATCTATGACTGGGATAGCCTATTCTCTCTTTGGTGGACAGCCTCTTACCATATTAGGCAGTACGGGACCAGTTTTGGTGTTTGAAAAGATTTTGTTTAAGTTTTGCAAGTAAGTGTTATAGTCATTTGGCTTTTAGCCCTTTTCTTTGTCTTTTCTGTGTTTATTCCCCTCCTGGAAGAGGGAAAAGTCGGTGGTTTGATTCAGTTTTGTCATTCTCTATTCTTCATGAAGATGAAGAAAGAGCTAAAGATTGGTGTATATTGTTATATAATATCTGTTTTAAAATTAAGATGAAGTTCTAAACACTGAGAAATCTCTTAGTTTTGTCTACTTAGGATATCCTATTCACAGTCTTGATTTTAAATACTCATGGGATGTGAAGGATATTGACACACTTCCTGAGTTAGGCTTATCTTCACTTATTTAAAATGGAGGCAGATCTGTAAAATGACCTTCTTTCTACTCTCTTTCCTTTTCCTCCTAGAGAATATGGGCTGTCATACCTATCTTTACGAGCCAGCATTGGACTTTGGACTGCAACGCTATGTATTATTCTTGTGGCTACAGATGCAAGTTCCCTTGTCTGCTACATCACCAGGTTTACTGAAGAAGCTTTTGCTTCACTTATTTGCATCATTTTTATTTATGAGGCCTTGGAGAAGTTGTTTGAACTCAGTGAAGCATATCCAATCAACATGCATAATGATTTGGAACTGCTGACCCAATACTCGTAAGTACAACTTCCCCTCCTGGCTTCAGGGCTTTTCTTTATACAAATAATGCTATTGTTAAAAGAAATATGAAGAAGTACTCTGCAGAGAGTGTGCCTTAAATTGATTCATGACCTACATCCTGAATTTTCAAAACTGAATAGGATTTTTAAAGTCATCTAATCAGTCAGGCATCTGATTCTCATTATACAATCTCTGCCAAGAATATATTTCTAAATCTCTATTTTTCAAGTTTTACTTAAAATAAGTAGCTAATGGATCAGGGCAATTTTAATGTGTATTGGTTTTGCTTTTGCAAATGATAAATTTTATTTTTGTCTTTCTTAAGATCTTTTCAATTTACTAAAATTCAAAGAAACATAGTAATGAAAATATAAGATTGTAGATTTAAAGAAGTGAGAGAAACTGAATCTAAATTGGACAAATTGATGTTTGAAAGTATTATAAAAACATGAATGAAAGCACTGAATTTAAATTTGATTTTGCTTTTAGAATATGTGACAAGATATAAATATTAATGTGTTAGTTGTTAGAAGTTTATTTTATTGTTCAGAATTAATAATGGGATTGGATCTATTTTTCTTTCATAAACATAAGCAGTTGAAGATTTCTTTGAGGCTGCATCTATAGAGTATATGTGGCTATTGCAACTGACTTTTATTTAATTTTAAGATTCTTTGATTGCACCTTTGCATAGATTTTTATATAGCAAGTGCATGAATATATTCTTTACAAAAACAATTACGACTTCTGCATCAACTTCCAAGGCTTTTCCTATAAATAGCTCTATGACCTCAAATCCTTTAAAGCATTCCTTACTATTAGAGGTTGATAAGAGGAGTGTTGGATCTGAGCTTGCAAGAGAATGCTATAGCACTGCATTAGAGTACACAGTTCTTAGATTCAAGGTTTGAATAAGGTTTCTGTAGGAAGTAACATAGAATTAAAAAATACAACAACAATAGGGGTTAGGAAGGTGCTGAAGAATTGGGCAAGAAGGTAGTTCAGACAGAGAGCATGGATATAGAAGATTCATTAAAGCTTTGTAATATTTGTCTGAAGTCAGATGGATAGTGGTAAAACAAGAAATGAAACCAGGTTTTATTACTTTGATGCCAATTTTAGAATGGCAATGAATATAAATAAACTCTCCAAAGGAAACGAGATATAACAAATATAAGGAATAAAAGCTGAAAATTTTGTTTGAAGTGGTAGGAAGACACCACTTGCCTGCCCTTTTCACTGTTCTGCCAGCCTTAGTGGCAGATTCTTAGATATTTCAGAGTGAGGGACACAGTTGAATGATGTAGAAAGGTAAAAGTCTGGAAAAGGAAGAATTAAGTGCAAGGTAACGTTCATAGTGTTATGGTGGAACAGTGAAAAAAGTTTGCAAGTCAGTGGAAGGATAAAAGGAAGGGAGGGAAAGAGGAAGGATAGTAGGAAGGGCAAATGAAGGGAAAAGGAGAAGAAGGAAAGAAGGAAGGAAAGAAGGAAAGATGTTATAAGATGAATCAGTAATAGAAAACAAGAGACAAGACTGAGTCAAGAAGTCTACAGAGGAAAAGACAGATTGGTTGGGGAAAGTATTTGTAAAAGATCCTTGATAACATAAGGAAACACACTGGATTTTGAGAAGCCAGTGTATGGAAATATTAAAAAGGGAGTAGGTGGTAAAGAAAGGAAAAGAGAATATATAGGGCATTCTGGTGTCCAATGAAGGGGACAATGAGGTCACCAGGACAATTTGTGATAGAAAAGTTCCATGTACTTCAAAATAAACAAATAAGCCGAGGGAAGAAAACTGTAATGATGATGGAGAGACATAAGCATGGAATTGAATATTTCCAGACGTAAGACACATAGTGAGATTAAGTAAAACAGATGAGAAGAGGGTAATTTGATCGCTGCAAGTGTCCATAATCCCTCCCTATCATGCTGATCAGATAGGAGTGGCTCAGATCTTCACTTTCTCTGCTTCTTAAAATGGATCTGCACAAGGTCGTTTTTCTTGGAAAACTGTAGTACCTAAATTTGAATTACTTGAAGAGTGAGCATGAATGCGTGGTGATCACCATGTCCTCACAGCTTGTGTGTCCTCCACTGAAATTAGGGAGTGGGAATAGTAGAAAAACTGGTTCAACCTGATAGATGGTGGGGTTTTTGTGTCCTCTGCTACCTGAAATGAGTGTAAGAGGAGCTACCAAGTCTTCCTGGGACATGTAGGGCTGACCAACTATTGCACTGGCTCCTCACTGTGGTTTTTACACTCTGATGGCCTGGCTTCTTAGAAGAACACAGTAGCATGTTTTCTCTCATTTGTTGAAATCTATTTATTAATTTCCAGATTTTATACATGTCTGTGATCAAGTAGAGCTATTACAATTTTTGAAAAAGAAAATCAATATCTTATGTTTTATATATAAAGTATATGTTTACTAATGTTCTTTTTGTAATGTTTATTAGAGAAAATTAATTAGTATCTGGTAATAACTATTTTAGTGTTTTATATAATCTCATGCTTTTACACAAAACATGACTGTGCTTCATGAAGCTCAAGTGGAACTTGTGTGGTTTTCTTGTTGTAGTGTTTGTGATCATATTAATCATTATATTAATTCTTGGCTAAAGTTTTCAGCTTTAGATGTTGCTGTCCTTGTGCTTTCACAGATTTTATTAGAAAATTTTTTTAGAAAGTATATATCCTATACATACTATATTTAAGATTGTGGATTTGCAAAATTAAAATAATTATATTTACATATATGCCATTTATACCATATATTTTGTTCAGTGGAAAACTTTGGGAAATAGCCATTATTCTCAGAATCTACACTTCAGATATTCTTTGTACTTCTATCTACTATATGAAGATTTGCTTCAATTCATAGTTTACCAACTAAATTATAAAATGTCTGTCATTATTTATTATTAATTGTGCCAAGAGCAAGTGATAAGATAATCTATGTAGTTTTGAATATATATATGTATATGAAATCTCCAGATGATCAAACTGAATATGTCAAGTTAGCAATAAGTAATGAGTTTGAGGGAATAATTTTTTCTTGGTTGATTTGATTTTAAGTAATGGCAAAAAATAGAATAAAATGTGCTGCTTATGTAAGATAAAATATTTCTTCAAAGTATAATAATAATCTAAACTTCTGAAAGACAGCTACTTAAAGAGAGATAAGAACTCACTCTTGCAAATAGTTGGACCAAAGCAAAGTGTAGAGTCTGAGTATGTAGTTGTTCATATATATGTAGACACGAGTTAAGTCAAATATAGCAATTGTGAAGCTGCTGAATAAATTCACACTATGAAGTGATGAGAAAACGTTTTGTTTTTTGATTTTTGAAACTAGTTTTGTTTACTCCAGCACTTTCTCTAGAATTCTATGCAACCTGTGGTAATGAGTGGTCTGTTTTGAATAATTGGTAATGACTGACATGATACTCAATGTCATTTTTCTCAATGCCTCAACTAAATTTCCATCTCCTTTATGTTAGAAACCATGCTCTAACTTTATTTCTAATAAATCTAACATCATATACAGACATGGTCAAGTGACCCTTACTGCTTAGTGATTAACAACTGAACATGTTGCAAAATAATGGACATCACCCAAGCACATAAAGACAACTGTGCTTGTTTCCATGGTCTTTACTACTATTCTTAAGATTTCATCTAGAAATTTTGGGAAATAAAGATATATTGTAAAGATCTTTATATCGTATGATGATATATACATCAAAAACCACATTCTACTGTCAGCTTCTATGAGAGTAATTTTTTTAAACTTTTCATATCAATGAGATCACATAGTATTTTCTTTCTATGCCTGGATTATTTTGCTCAACAAAATGACCTCTAGTTTTATCCTGATTGTTACAAATTACATTTGTATGGCTGGATAATATATATATATATATACATATATATATATATGAATATGAATATATATGAACATACATATATTCACAGATATGCCTCATTTTCCTTTTTTTTCTTCTAGAGCTGAGGACCAAACTCAGGGCTTTGCACTTGCCAGGCAAATGCTCTTCCACTGAGCTAAATCCCCAACCCTACTGAGCTAAATCCTCAACGCCTCATTTTCTTTATTCATTACTTGAGAACACTTGGGTTGTTTCTACTTCTTGGCTATAATAAATAGTTGCTACAGTGAGTATGAGGGTATAGATGGTCTCTTTGATTTCCTTTCCTTTGGATATACAAAATGTTGGGATTGCTAGATCATATAGTAGTATTTTTATTTTTAGTATTTTGAGGAACTTACATTCTGTTTTCCACAATGACAATATATTACCACCAACAATGCAAGAATTTCCTTTTCTCTACATTGTAGGCAGCAATTTTTTTCCTTTTCTGTTCTTTCCTTTCTTCCATTTCCCGCTCCCCCCATAATAGTCATTTCTATTTGAGTGAGGTGATTTTCTTTTCTTGTTGGGGTTTAGATATGCATTTGACTGATGCTTTTGAGCATTTCTCCCTGTCTTTTTTTTTTTGGAAAAAGCATATATCTTAGATGAATGAAATTATTTTGAATGTACATAATGTAAAAATTTAACTGTGTAACTTAAATTGTAACCTCCAACACTTGAACCCTGCTAGTGGGTTTATGGTCTTAAGCCTTTTGTGGTTATTTTAATCCAATTTGTGGGAGGTTGGGGTTTTTTGTATATGGTGAGAGACTGAAGTATGATTTAATTCTTTTTAAATTTTTAACTAGTTATACAAAGAGGTTACAATTCCATGTCAGGTTATGAGAACAAAGAATTTTGATAAATATTATCCCTGCTATCCTTTCCCCCCATTTTCCCTTCCCATCCCTACCTTCAAGTTACATAGCTAAAGTTTTACATTATGTACATTCAACATAATTTCATTCTTTTGCCTGAATCAAATTCTAGTTTTAACAATACAATCTTGTTGTCACTGCTTAAAGTATCAACTATAATAGTTTATTACTTACTTGTTTCATTCTCACTACCCTTCATGTATTTTGAGCGTTTGAGGACTAATTTCATATATCTTCATTTTTCTTCCTACAGAGTGCTAGGGGACTAGTAGATATCAGTACAAACTTTTAATGTGGTTTTCAGCAGTGCGTTGTCATCTCCACTTTCAGTGATTTTCCTTTTTACAATTAGAGGTCTTAAATAAATTCTTCTTCTTTTTCTTGTTAAATAACAATGAAAAAAGAGGTCTATTCTATCACTTAATATCAGAAGGAGGTTACTAAGCAGGAATTGCTAGTTACTTGTTTTCTTTTTTCAAGATGCATCGAATGGCCACATGTTATATTTGAGTGAGATGAACTGATTGATTTCAGAGAGTTCATAGTCTATGAAGTACTGACCCAATTTTTCTTTGCTTCCTAAATTGACCTAGATTTATGAATCTATTCTGAAGTCTTTTGAGTGAAATAGAGTCATGTTTTAATTTACACTGGAAGACATGTGTTAATATGTGTATGCTGTCCATGGGAAGAATATTCAGATCAAGAGTCTTGCTAACATTAGCACAGAGAGGCCGTACTCCAGAAAAGACTTCTACACATTGATAACTATGAGATCTCGCCTCTTGCCAAGAGAGGATATAAGAATATAGATAGTGACCTATGTAGTCTCAAGCTCTAGACATAGTACTCAAGGCTTAATGTGTTAACTGATTGATTCTCTGGTCAGCCATTTTTGGTAATAGTTATTAGCTAAAACAGTACCAGATTTCTGCCTATGACATAGTGTCACATCATCCATGAGTGAATTTTTCATGAAAGCTTAAATTAATGCACCTAAAATAAAAGAGCTGGCTCTGCAGTGAGCTGATAAAATAGGTTATAGCAGATGTTTTGCCCATATTCCTCAGTAAAAATGTGTTTAATATATATGTCGGTACGTATTACTAATAAATAGTATTCTTTGCTTTGATGAGATACATAGCAGTGTAATTTACGTATTTTCTGCTAGTTCATTCGAGTTCTGAATAGTTATTCCAACTACTAGAATTTTAAAATGTCCTTAAAGCACCACTTCTCAACTACTGATACAAGTACAAACACACTAGAAATAAGCAACAGTTAGTTTCCTAAACTAGAATATGTATAAAATGATCTTCCAAAAATTTCATGAGAATTCTGATCTTTAAAGTCACTTGTAAAAGAAACATATAACCAGTAACAAAGGCCTGTAAAACTGGGTAATTAGTTCAAGTATGTATCTACAAAATGTGAGCAATAGATCTACCAATCATTTATGTAGCAATTTATTTCTAAAGTTTAGTTAAATAAGTTTTGAGCTCTCTAAAGTTCTATTTTCAAGCGAGTAGCACTTTTTCTCTTCAAGGTTCCTCTGGATGCTTTTACTTTTTCATTACTGAAATTCTGTGAAGCAGAAAAAAATGTTTTATAGAAGTTAATGAGTTATGACTTACCAATAATGAAATGAAACATGGAGTACAAGCCTTTTTAAATGTAATGATTTTTCTGATTAGATGATGTGGACTCTTTTTATGACTCAGCTTTGTCTTATCTGTTGAGAAATTAATGGAATGCCAGTATTGGATGTTGTATAGATGTTGGTAGTTTTTCTCAAGGTGTATACTGGAAAAGACTGAACTAATTCTTCTGGTTTTTGTAAAATATCAATGCATTATTCATTCATTGATCTCAACATTATTAGATGTTTTGTGTTGCAGCTATATACTATACACTCTTAATTATGCTTCGAGGCATTGCTAACAATTGACATTAGTAAAAGAAACACTTCCTTTTCCTATGGAATATGATAGTTTTTCTGAATGCTATACTTCTAAGATATTTATAGAAGTCATCAAATGTAGATAAATGCTATTGTTAGAATATTTGACTTAATTATTTTATACTTATTATTTAACATACAAGGAAGTAAAACACACATGAAAGTATAGATACAACTCTGGAAAAGAAAAAAATAAATTTGTGAAAAATTAAATTTGTATAACCATGCCTCTCAGTTAGGCAAAACATTCTTATATATTAACCTCCAAACTATTAATATTCTCTGCCTGGTGTAAGATTTTAGGTGAGAAAAGGACCACACAGAGAGGAATAAAATGATTGACAGGAAAGTTTATTGTGGTACACTCCCGGGCGCGCTCGCCTATTTGGGATCAAAGAGGTCGCACTGAGTGTAGTTGTATCAGAGCTTTTATAGGCAGAGTAAAAGCAGAACTTGTAGTGAGTGAGGACTTGCAGCACATAGCTTGTTTTGCCCATTTGAGCGGCCTTAGGCCAGTGCACTCGAAGAATGGTGGACTCAGATGGTGTTTTTGGTAGGGACGTGGTCTTTCTCGACAGCACCCTGTTTTCCCCTCGTGGCCTGACATTTTTCCGGCTGCTTACTTCTCCAGCGACCTGACACCTAGCAGTCCAAAAATATCAAAAAATAGGTTCTCTAATTAATGGTAATTGCTAGATTCAATAAGTTTGTGTCCAGATCAGTTCTGTATAAATTCACCCCCTTTTGTCACTTATCTCTTCTTAACACAGGTACCCAAATGCCTGCACAGTTGACTACAACTTTGTCTAAAGATGACTAATTTTATTCCAAAATATTATGTTTTATATAAAATAAATAAAGAACATGTAATAGAGTTTTCAATGATAAAAGTCAGCTTTTGGGGAGACAGCAGGGTTGATTCTAAAATGACGCTGAATGTTGTATGGTGCATTGTGATCCTCCCTATTCACAAGCAGAATTTCTAACCCTCTGCATCTCATAGTATGCCCATATTTGGAGATTGATCCTTTCAAGAAGTAAAGTTAAATGAGTTCAAGAGAATGTATCCTAAACTAAGCTGAATGGTGTCCTTATAAAAAGAGGGACTTTGGACTCACCAAGCAGTACTACAGATGTATATGCGTTCAGAAAAGACCAAAGGAGTTCACAAATAAAAGACAACCATTTATAAGGCAGAGGGAGAGGCTGCAGAGGACATTGACTTACCAGCACTTAGATCTTAGGTTTGTAGGCCTTCTGAACTCTGAGAAATATTTAAAATATAATGGTATGTTGTGGTACAAATAATGTGGTATGTTATAAGACTGCCAAATGGATATGTATACTACATATATGCTTACACCTGAGTCCTACTCTAGCTCAGAATTGCAACAGCCAATTTATAGGTCTTCTGTCCAAACCTTCAAACTAATACGCGTGTATTTCTGACTACTTTCATATATCTACTTTTTTCAGAAAACTCGAATAGCTCAGTATACAGAAGTCAAATAGAAACTCTTGACACTTATTATAAGTTTTGTCCAATACAAAGGGGACCCATGACAAGGTTCTGGGAAGAATTATGTGACAATAGATAAGAAAGAGTTCCCAGAATATAGAGAAAGGAAGGAGGACCTAGAAACAGAGTGTTTTAGTCCTATTAACTGGTAATGAGAAAATAGAATACACTTTTAAAATTGAAAAGCTGAAAATTTTAAGGCTTTTTATGTTGGTTCAACAATACTTAATTTCAAGAAGCCATGACAAAAAAATGCATGTTTATCTTCATTTAAATCTCAAAACAGCCCTGTTCTTACTAACTGGAGGTAGAGTCTTGAGGATTTTTCTACTCTGGTTGGCTTCCATCCACTATACCCAGATCTCAGCTTCCTGATTAATTAGGATTACAGATGTGAGCCACCACTGCCTGGCAGTCTATTTGGTTTTGAAGCTCATGAATTTTTCTCTGTAACATATTAAAGTAAAAAAAAAGTCACAATGATTATAAAGGCAAGGACTATGATTTATATTTCTATGTATCTCAAATAGAAATCAGCCGAGCATTTTATACAAAATAACCTTAAGATTTTTAAAGTAATTGATGACAAGCAAAGCTTTATATTGTGTACTGGGCATCTGGGTACAAACATGACAACATGGACATGGTCTCTACTATCATTGAACCTATTGTCTGCTGAAGCAGACATTGTTGCACAAGTGAACATTTGATTATAGTTAATATAATTGCCATCATACAATGACATGAGGTGTCAAAAGGATGAGAAATATTTCAAAACTTGTGAATTTAGAGCTCAAGGTAAAGGAAGTGAGTACAATTCTTATTGAACATTGTAATTGTTCTCTAACTATCTTTCTCTCCTCCTCCCTGCAATTTGTAAAGTTCATTTCCAACATAGTGTCTTGTGAGTATCACTGTTCCATTGGTTTACCCTTTGTCTCACCATTTCTGATTCCCCTTCCCAACCCCAAATCAGATAAACTTATATATAATACAAAGGGTACCAAAATAAGAAACAGTGACAACATGAGGTAAAACAAAGGAAAAATAAAAACTGGAGAAAAAATAAATAACTGCATAGAGTATATTAAGGAAAAAACCTTCTTGTCTCTATACCTTGTAGTTCATTTCAATTAACATCATTTTACAAGGTTTTATGTACATAACTACTGAGCTATTGTGATCCTCTGCTATATACACAATGTTGTTCTATGCTTCCATCAGAAAGAATGACATTGCCCTATTCATAAGAAAATAGAAAGACTTGGGAAAAAAATCGTATGAAGTAAAGTAAGCCAGACCCAAAGAAATATAAGCTACCTGGTTTACCTCATTTGTAATAATTGGTATAAGACTAGGATAGTTCCAGCAGAGGACATATTCTTTAAAAAGTTACTTTTCTGGCTAGGCACTGGTGATTCACATCTATCATTCTAGCTACTGAAGATGATTACTGTTTTAGGCCCGCCCACTCAGAAAAGTATACAAGATTCCATTTCCAAAATAACTAGCAAACCCCTATGCTGAAGATATAATAAGAAAAAACTAAATGTTTAATTACAGAAGAATAAGAAATAATTGCATTTCTTCAAAATGATGATTCTAGAGGGTTATATAGTAACCTGGAAATAAATTACATTATAATGCTATTTAAAAAGGTGTAAAATACTATATACTTATAAAATATATTGAAAATATGCACTCAAACTACTGAAACAAATATACTATAAATTATAGTAGTTGTTAATTGAAATAATAGGAGAGATGTCTTTTGCTTTTTTTCTTTTATAATGATTCTATAGTATAGTTATTTTTGTAATTCAAACTACTTTTGAACTAAAAAAGAATAATCATAAACATGTTTGACTTACAGATTGTAATTCTCAGAGTTTATATCTTTTATTAATACCTATCTTGCTATCCAGCACTCTGGGGGTTAATTTAGTCAATAAGGAGGCTTGAAAGAAATGAATCCCAGATCATTATTGTTCAATGCACACAAGAGAGTGCTATTAATAACTACAAAACCAAAAAGAGAACATCTGCAGCCCAGGGACTAAAATTAGTAACAATGTTGAGGGAGTTCTACCAAATTATGTTTTCCAGAAGACAGCTTCAGACTCTCCTCATGTAAGGAAGATTGATCACCTCCATTAGCCTTGAAGCAAATGCAAAAACTTCTGGATGAGGGCATTTAATTATAGTGTTTATCTAATCACTCTGTGGCTATTAGAATAAATAATATGGCTTAGAGAATTTACTTTTCTCTAAGAAATAAAAAGTGCTGAAGAATTTGGTTTTAAAAGAATTTTAAGGCAAGTGATCCAACACCACAAGTCAAAATTGTTACATTTTATACTGAGTTTTTTTTAATGCAGAGAAAATAAAAATGTACACAAATAATACTACCCTTTCGTCCCTGCCTTGTGATTGCCTGACTATCCAGTTCAGGAGCTTGTGATATTAACTGTGTTGACAACATCCACTCTTAGATGACACATAAATAGTAGTATTGACTTATGTCAGGGGCTGTTCAGGTACTTTATTCATTTGAACTCCTTTGCCCTCATCATAACCCTGCAAGTCCGTTATTACCATCATCTCCATTTTATAAATTAAAAGAAAAAACTGAAACACAAAATGCTTAAAAACCTGGTCCAAAGTCATTTAGCTAAATGCCTGGATTTGAATGGATATATGGAGTTTGGCTGGGTGGTCCAGTATCCTCAGTGCCCCTAGCACTTTTCTTTTCATGAGAAATTGTTGTAGATGAATCATTCGTTTCAGAGCTCATGTTCTAGCTGATAGTACTACTTGTGTTTTCCATTTCTTTAATTTTTGTAGTTTTGAATTAGAACAATTTGAAATGAATTCAGTAGTACAGAGAAAAGATAGAAATAGCATTTTTCTCATTGTATTCTTTTTTTGGGGGGGGCAGGGGTCCTGTCGTGGGGCCTGAACTCTGGGCCTGGGCGCTGTCCCTCAGCTCTTCAGCTCAAGGCTAGAACTCTACCACTGGAGCCACAGCGCCACTTCCGGCTTTTTTTTTTTTTCTGCTTATGTGGGGCTGAGGAATAGAATCCAGGGCCTCATGCATGCAAGGCAAGCGGTCTACCACTGAGCCACCTTCCCACAGCCCTCACTGTATTCTTGATAAATCAGCCAGAAGCTTTCTTCCAGCCACCACGGATTGGTCAAGGTCCTTTCTGACTTTTCCTATTTAGACAACTTGTGAGAACTATCTGCTGAGATTTCAGATATGAGATGTGTGGACTCCAAAATTATCTAGCTATATGTAATGTCTATGATGAATAAAATAAGTATTTCCTGTTGAAATGGGCTCTTTCAATTTAGACTTGATTTCTGTATGGAGGAAGTATGCCAGGGGCAGTGCTGCCAAGAACACATAGGGGGCTAATGTCTATTTGTGGGCTTTACTCCACAGGCTATGTCTCCCCTGCTATTTACTGCTTTTACATGATATTTGTGGCTCAGCATTTTCAGAAGGCCATTGTATTAATGTGACTATACACTAGGAATGCACTAACATCTCGTACCTCTGCCCCCACTAACATGGGACAATCATTTTGGACAACAGAGCTCATGGCCCTGAGGGAATGTAATACAGGGTGAGCAAGGTAGATGGAGAATCCATACCACAGTTTGTATGGAGTTTGAAAATAGGACACTGCCCATGTCCATCAGTGCTGAGGTTGCTGCTAAGAAAGTAATTGTCATGATTTGGAAGCAGGGCTGCAGAGGGATATGAGGAATTTTCTTAAAGAATAGACATTCTGAAAAGGGCAGCTGGAAGGAAAACACAGTGAAACATAGATGACTTTATTTTGGCTGTCATGATGAAAATGGCACCAAGTTACATCTCGAGGCAGCATAAAATGGCTTAAACATTAGAAACGTAAATTCTTGATGTTGAAGACAGAAAAGAAATACTGTAGCATGAGAAGTTTACCAGGTACAAACTGTAAGCTCCTTTTCTATGGCAATAATTCTAGCAATCGTGGTTAGCTCCAACCGTTCTATTAACATAACAAAGACAACAGTCAAATGAACTTTATATAGTGCATGTGGTGATCTTGGAAGCCAACTACATTTATAGAATGTGTCTTAAACTTGTTCAACCACTTTGGAAAGTGGTATGGAGTTTTCTTAAAAGACTCCACATAGAGCTCCCCTATGACCCAGAAATCTCACTTTTGGGCATTTACCCAAATGATCACAAACAAGTCAAGCTACCAGCACAACTATGTTTACTGCAGTATTATTTACCATAGCTAAGATATAGAATCAACCCAGATGCCCCTCAGTAGATGAATGGATCCAGAAAATGTGGTATATATACACAATGGAATTCTATGCCTCCACCCGAAAGAATGACATTGCCCCATTTGTTAGGAAATGGAAAGACTTGGAAAAATTATGCTAAATGAAGTAAGCCAGCCCAAAGAAACATAGATCCCGTGGTTTTCCTTATTTGCAATAATTAGTATATCTGGGACAAGCAGAAAAGGTCAGATAAGATGATGTCAAGCGAAATGAACCCCAAGATAAGGACACAGTGGTTTTTTTCTTTCTTGTTATTGTTTCTAATGTATTTATAAGGTACCATGTGATTTTTTTTTTGCTTTGTATGTCCCTTCTTCATGGTATAACCCCTGTTTTCACTGTATTTGATGTCGGTATAATTTGGGGAGTAGAAGGGAAAAAACAAATTGTTTAAATAGGAATACAGGTTGACCCATTGCAACGTGAGATATACAAGACACTATGTTGAAAAACGAACTTTACAATTTAGCGGGGAGGGAGGAGCAGAGTGTAGTTGTGGAGTGGGAGGGGAGAGATGGTAGGGAAAAAGAAAGGAGTAGACAACAATGCTTGATAAGAAATGTACTCATTACCTTGCTCATGTACATGTATGGTTATACAAAATTAACTAGAATAGTACTTAAAATAATATTATATATTTTGCTGCTTATCATTTTTCCACTTGGCTTATAATTTACAGACAAGGAGTTGTGGCAAGGATTTCGTACTCCAAGAAATGCTGTAGAGTGATATGGAATGCAAACACTATTTCTGTCTTGAGTTTTGAAGTAGCCTGTCTTAGAGTAGTGGGGTGGTCTAACCATGCAACTGTTGTATGGACAAAGGTTGTGGATGCTGTAACTGCAAAAGCCACTTTTTTCTCAAAAGACATTACTTTGTCTTTTCAGCTGTAACTGTGTGGCGCCACATAACCCCAGCAATGGTACCTTGAAGGAATGGAGGGAATCTAATATTTCTGCCTCTGACATAATTTGGGAGAATCTAACTGTGTCAGTAAGTAAAACATTGAAGAATAAATCATATGTTGAAAAAAATCATATGTTGAGTTATTTTCTATCAGGGCTATCATTGATGTTTACAATCAATTACTGCCACTAATAAAATTTTCAACTGCATAAGATTAGGAAAGAAATAGCCTTGTTTTAAATGTTCAGTTCTTCCGTTTAAAGCATCTTCACTACTCTGGAGTTTTCATTTATTATTGAAAGTTTTCATAGACCTGAATTGCTTTGAAAGGACACATAGCAGAATGATACATGAGCTGGACCGAAAGTATGTTAAATATGAGTTCTGTTGACCTATATGAAACCATATGGCAGGAATCAGTCTGCCTTTCATGTGGAAAGTGCCTTGGACGCTTCTACTTGACTGTTCAGAATGTATTGAAGGGGAGAGGCTGAGCTTCCTATTTTTGTGTAAATACTGAAGTCCTAGGGGTGAACATAATTTCTTCTCTGAACAATTCTTGCACTCCTCTCAACAGAATTCTCTTGCTTCTATTTTTTTTTACATGCCATATTCCACTCCAGAAAAGGAATAGTGAAGTCATTTTCACTATGACAGTTAAATCTTGTACTGTTGTTTGCTTTTCTTAAACATTAATCTTCATTTTTCTCACTGTGGTATTTCTCAATTCTTAATTTACCATATAATGTTTGTGAAACTCCTTTCACACCTATGACTTCATCCTTTATTTCTGTTTAATTAAATCTTGAAATATAAAAAAATCATTAGTGTTTTGCTTTTAATAAATATAAAAATTTTTGAGTAGTCCTACTTTTCTTTGTTGTTTTTCTAGCTAGTTAAAAACATTACAACCTTCAGCACTTTTGCTGATCTACATTAGCTCCATTTCCATAATAGCTAACAAAACCATGCAAATTTTAGTTCATTTGATTGAGCACATGCTACTTTAGTAACTGGATGATTTACTAGAATGTAGAGATTTTTTTTGTTGTTGTACAGATAAAAATCTCTAAACTTAATTCTTGGAAAAGTTTGTGTCACTTGGTCTATTTTTCTTAACTTTCTTTTGAGATTTCAAACCAAATTGTTTCAGAGTTCAAATCTGAATCTTGAACAAAGGAGGGGGTAACAATGCTCAATAGGAAATGGACTCATTACCTTGCTCATGTAACTGTAACCCGTCTGTACAGTAGCTTTACAATAAAAATATATAGAAAATTTATCTTGATATATATTTTACTACCTTTATTAGCCTAGTCATTTTCTCTAATATAAGCTTTCATTTGCTCTTGTCTTTCTCTGTTAGTGTTATGTTTACTTTTTATCTATTTTATCATAAAAAAATACCATTTCTACTCTTCTGCCATTGGCCATTTAAATTGACCAATTTTCTGAACAAAAAAAAATTCTGTAGAATTTATACATAGGATCTTGCTGGATCCACTTCCCTGACGACTTTCTGTCTATATTCCCCTCTGTAAAGTGGATTTTTGCTTGTATCCTTTCTTGATGTAGTCTTCAATAGAATAACCAAAACAATCTATTTTTGAATTATTATGCATGATAAATTGGTCTATGTGCATTAGTCTATTAACAAATTATTGCCTCTATTTTCAAGTTTATTAGCATATATTAATTGTACAGAGTCTCTGAATAATTTAATGATAAATAATAAAATTTACATGTTAAAAAATCCTGAACAATGGCCTTTTAAAATGCAAGCACAATTAATTGGGCTAGCCATGTTGTCTTGATAATAGAAGTGTTTTTGTTAAGGTGCTTTGATTTCAGAATCAAAGCAAATATAGCACTGGGTGGATTTTTTTCCTTAATTTTTAAATTTCTCTATGCTGGCAGAAGGTTTCACATTATGTTTCATCATTTCCCCCCCAATAGATAACTGCTAATCATAACTGTAAATGAACTTTATTACCAAAAGGAATTTTATGTAATAAAAAACCCTGTAAATTTTGTGATTGAAAGTCCTTAAAAGTTGTCTATGTTGAATTTTTTCTTTAATAAAACTATATCATCAAATGTATTTTGTTAATAAAGCATTGTACTAATGACTGTTACAGATAGATTTTTTAATAGAGATATTTCTTTTATATATTGTTAGTCTGCTGTGTTGTTTTATTGAGTTGTTGTGTAGCTCATGAATCACAATTCATATGTTGCTAATTCAGCAAAAAGAAAGGGATTTCTTTGATTTTTCTCAAACTTTTATGTAGTTCAATAAACCTTAAATATTTGTCTTGAAAAAATAATCCCTTATGTATTTACTATATAATTCAAGTATTTTATGAAAGCTAATATATTAAGATTTCTATTTATATATGCATATGTATTTGTTTAGGTTAAAATCAGCCTTTTAAAAGAATCTCTGCAAGAATTTAAATATTCACAAGCAATTAACCTATTAGATTTTGATTGTCGAAACTGTATGTATACTGAGGGCGGGACGTTTGTTCCAAATTCATTTATTTTATGACTCTTATGTTTTTGACAACTTAATAGCAATTATGGAAACTTGGAGGTGTTTGAAGACTAATTAATAGAAGTCACTGTGTCAACAGCATTTGTGTGTGTGTGTGTGTGTGTGTGCGTGCACACACATGTGCACATGTGCGTGCATGCATTATAGTCCTGAGGCCTGAACTCAGTTTGGGCACAGTCCCTGAGGTTTATTTGTTCAAAGCTAGCACTCTACCACTTGAGCCACAGCTCCACCTCTAGTTTTTTTGGTGCTTAAGTGGTGATTATAATCTCACAAATTTTCCTACCTGGGCTGGGTAGGAAAGCAGTCCTCCAAATGGTGATCTGCAGATTGCTCAGCCTCCTGAGGAGTTAGGATTACAGGTGTGAGCCACTAGAACCTGGCAACAAGCATTAAAAATTACCTTTAGTTTACAAAGAACAGAGCAGCCTAGTATTACATCTTGGTCAATGTCACCCCTTTCAACATTGTCACCCATCCCTTCCTGCCCACCTTGCTCCTCTAGACAGCTAGAAGGAGATCTCACAGTCTCTCTGAAAAATCTCAGACATGGTAGTTACCTCAAGTAGATTTTATTACTTGTGTGCTTGTTTTTGGATGAGAATACCACTACGTGTAATGTGTTCTAGAATCTTTCAAACATACCTTTTATGTTTCCCAGAGATTCCAGGAATTGAAATTCAGTTCACTAGGCAGATTGTGTTAGTGACCACTTCATTACACACTGTTTCTAGGATCTCTCCATACCCAACATGCAATTCAATTTTGACTCAGGGACAGAATACCTCAAGGACTAATAAGGTCAAAGGATCATTTAAGCTTTTCTTTTTTCAAATAAAAATTATTTAGTCATCTGATTTTCAACATAAAACAAGAGAAACCAAAAAGACCTCAACAGGATATATTTATATATTTTTAACTTTTCAAAATATTTGATATTTGTAGGGCTGTTTTCTTTCTTTTTCTATATTATCAAGGTGATGGGCAGAGGGGTTACACTCACATAGTAAGGTAATACGTACATTACTTGCGAATTTTTTACCCTGTCCCTCATTTTTCTTCCCTCCTCACTAATCCCCCCTCAAGTTGTACTGATCATTTCCAACATACTGTCTTGTGAATATCGCTGTTGCATTGGTTTGCCCCTTGTCCTGAAGCATAGAGCTGTTTTCTTGTAGAAATTTTTTTGACTTTGCTGCCACCGCATGGCTAAGGGAGTAATTAGATTTTTTTCAAGAGTAGAGATACAGTACCAAAAAGAATGATCACAGGGAAGTCATTAACTATGATATGCCTCACTCATATAGTGATTCTTTTGGTCATTTGTTCTTTAACATAGGTTCAAGAGTCCTATCCATGACTCACAATTTCATTTTCATAAGTATATCTATCACTGTTATATCTTACCTTTCTCAACTGTGTTGGCACTTTGAACTAGATAATTCTTCAAAATATTTTTCCTTCTTTTATATGCACTAATTCTCACCACAGAAATCATGTTGTGTTTCAGCTCTGTGCTGTCTGTCAGTGGCAAGGCTACCACAAATTGTTTAACTCATCCATGCCTCAGTTGCCTCAGATATGAAATATACATAAGTCTATACAATTGGTGTACAAACTAAAATGATGTATGTAAATATTTTGACTTTGTGTCTGCTATCAGTAATCATTTATTCTCAAGGGCATTGTATTTTCAGTTTATCTGGTGTTTGGAACTTAGTAGATCTGAGGTTTAATAAATACTAATTGGTAAATTGTGTCTTCCTTAGTTTAAGTTCAGTTTTTAAGGATAAAGTTTAACAAAATAGTTCATGCCCCAATTGTACATAATTTGCAATTACTTATCCAAAGAACTTGGAAAACATATGTAATGTCTGCTGTGAAAGCCATAGACCAGCTTGAGAATCTCAACTACAATTGATCAGATGTTAACTTTCTGAAAGATAAGTAGCTAGCTTTACCTTAATTGCTCTATGTGCTTTCCTTCCTGCGGCAGGAATGCAAATCCCTTCACGGGGAGTACTTTGGACGTGCCTGCGGCCATGATCACCCCTATGTCCCAGATGTTCTGTTTTGGTCTGTAATCCTGTTCTTTTCCACAGTCACAATGTCAGCCACCCTGAAACAATTCAAGACCAGCCGATACTTTCCAACCAAGGTACTTACACAATAATTTTCCTGATCTAAATATAAATGACATACAATATGTATTCTTCAGGACACTTGATGCAATGACAGGAGGAGAAAAGGCATTGTGTCAAGGACCTGTTTAGTTAGAGGTAGGGTGTGGAAAGCGGGGAAGAGTGCTAGAGGTGACAGGGAGGAGGACAGAGTTCTGCAAGCTTTTTCCTGGTTGCAACCGCAAGGATTAACTCACACTTTCCCACTTAAGTTTTTTTTGGAAATTCAAACCACACTGCATTACTGATTGGCACGTTTTTGCCCAGTGAGCAGTGGGAAGTAGTCCAACCTGACAAATACCTCGGAGAAGCCACTGTTACTTCTCTAATTGGGAAAGCCCTGAAAGCCTCATTGGAACATTATTCTTTTTCCATTTTTAAAGCGTCAGTCCCTCCCCTAACCCACCATGTTTCATCTGCATATTTGGAAAGGAAAGTAAACAGAGAAACAGCTCAGTTCAATATTTAACACTGCAAAGTAACACCTATAATGTCTGATTCCGCCAAAAGGAAAAAAAAAAAGGAAAAAAAAGAAACAAGAAAATGAGCTTTTTAGGGTTGAGCTATAAATTTTGATAAAAATTCCACTCTAGGAAAATGTTTCAAGAACTGTTCTTTCCAGAGAAGGCTTCTTTTCCTATCACTTTCTTCTTCCTGAGGTGGAAGATCCATTTTCTTCTCTCAAAGCATATTCTGACTAATTCAAAACCATATTTTATGTTTATATCTGTTGAAGTAGTAATTTTAAGTATATTGTAAGTACTTAATACATATCATGAAGGAATTCTAATGACAGTTTTTGCTTATATGAGTGTTTGGTCAAAATGACTTTACAAATGAGAAATGGCTTGAGCAACTGGTTATATAAAATATATCATCCATCCATACACACACACACACACACACACACACACACACACACATCCCTATTACTAGAGTTTGAACTTGGGGCCTTGAACTTGCTATGCAGGTACTCTACCACTCAAAACATACCTTTACTTCCTTTTGACTTTGTAAGTTTTCAGATGATGTATTGAACTGTTGCCAACGCTAGCCTGGCCTATGATATTCTTCCTTCAATGTCTCTTTTCACTAGGATTGTAGGCATGGGTCCACATGTGGCCTAGCATACATATTAAGTTGAATAAAGTTTAAATTTGCCCTCTCTATTGAGCACATTACCAGCCACCACACTTAGATCCTAGATAAAATAAAATGTTAAGATTTTTTAAATAAAAACATTATTTTTATGGTGCTGTAGATTTATCATATTAAAATGTTACCTGGGTGAAAAAGAAGCCTAAAATTCAAACAAATTTTGCTCACAAAACCTTATTCTGTGTTTTAATTTTTCACATGTTTGGGTTCATAATAAACTTGGGTATTAAATATATATTGAAAACGGCATGAACACCACTAGGGCTACTCTGTAAGTCTTCATTCTGGAAAGGTTGAGTACATACTCATCTTAATGATAGAGATACGTAACATGTATTCTGTCATAGCTAATAGTAAAATATAAAAATACATAAAATATATTATTATATTATGTATCATTTATAAGTATTCATAATGTGTGACTCTAGGTTATGGTCCTGAGTATTTTTGATATCTATAACTCACTCAAGTGACAAGTGTTTTCATTATTTTTAGGTTCGATCCATCGTGAGTGATTTTGCTGTCTTTCTTACAATTTTGTGTATGGTCTTAATTGACTATGCCATTGGGATCCCATCACCAAAACTACAAGTACCAAGTGTTTTCAAGGTGAATTTATTATACTTCTCAGCACCTATTTACTTTTTTATGTCTCTCTATATAATATTCAATAATATGCAAATCCTAAAAAAACAAAGAAGCATTTTGAAACTAAGAAGAAATTCATTATCTTGAGGCAGAATTATACAATGGGAAGGGCTTAAAAGTCAGATAAAAATAGTCTCTGAATAGAATAGGTATGTGACCTTGAACCAGTAACTTATCCTTTGTATGCCCCTTTTTTCTCATTTGTCAAACAGGGCTGGGAACACCCCCATAAAGTTGTCTCAATGAATTCCTTTGGGACTCATCTCAGACATTATCCTTGTTTAGATGAAGCTGACCCTTGTTAAGCTTTAGATGTGACTAAATTTTAATTTTTAATTGTTTCACTCTTCCTATATTTCCATATGCCTATGTATAAAATAACTTATGTTATATTGAAACATTCTGTCCATTTGTCTGTGGCTCTAAGCTGAAAAAAAAAAGACTCTGATTTGTCTTTCTTAGTTCTAGACCCGTGGTCAATGTACTATTTGTAAATATAAATATATTTGACAATAGCACAAGGTAAATATTAATAATAATTTGTTTTCTTGGTTTATCAGACTTTAAATTCCGTGTGTACCACTTAAAGATACTTTGGAACTTTGAGCAATTTACTAGATCACTCTTTGCTTTGATTTTCTTATCTCTGTCATCTTTTTTTGTCTTCTTTTTTGGTTGGTCATGGGGTCTGAACTCTGGGACTGGGCACTGTCCCTCAGTTTTTCAGCCCAAGGCTAGTGCTCTACCACTTGAGCCATAGCACCACTTCCTGCTTTTTCTGCTTATGTGGTGCTGAGGAATCGAACCCAGAGCCTCACACATGCAAGGCAAGCGCTCTACCACTGAGCCACCTTCCCAGCCCCTCCATCATCTTTAGAGTGCTATATAGAATGAGTTAAAGTAGTTCAAATAATGCCTGTTACCTTATAACACATCCTGAGTATCAGGATTTATTGTAACCCACTTGGCTTGCAAGTTTATAATTTCCTGTTAGAATCTATGGCTTTTAATTTAAGTAAGCATTCATTAATCACTACTAATATATATATATATATACGCTTGATTTTCTCAGCCCACTAGAGATGATCGTGGCTGGTTTGTTACACCTTTGGGTCCAAATCCATGGTGGACAGTCATAGCTGCTATTATTCCAGCATTGCTTTGTACTATTCTAATTTTTATGGATCAACAAATTACAGCTGTCATCATCAACAGAAAAGAACATAAGCTAAAGGTATTTGTTAACATCCATTTTAATGTAAATAATTCTAATTTAACTGGTGGCAATCAATGTTCAGCAGACTTACCTATATTCTGCATTTATTTCTACAGCAAAATATTTAAATGGTGTTTATAGGTTCATAATTGTTATTTTTATAATTGTTATTTTTAAAACTACCTTGTCTTATTATTTTTATCTCATAATAAGATAAGGTAGCTTATAAAAATAACAATTATAAAATAACAATTATGAACCTATAAACACCATTTAAATGTTTTGCTGTAGAAATAAAATGCAGAATGGGGGGGAAGGGGGCAGAAGGGGGTGAGAAGGGAAGGGATAGGAAGGGGAAACAAAGGAGGAGGCAACAATGCTTGATAAGAAATGTTCTCATTATCTTGACCATGTAATTGTAACTCCTCTGTACAGTATTTTCACAATAAAAAAAAGTTATTTGTAGAACTTAACTAAGCTCTAAAGTCTGAGGCCTTACTTTTTGGACTTAAAAAACAAAGCATTGTTAAGGTCCTAATTTTAACATATTTAATGCATATTAATCAAATAATCCTGGTCATTACAACTTTGCTGACTTGTCTTACATCTGGGATTTATCTATTCCTTGATTTGATCCTAAGCCTATCCATTACATTGAATTCTTGTTAGAAAAAGTTACACTTACAAATACAAATTACAAATGTAATTAGGGAATTTAATTAGATTTTTTTCTGTCATTATTATTCTGTTTTTAATGCCTAAAACAGCCAATGTTACAATTTTAAATGACTTCTTTGTGTTTCAATGCAGATTTTTTTTCATTTTTTTGTTCCATTTCCATTATCTGAGGTTAATTATACAAAGCAGTTTCATTGTGATATTTACATATATGCATACAGCTTGCCTCAATCAAGTTCATCCCCTCCATTCTTCTTTCTCTTCCCCTCTTGTTAGAACACTATGAACAGATTTCAGTGTTCTATTGTCACATATGTATATAAAGTTCTTTGAACATATTCACATCCCCAAACTTTCTACATTTTTTCTACTCTTCTTGCTGGCATTTAACCCCAACAGAACTTATTTTCCTTTCCTATCATTTAAGGACTAGATCCTGCACATGATAGAATGATATTTATCTGGTTTATTTTTTTAACATAATGATCACTAAGTCTATTCATTTTTCTTTTATTTTTATTTTCCATTTATTGCAGTTTTTAACTTTACTTTTCAGAAAAAGAATACACATGGATAGCTATTCCCTTTTATTCTGTCATTTGGTAGCTATGGATTATCTAAGTTTTTCACTATCATGCAATTGTCTGACACAGTGAACACTTCCATTTATAGGTATACATGAAACAAAATCAATGAAATGACTAAATGGTTAAAATAATTAGAATATACACAATTTCATTTTGTTCCAACTATCTTAACCTATCCTTTAAACTCTAGATTAGAAGGAGTAAAACCTACTTTGCTAAGAAGGCATTTGGAGCATGTGTTAAAGAGAACTTGTATCTGTATTTTGTGGGGTTCTATACTGAAGTTTGACTCACAGCCCTTTTTCTCAGGTAGAGTGTCACATAATTTTCCCAGGGCAAGTTTTGGACTCCAAGGATCACAAGAGTGAACCACCACACTAAAAAGGAAGGGATGGGGGAGAATACAATTTAATGCATACCCCACATAATTAAGACAGTTGAGGGGAGGAAAAGGATTGGGAAGGATGGGGAAGAATGATGGAAGGGATGACATTGATCGCGATGCATTGTATTCATAAACTGATTTGTTGAATGGTCACTCCTTAGCACAACAACTTATAAATAATTTTTTAAAAGGAATATTTCTCATTTTCTTTGGAGATTGTAACTAAGATGCTTAGCACCTTCCTTCCCTCTTTTTTTAAAAAAAATGTGTCCAACTCATTTGGGGCATGTTAAGTAAAATATTTAATAATCCTTAGAGATATATTTTTAAGCTTATTTCAAGAAGCTCTAAGAACTAGAGCAGTGGTGTGTCGGTCCAATTTAACAATCAGGTTAACAATCATTCTCTGTCTACAAAATAGTGACTTTGATTTATATTTGCAGATTTCTGTGATGTGAATATTACCACTATAGCCTGTTTTGATTTATTAAAAATCACATTAACTGGAAGGAAATATTTTATTTTTTGTTAAAATTATCAACACATTAACTAATTGCAATAGGTGCAGTGGAACATTTAATTAATATCAGTATTCCTCACAATCAAAGTCCTGAACTGATAGAGAAGGATCATGCCTCAAGAACATTACAGTCTATATGGTAAACTCATCTGATTTGTTGATTTATTACATGTTTTCAACCAAATGTAATAACATATATAAGTAAATAAAATAAAAAGACTTTATAATCAAAAATATAAATGCCTCCCTGTGAATTAATGGGCTCAGTTAATCTGGAGAGGATCTTAGGCAGTCCCATGTTATTACTGTCAGTCCAGTGCTTGGCTTGCTTGTTCCGGGCCCTTAGTTTTGTGAAAATATTCATCTCCTACAGAAATGATGTTTGAAAACATGATAAAATGTATAGTACTCTCAGGCCCCAAGGAATATGTACCAAACTTAATTCAAGTGGTAAAATGAACATTTTTAGAATTGTTGAAAGTAGCATGTCCTTAGCAGAAGTTGGGTGGCATTGTGGGAAAAATGAACCAAATGTGTAGCACAGCATTAAACCCTAGTCATCCCCAGCATTCACAAAGACTGTCTCCTTTGTATACCATCAGATATAAGAGTCTGTCTTACATGGCAAGTCTACTGCTAATATCATACCAAACAGGGAAAAACTCAAAGCCGTTCCTCTAAGATCAGAATGAAGACAAAAGCTTCTACTCTTACCACTCTTACTCAATATGGTAGCAGAAGTTTTAGCCAGAGCAATTAGGCAGGGAAAAAAAAACAATAAATAAAAGGCATACAAATTAGAAAAAAAAAGCCAAATCATCCCTGTTGGCAAGAAAAGTTTTAAGTTAAATAATTGGTTCCCACAAATCACATTAAGTTCTCATTAAGTTAGTTCTCATTGTAAGCCACTTCTCTAGGCTAAACAGCATTGGAAAATCCAAGTTATTTTTATAATTACTTTTTGGAATAAGAAAGTCAGATTTTCAAGTTTAGTAGCCTTATTATTAATTGTCACTAGTTTGAAATATTTACTTTGAAATAGCATTCTACTAAGGAAAATAACACCACAACTTGATTGCTGATGTCATTGATCACTAATTAGTTAGATCTATAAAACAAGTTTAAACACATTATATTGTGTTTTTCTGCTATTCTCTAAGATATAGGAAGAATTTCATACTACTGAAAGCATATCTATTTATTTTCATTTTAAAGTAAGACATGATTTTCGTTTTAAAATCAGGTTATAAATGTTAACGGATAAAAGTGAAAATACTGTAATTACCTAGAAATAGTGTTGTTTCATTTAGACCCAACTATATATATTTTTTCCCTCCCTGCCTCCATCACTAATTCCTTCCTACCCTTTCTTTTCTTCTTCCCTCTTTCCCTTCCTTCCTTCCTTCCTTCCTTCCTTCCTTCCTTCCTTCCTTTCTTTCTTCTTCCTTCCCTCCACCTGTCTCCTCATCCTCCTCTTTTCACTACTTTCTCATTCATTCCTGCTACAGATTTAACTAGAGAATTACCACTGAGTTACAAATCTAGTACTAAGTAAAAATTTCCATATATTGGGCTGGGAAGGTGGCTCAGTGGTAGAGCACTTGCCTTGCATGCATGAGGCCCTGAGTTCAATTCCTCAGCACCACATAAGCAAAAAAAAAAAAAAGCCTTGGTTAAAAAAAATTTCCATATATTGCTTTTTTCTTTTAGGAACATTATCACGTTGATCATTCATATCAATTATTTTTAATGAGTATGTAATATTTTATTAAATGGCATATATTAAAATTAACTGAAGACAATATATTGGGAAGACAATAAGCCAATATAGTTATTGTTTAACTTTTAGCAGAAGAAAGGCAAAAATAAATGTTTTGATGAAATTTTCTCTGTGCACAGTCTATGATTTCAGCTATTTAGGTGTTTGTTTTTAAGTATTAGTGGAATCATGTCAAAAGAAATTGATAGTAAATTAAGATGATTTTTTAAGGGTGATATAATTATTTTCTTAGTCATTGTGTATCTTTGCTCTATCCAGGTCTTTTAACCCTATAAATCATTGCCTACACTCTTGCTTCTTGTGCTTCATGAGCCTATATTGAGCCTGTGCCATTCAAATCCTTCCCAAAGCTCCAGAGTGACACATTATTTCCGACTGTACATAGAGTACAGAAATAACTAAAATAGCTGGGTGCTGGTGGCTCATGAAGCTGAGATCTGAAGATCATGGTTCAAAGCCAGCCCAAGCAGGAAAGTCCGTGAGCTCATCTCCAATGAGCCACCAGAAAACTGGAAGTGGCACTGTGGCTCAAGTGATAGAGTAATTGCCTTAAGCTGAAGAGCTCAGGGCCAGAGCCCAGGCCCAGAGTTCAAGCTCTATGAACAACAACAACAAAGTGTATAACTGAGCATCTCAAATACTTCTATTCATAGAATGAAATCAAAATTAAAATATTTAGTATATTGTCATTGAAATAAACCCAAGGCTAGATTTGTAAACCATTTAAAAAATATTGTAAAGGTGATGTACCAGAGAGATTACAGTTACATAAGTAAGATATTGAGTACATTTTTTAAAACAGTGTCATCTCCTCCTTGATTTTCTCCCAGTTTTTCCCCTCCCAACCCCATTCACCCCGAAATTGTATAGTTCATTTTCAACATAGTGGCTAGTGAGTATCACTGCTAAATTGTTCACCCTTCATCCCACTGTTCCGTGTTTCCCTTTCCCCTTCCAAATCAGATACATTTACATATATGACAAAAGGAATGTAAATCTAAAACAGTGACAAAATGGGAAAAGCAGAAACAGAAAGAGCCATAAAAAGTAAAATAAAAAATCCTTTTGTGTACATTTCTTGAAGTTCATTTTGATAAGCATCATTTTGTATGATCATATGCACATAGCTATTGAGCCTTTGTGATCCTCTCCTAAGAATATCCTCCTTTGTTCTCACTGTGTGACTGTTTAGAGTGCTGCTTAATTAATCATATCCAAGTGTAATTATGTGTTTTATAATCCATTGGTTTTACTTATAGATTTATAGGCACATTCTAATTATTACAAACGAGGGAAACCATGCAACCTTTTTAGTATGCAAATAAGTAAGTATAATCAAAAAGGTCATATTTTTGCCCTGTAACATCATAGATTTAGTGAAAGTAGAGGAAATCTGGCTTCATCAGAAACTCTGCTGTGTGCCACAGGTAGTCATTGTCCTTGCTCACACTGCCATCCAAGCTCCTCCTTAGATAGAGATGTTTTTCAAAGCAAGTTCCTTCTAGTGAAGACATAATTTATCTACTGTGAAAACTTACTTTTGGCCTACAGCCCTTGCCATCTATAAACTTCGCTACAGTATAGTTCATTGCTGCTGATTTTCTTGTTAACAACAAAAATACCACTTTCTCAGAACTCTACCCAGAATAACAGTTTGTTCCATGGCTGTTCTCCCCGCCTGTTGTTTCATGAAATGTTTGCAAAGTCTCCTGGCTTTGGCTTGAACCACATTGTCACAAAAAAGATTTTTTTAGTATATCCCCAGACCACAAGTTAACCACATTTCCACATTTTACTTATTTTTCTTTTCTTACTTGAAAACCCATTTTTTCTTGGTTGACAAATTCCTTGAAATTGCTTTAATGAATCATATTTCCTGGTTTCTATATGGAGCACCTTGTACAGTGTATATATACTCCAGGTATATTTAATCCACCATCACAGATATGGACCATCTCAGAATTCACTTTATTCTTTGTTTCCATCAAACATATTTTAGATCTTTTCATTTTTTTTTGTGTCATCCATCACCCAAAGCTAGTTTTGTTTTGAATGATATTTTTCATGACAATTGTGTCACAATTCATGACAATTGTAACACAAAAGTGTTACAATGTATACAATACAAAGGTTTGGGGCTTCATATGGTAAAGCCCAACTCACCAGTTAAGTGACTTATCACAAGCTGCAAATGAGGAAGCAATAATTAGACAAAGCTCTGTTCTCAGGGTATGTCAAGATCCTTTAGGACATTCAAGAATGAACGAAGCTGTATTTATAAAATCTGAACATAAAAATGTCATTAGAAATTTTTTATATTTTGATATCTAGAGATCTGAATCCACACTCTAGCATTTGTTTGTTTGTTTCTTCCTTAGAGATGTGAGCTAGGCATAGGTTAACTGAATCTCTTAAAAAAAACACATTAAAAGAACAGGTTTTTTTCCCCCTAAAGCATATTCTTTCAACGTCAAATGAGAGACATTATCTTGAATAAAAGAAAGTTTCTGTTAAGATACAACTGTGGGCTTTTCTACATGTTTCTGTAGACAGTTCAGGCTTCTTTTGACATCATTTTTAATAAACAGCAATACAGTCCCAGTTCACTTGAGTAAATGAATGCATTTTCAACATTCATTTGGCACCATATTCTCTTGATGATTATGGCATTTGATATGTTCTTTTTTGCCCTCTTTGTCAGCCTGGTTCTTCATGTCAATCTATAGTCTTTTATGTGGTTAACTTGACAGATGCAGGAAATTGCTGCCAAGCTTTGAAATGAGTTTTTTCAGCAGTGGCATCTGGGTATCAGATGGTCCTCTTGGCTGGCCTCTTGTCTTGCTGCATGTTGGTTTTAGTGGGGTCTGGTGTAGCATCACCTGTTGCTATGCTCCCTTTCCCTCCCATATGTCCATTTCCCATGATTCATGGATGAATGTGAGAATAAAAGCTCCAGTTCTGTCTGTATTTGAGAAAAAAACATACAGAAATATGTTAGAAGGTACAGAGTTCTCTCTCTGACAAAGGGATACTTCCCTTTGGCTGGCAGGCTTATCAGCTAATAATTTGGTTACAAAGACCAAATTTTTAAAGACAGTTTAAATAAAAAGCAAGAAGGATGCTGATTAATTAGTGGAAGTGCCAGGACTGTTTTATTTTCTTTGGTTTTCACTGAGACAAGATGATCTCATTGTTGTACAGAATAATCCAGGAGGAAGTTATACATTTTTTTATTTTTATGATGTATTTGTGTATAACAAAGCTAGCTTTGTACATTTCAAATTTAAATTTCTAACTCTAAATCTAGAATTTCACTCTTTACATTTTATCATCTTTGAAAAACAGCTCTTCGGAGAAATACTAAATCATTCTCACAAAGAGTACTTTTTCATATTATTAGTCCATGGTATGAAAAATGCCCAAGTTCTATTCTCAAGGCTTTTCTCTGTGTTTGTCCTTCTCTGTTATTTACATCCTGGCCACCATATTTTCTTATTGCTTCTGCTCCTTTCAGCACTACTACAACTTTACAATGCTCTGGGGCACAACCACATGTACTTCCTCAGAGCTAGGTAGCTGACTATTTAGAATCTGCATTCCCTATATCACTTTTACTCTAGAGGTCCTAGAACAGCACACCCTTACAATCACTTAAGACATTGTCCTTTAAAGGGATCAACACTTGTGTTCTATGTGATGGAACCACATCTTCCAAAATGGTTTGCAGAAAGACCAGGAACCCATATGACCCGAGTAAACTGTCTCCCTATGCCTTTAGAGTTATGCAAATACCAGGATGATTCTCTGACTTTTATTAATAAAAATCTTTCCTGAATTACTTGCAAAGAATTTTCCAAATACATGTTTTCCAGGGAAATTGAGAGGAAAGTTTTCATTTGAGTGAGCTCTAACACTGCCTGAGCTAAGTGACATAAGGAAAGGCTACCACTGAATTGTTGGCATTCCAGTAGGAAAGGTCCTTGAGTGAATGTTTCCCATTTTCTCCTTGTTACCATTGCTCAGAGCTTTATAATTTGGCAAAGATAAGAAGGAGAGAAAGGAAGTACATGTTACTTTAATGATCCTTTCCTTAAGAAGTCAACAACAAAATAGCACAGAGAAAAACATCACATGGCAATTATATAACAAATATGATGCTTCACCCTTCAGGCTATGAGAACTTGCCGTGAACTACAAACTGGGTGCAGTTTGATAAACTGCCTCTTAAAAGGCCAAGGTTATTTTTATTGAAGAAATGGCCATTTTTTCTCACCATCACATCCAATTTAATTGCTGTATTTATTTTTAGAATTACAGTTCTTAAATTTAATCCTGAAATGTTTCAGTGATGTTTCCATTTCCTATTAAAAAGTCAATGTGTAAATTTTATTAATTGCTTCTTGTGTGTTAATGGTTTGCTAAACCTATGGTCAATATTGAGAAAAATATGGGAGATTTATCTGCTACTAAGAAACATAATTTTATTTCGCAGTCTTAAAATGAGTAGAAAATGTGTTACTGTTCAACTGCTAAAATATGATAATATCTAACATTGACTAGGTGTTTACTACACAGAAACTGTTATTCTAAATGAATTGCAAGGTTAGAAAACTCAATTCTCTTAACTGCTCAGTGAGGTGCTTTCTATTTATCATTAGCAGATTTTTTTTTTTCAGATAGGAAAAAGAAGCCCAAGAGGTTAAGTGATTTGTCAATGATGTTGTTGAGTCAGCTTTTAATCCCACAGAAGTCTGTCTTCCAGAACCTACACCCTTAACCCTTTATTTCACTTTCTCTTGTGAAATGGTATTTTGTTGTTTGCTTTTGGTTCTTTTTTGGCGCTATTGTGGATTGGATTCAGGGACATATACTTATTTGTTTTTTTTTGCTCTACCACTTCAATCACAACTTCAGCTCTGCTTTTTGCTGGTTATTTTGGAGACCAAGTCTCATTAACATTCCTTCCTGTTCTGGTTTCAAATAATAAACTTTTGAATCTCAGCCCCCTGAGACACTGAGCTACCAGCGCCTTAGCTTGAAGTTACATTTTTAAAAAATTTAAAAGCTAGATTTGGAACACAAAAGAAGCCAAGTTTCTCATTACCAAAAACTTTGTATGTACTTTTTTATCCCTACATGACACCATGGGCAAAAATAATGATTTTCTTCCTCATCGACCTGAGCTAGTTATCCTGTCACTAGTACAAGTCCTCACACCCCCATTGCATTTGAGTTTCCTCACTTTCCTTTTCTATGTGCTTCTTGGAAAGACTTTAGTTTAATACAGTTGGAAGGTGGGGATGGTGGGGTAGAGTAGCAGAGTAGCTGATTAGTGGTATTGGAATAGCTTACAGAGGAGACAAAACTACCATTTTAAGTTGGGACTGAGTTGCATTTCTCAAGGGGAAACAAAATGAAAACAGTATATTGAGATAAAATGATTGCAATATATTGAGATAAAAAATAAGTACAACTAAGGGAGCTTAGGCTGTATGATTTTATTTTACCCCAATAAAAATGTCACTCATTGAGAGTTTATCTAGAGGGGATTGGCCATAGAGGGCCTCTCCTGTTTTGTCAGGAAGTGGTTTCAATTCACCAGGCCATCTTTGGTGTGCTGTTGACAAAGTGCCTTTTCTTTCTTAACAGAAAGGCTGTGGGTACCATCTGGACCTGTTGATGGTGGCCGTGATGCTTGGGGTGTGCTCCATCATGGGCTTGCCTTGGTTTGTGGCTGCCACCGTCCTCTCCATCACTCATGTCAACAGCCTGAAGTTGGAATCAGAATGTTCGGCTCCAGGAGAACAGCCGAAATTTCTTGGCATTCGAGAACAAAGGGTTACTGGGCTTATGATTTTTATTCTTATGGGCTCATCAGTCTTTATGACCAGTATCCTGAAGGTAATAAAATCTGCCTTTATAAATTCATGAGACGGCAGAATATATATTTAATATCTTCATTTGAATATAAGGCAAAAATTAAAAAATGTGTCATGGCAGATGATGACTGTGATGAACATCTTTTGTCATGTTTATGTGATTTTTCATCTTTACTTAAAATTAGGTCCTGCATTTTAGGATACTTAAATATATAAAACTACACTGGTGAAGAGTAAAATTTGAAGTGTAAATTATTCTAATAATTTAAGATAGTGATCAAGCTATAGAAAAGTCATTTCTGACTGACTGATGACCTAAATTCACTGCAGGGCCTACACAAATTAAAGTTTGTATTAATGGCCACTTTTATCAGCAATTAATATCTACTATCAATCTGAGTTGTGCACATGAGCACAGCTGTGGACACAGTTGCATGAATAGTTTTCTGTTTTTTATAGTAAAGTCTCTGTAATGACTGCCTAGATATCATCATTGTAGACAATTATTTTTTTCACATTTAAATAACTGAATCCATTTGAAAAGCAGTAGAGAGTAGTTGTTTTATCATGTAATTTTGGTAGATATCCCCAAATCACATTAGAATCTATCATTAATTTTTGTTGCCTGTAATTGAATTATTTAATACTTTATGCCAGCTTATGTGTATTTAATCATTGAAATAAGTACAATTTCAAGATTTAACTTCTGTCATAAAGCAATTACAGATATTTCCTGCTATTTCAATAAAAAGAGACCACTTGAGAAATTCATATATTTAGAAATGTCTGACTCAATATAAGACTACCTTTTTAAATGGAACTTTAATTTCTCACTTTAATCCAAATTCCTTGCCATGGTGAAATAAGATTTAAATGATCTTTAAAGTAATGTAATAGTTAATATTGGTTGTAGTATAATAGTTTATATTATTGTTACTTACGTATCATGTGGTTTTAAAAATAGTTTTGACCCTTTAGATACTTATAATAGCACTATAGTTGTCATCTTTTAATTTTTTTAAGTATTGAGAAATAAAGGTATAGGGAACTTAAGTAATATATCTAAGGTTACACAATTAAAAAGTTTCAAAAATGGAATTTTAAACATGTCATTGAGTTCTAAGCTATAGTTGCTTTCGAAACAATTTGATCTACTATTTTTTCTTTTGTAATTGTAAAATTGAATGACTGGAAAATCATGTGTATGTTCTCTCCAATTGTTATTTACAGTTCATCCCAATGCCAGTGCTGTATGGAGTGTTTCTTTATATGGGTGCTTCATCTCTAAAGGGAATTCAGGTAAATAGCTTTTAGTACTACAGGTATATCAAGGACTAGTGGAGCTAAGCCAAATAATACTGGGCGTCATGAGAAAAATGACATTACTGAGGAGCAGACCACAATTAAATTTGTTCAAACAGGTTAGAGTTCGCAAAAGTTAAAGAAAATCCTTCTTGGTACTGATGATTTATATTCTCTAAGTACTTTTATTTACCATAAACATAATAGTACTGCTAAGAAGTTTAGCTATTACCATCATTAGAAAACAATTGTCAGTGTTTTTAAAGCTATGCAAATACTTACAACTTTTGACACTCTAATTATGTCTGTGGATATCTGTGATAGTAGAAAAAAAGCTTCATGCAAAAGAAAAGTTTTTTTTTCCCAAAAGATGTTTATTGCAATTCATGCTATCAAAATAGAAAGCAACCCAATTAAGTAATTAAGTACATTCACCAAAAGTTAATGATTATGAGGACCACAAAAGTGGTATGGTAATAATAGATATTACATAATCAAAAGTGAACAAGTACCCACCATACACTTATAAACCTATGAGCTTGTACTGGATTAAAAGTGAAGATGAAAAGTAAAAGCAGTTCATTAAGATAGATTCTGAGTGAATACTTTTTCCTTTGACTGGTTTGTATAATTACTTTTACTCTGTAGAATTCCTTTTAAAAATTATAAACAAAGGCATAGTGGAAGACAATTTAAATAGGAGAAATTTTATGCATTCATGTTAAACAAGTGTTTTAGATGTATTAATTTTGGCTTACTAATTTTCTGCCTAAAATCAACTATTCATTGCAGTAGCTTATAATCTCACGGTTTGTGGGGATAATAAATCTGGGAACATTAGTATCTAGGTGGTTCTGGATCAATATGTCTCCTGTGGTTGTTGTAAAGATGAAGACAAGAGTTGCTGTCATCTGAAGGTTGAATAGGGCTGGAAGTTCATCATCAAGATGGCTTGTCACAGGGCTAAGGGCAAGAGGTATCAGTTCCATTCTTGTTGTTAGTTAATGAGCCTTTAGTTTTAGGCACAAGTACCTTTTCAAAGGATATTTATATCATGGAAGCTAACTTGGATAAGCAGTATGTGTGTGTGAGAGAGAGGGGGGGAGGAAAGGAGAGGAGAGAAGAAGAGAGGAGAGGAGAGGAAAGGAGAGGAGAGGAGAGGAGAGGAGAAGAGAGGAGAAGGGAGAGTTGGAGAGGAAAGGAGAGAGAGAGAAGGATAAAGCCACAGTGACTTTGTGTGACCATGTTCAGATATTGACTTGGTTAGAAGTAAGTATAGCTTGTGCAGAGGAGGGAAAATAAACTCCATTTCTCCAAGAGTTCTAAAGAATTTGCAGAGGCATATGAAAACTTTCACAAATATATTCTGAACATTTGCAAAGGCTTTTCACAAAATCTTTGTTTCTTTAAGAGGCTGTTATGACTTGATTAGTGAATGGTCCTTCAAAATTCATATTCTTAGGAAATTTCAGAATGTAACTCCACTGTAACTTTATCATGAGGGTGTTTATAGGCAGAGAAGAAGATACACAGAGATACAAGGAAGAGGGCCATGTTAAAATGAAGGGAAGAATTGAGGATTTCCTATCACAAATCAAGGATGGCATTTCCTGGAACTGGTAGAGCCAGGCTTTTATTTTGTAGTGCCTTCATAGGAATCATAGCCTGGCTTACATCTTCATTTCAAGTTTCTGGCCTTCATGACCATGAAGGAAAACATTTCTATTGCATCGAACCACAAAATTATGACAATTTGTGATGGCAGCCCTAGGAAACTTTTGAATAATTCTATTTGTATAACTTAAAAATTATTCTCTCAACACTTCAACTTTGATAAAGAGACAAAACTGGAATCTTAAATTTATTATATAGATTTTTTTCCTGTCAGCTAAAAGGAGAAAATAGTATAAGTTCTATGACATAGCCAGGGTTGTTGTTCTTCCTGAGATAATAGGATAGTTACCAGGTCAAGGAGCTGACAAGGCAGGACCACTGTTCCTGAGTGAACAGCCTGCTGGCCTCTGACTTTGGGAGAAGAGCTCTCAGGCCTCAGGACAGAGCTGGATGTCAGAATTGAGACAAAACTTCAAGATGGGGATACCAACTCAAGGGATAGATGGCATGGTTCTGCTCATTTTATGAACTTAAGAGAGGGGATGTCTGAGAAGTATTATGTAGTGAAGTTTTACTAAGGTTTAATTTGTTCATTTAAAATTTTATGTATAGAAAGTATATTTTGGTTCAGTAATATATAATGAAGTGTACTTTACAGTGTTTATTTGTATTGCTGGGTTTTTCTTTTTTGCCTTGGGCAAAAGTTCCATAAGTATTAATTTCATCTGTAAGTGAAAAGTATTTATTATTAGGCCCCAGGCTTTCATAAATACAACAGCAGAAGTTTAAGAAACAAAGCAAAATAATTTTGATTTGACTCAACAGATTTTTCCCTCCTAATTCTATTTACATGATTTTATATCCATGAGACTTAAAATGTCAAGTTTTGAAATTATTTTGAATGTGAAAAACATTATTAAATGCCCATAAGTTAAGTACAATAAGTTTGTTGTGATACAAGCTAAACAGCAAACCAGGTTACATTCTGAAAAAGTTTCACACTGAGAAATAGGACTGGTGAAATTTTAAGTGAATTCCAAGCTCATTGGTTAAGATTTCTATTGAGAATTGTAGCTAACTCAATAGGGAAATGGTAGTATGCCAATATTCAGATATACTAAAAGTCAAAATGCAAAACTCATTTTATACAATTGTAGTTATTGAAACAATGAGTTTAAGCACCAATGAAATAATATGTTACTTTGTAACCTTACATGTTGGAGGAATATGTATGTTACCTGAATGTTTGGCAATATTCAGAAACTTAAGATGTAGGCTTCTGACTGTGAAACATGGCAGAAAAAACAGATCACAGTGTTCTCACTGCTGTTTCTGTATTCAGATATATAACCACATTTATATTCATTCCAACACTTTGGGAATCCAAAGTAAAGCAAATGTGCCATTTAAACAATAACAATTGAAGCACCCACGCATGAAGTACTCTTATGCAATAACCGAGTGGAGAAATGTAGCTGAAGAAAATTCTATAGAAACAGACATATTCAGTTGGAAGCCAAAAGATTTCATGCCATTTCTTTCCTATTCTTACCTCCACTATGCACACAATTTTATTTGTTTTATGAGTTTCAATTTTTAAGAGATTCTGAAAAAGTAGGTACAAAAAATCCAAGAACATAAATGTGAATAAGATGGAAAGAGGTGATTGAAAAATGAGTATAGCACTTAGCACTCTGCATTTTTTCAATAAATGTTTTGGTATGAATGACTATTGAACAATGGATGAACTTATTAATGTACATGAAATTCTAGTATAAATGGCTCTGTGACTCAAGTAATAGAGTGCTCACCTTGAGCTGAAGAGCTGATGGACAGCAACCAGAATTCAAGCCCCACAACTGACTAAAAAAAAAAAAAGAAAAGAAAAGAGAAGAAAAGAAAACTAGAAATTCTAGTGTAGATAACTTAGGGAAGGAAGGCAATGCTATCCCACAAGTCAGAGAACACAGAAAGAAAGATAGTGTGGTATTCCTAGAATACATACAATCTAGTTTTGGTGACTCTAATATTTACACTCATAGACATTTGTCCTTCATATTACAGTAATTGGGGAATTATTTTATGATAATTGTCATTTTTTGTAAGTTAAAAATATTACTAATTTTAATATTGTTCTTTTGAAAATGCATAGGTTATATAACTGTAGAAATGGCATGAACTAGAACAGTGATTGATAATGATTAAAAGCATTATTTCCTAACTAATCACTTCATGCTAGAAACATTGAAATCTAATGTGCAGTATGATTTGTTAGTAAATAAAATGTGACTATACAGATTTAAGCATTTGAACATTTAATTTCTAAATTTTGAAGTGAATCGCTTGATAGAATGGACTCTAAGTCATACCTGTAACAATTATATTTTAAGGTTGTAAAATAACTATGCTGTTCAGATGACAAAATTGAAACAGGAGTAGCATTGATCCGAGTAAAATAGTTTAATAAAATACAGATGAAATAGATATATATGGTTTAAAAGTTCAATGAAGGAAAATAATCAAGAAATTAAGTTTTGTGCTGGGGTATATAGCTTAGTATTTGTATAGTTCAGTATTATGCAAAAATCTGGTTTAATCTTGGTAGGGCAAAAAAGAGAGAGAGAGAGAGAGAGAGAAAGACCAAAAAGAAAGACATTCAATATGAGCTAACAGAGTTTATCTGAAAAAAACACTTTGTTAAAAATTCATATAGATTAATTTTTATTTATTTATTTTTTTGTCGGTCGTGGGGCTTGAACTCTGGGCTTGGGCACTGTCCCTCAGCTCTTCAGCTCAAGGCGAGTGTTCTACCGCTTGAGCCACAGCGCCACTTCTGGTTTTCTAGTGGTTTATTGGACTTCAGGGTCTCACGGACTTTCCTGCTTTGAGCCGCGATCCTCAGATCTCAGCCTCCTGAGTAGTTAGGATTACAAACGTGAGCCACCGGCGCATAGCTAGATTAAATCTTTATGGTTATGTTTGTATTTGTACAAGTGGAATCAAAACTTTTCCTTGGAAAATTCAAATTCAAAACAACAGAATTCAAAAGAAGTTCAAGATATCTTATGCTGCAGCTGGATAGGGTCTAGAACTCAGAGAGAGCAGAGACAAAGAGTGTTTCTGGGAGTCATTACCAAGCAAGTGAAAGCCAAAGTCAGAAAGATGGACAAACCATTCCAAGATAGAGGCAAACAGCACAGGAAATCGGGGAAGCCCTCTTAGATGGGGCAAGAGGAAGAGATTGTGACCAGACAATGAAATAGAGGATAATAATTATGATGTGCTTCTCCGGGCTCTGCTTGCCCCTAGCAGCATTTAGCATTGACTTCACAATTTGTTAACACTTATAAATGGCAACTGTTGCCT
Organism: Dipodomys ordii; assembly: GCF_000151885.1. Lineage (NCBI taxonomy): Eukaryota > Metazoa > Chordata > Mammalia > Rodentia > Heteromyidae > Dipodomys > Dipodomys ordii. The sequence goes on from NW_012267221.1 coordinate 13,567,369, forward strand.
TATTCAAGAAAATAAAGGATATTTTATTGAGCTTTTAATGTATTTGGATTGTGATTATGTCAATTCCATTGTTTGATGACTTAATTATCATCTCATGATAATGTTTATCTTAGACCATATTGTCTACTTGTCTGTCTTCTGTTGTCTTACTTCTAAACACAATGTAGTCTGTTTAATCTTTTAGTTATTTGATAGAATAAAGCTCTTCTGGATGCCTGCAAAACATCAACCAGATTTTATATATCTAAGGCATGTACCACTCCGAAAAGTCCATCTCTTTACAGTCATTCAGATGAGTTGTCTTGGCCTTTTGTGGATAATAAAAGTTTCAAGAGCTGCTATTGTCTTTCCTATGATGGTATGGAACTTTTGTCAACTCCTTTTCTCTTCTATTGATTTGCAGATCTCTTTGAACACATATGAGGTAAAATTGGAGCAGAGTTATTTTGAATAATTATTGGAACCCTAATATAAACTTTGGCACTAACCCTGGTGACTAAGATAAGAGTATGAACTGTAGTAATTTAGATTAATTTGTCTCTGTTATCTTTAATGGAGTACTTTGATTTAATTGAAGTCAGATGGAAACATGTAAATGTTCAAAATTTATTTATTTATTTTGGGGTCCGGTTATGGGGCCTGAGCTGTGGGCCTGGGCGCTGTCCCTCAGCTCTTTAGCTCAAGGCTAGCGCTCTACCACTTGAGCCATAGCGCCACTTCTGGCTTTTTTCTTTTTGCTTATATGGTGCTGAGGAATCGAACCCAGGGCCTCAGGCATGCAAAGAAGCACTCTACCACTGAGCCACTTTCCCAGCCCCAAATGTTCAAAATTTAACATTAAGAATATACCAACAAACATGAAAACTTAGGGGATTTTATAAATGAAATGTCATTAAATGTTTCATAGTAATTTTGAATATCCCCAAAACTACAGTAAATTTGAATGCCTAAACTAAAAATTATCAGAATAATAAGAATCTTAAAATGTTTACTTAACATAGCACACACTTATAACTTCATGTATTTTAGAAAACATAGTCAAGTCGATGTTACAGTTTGAATAACTTCCACAAAATTACTCTGGGGATGTGGCAAGAAAAATAAATTTTCAAATTTTCATTTTTACTACAATATTTGCCCTAATCCAAACTGACTCATTTTTGCCACAAAAAGCAAGGACATCTATATCGCCATATCATTTTTTAATATATTTTGTTACTTTTAATTTTCTCTTTAGGTTTTAGCTCTGGTATTTGTAAGAAAGTTGATGGACTTTTTATTCACCAAAAGAGAGCTCAGCTGGTTGGATGATCTAATGCCTGAGAGTAAGAAAAAGAAACTAGAAGATGCTGAAAAAGAAGTAAGTCTGAGCAAAATGAATCTCACAAAGAAGAAAAACGTAAAGTAACAATTTCTCCTAAAAATGAAATTATTGTGTTTATTATTACACATTAATTACTAACAACCCTGGGTAGACTGACGTGGAAATTTAATAAGATACAGTAAAATAGTATTTGAACAGTGAGCCAAGGTTTAATGTGAGGATATTAGCCCTTTATGAAATACTCAATTATCCTATGATTCAAAAGACTTATTTTTATAATTCTTCTCACATGGATGGCAGACATTGATACTGTTCTATTTCTGAGGTATGGTCATGCAATCATTACTTTTTGATTGAATATAAGAAAAGATGGGGGAAAAGGAATAATAGTGATGTTGGTTTTTTTTTTTTTAGGTAACAAAGGGTTTTTTTTTTTTTTTGTCGGTCGTGGGGTTTGAACTCTGGGCTTGGGTGCTATCCCTGTGCTCTTCAGCTCAAGGCGAGTGCTCTACCTACCTCTTGAGTCACAGCACCACTTCCGGGTTTCTAGTGGCTAATTGGAGATAAGAGTGTCACAGACTTTTCTGCCCGGGCTGGCTTTGAACCGTGATCCTCAGATCTCAGCCTCCTCAGTAGCTAGGATTACAGGCGTGAGCCACCGGCACCCGGCTAGGTGACAAGGTTTTAAATAAAGGGTTCTGATGGAGAATTGACTTGTGGTTGAAAGGGGTGAAATGCCTAAGAGGAAAATATGACCTGATTTACTTTCAAAGCATTTTAAGATGAATAAATGTTTGTGAAACTTTTGAGTTTTTATTATCTTCACAGACTACTGATTTATCCTATTGTGTTCCACATGTTAAAACAATTTATTTTAAGCTTTATAGCATATATAAAGTTTATATGTTAACATAGATCTATTTTGAAGGCTACTTAATCATCTCATTTTTCAAAGTACATAAAATCTACAAGGCATATAAATGAGAAAAATGACCCTGTGACACTAAGGAAAAAGGACTGAGCCACAAATTATGAGTGTTATGAAATATAAAATTTCTATGAAGAAATAAATTGGAAGAAAATAATCTTGTGCAAACTGTGCATTATTCTTTTTTATTTTCCTTCCTTGTACAAAAGGCCAATCTATGCATTCACTTTCCAGTTTACACATATTTCTCAAGCCACATAAGTAGATAGATAGATACAGATATAGATACAGATACAGATTTTCCCCTTTCCATTAGGGAATCATTTACAAACATTAAAGGAGCCTTATTGCTCAGTTGTTTAATAAGGCAGGATTAGACCACAAATCCAGAGATTTCTGCTCAGAATTTTCTGTCATTATGGTGGTTGAAGTGTGTGCTTGAGATTCCTCTACTTCTGTGTCCCTTTGAAGATAATGAATTTTCGCAAGAACAGATAGGTCATGAGATGATGATCTATCTTATTTCTGTGTGAATATTTCTATTTTAAAATGTTATGGAATGCATATATAGGATCATATTTCTAATGATACACATTTAACATTAAAATATTATAAAACTGTCATTAGTTCTTTATTTTTCTGCTTAATATACTCTTTTATTAGTGTCAAGATTACCTTACAAAAGAAAGCTTTTACTAACATATTTTGATAACTGCTTATTTATTTTTAAGTTCTTAGGTCCTCAATATTCTCAGGTATTAGTCAAGAAAAATATGACTGAATTTGGCAAAAACTAAATTTAAATAAAATGAACACCAGACTACAGAAAGTTGTATGCTTTAAATTATTCATACTTGATGTAATTTAAATTATTCAGATTGAGAAAAATTAAGAAGTTTAAAATTTCAAAAATAATAATAACTGAAGACAGACCTCCTTGACTATGGCTTCATCTTGTCTTTCTGATAATTATTGCACTGTTAAGCACTCAAGGAGTAATTTATACATTTCTTCAGCTTTATGTTCTTGCTCTTATTTCCTGTCAATGTCTTTCCTGTTTCTGGTAGAATATGGTAACAACATTACTAGCCATAATTCTTTCACAGCATTCTCCTGAGGCCACACCTACAACATGAAACATTTTTCTTAGAGTTTTGAACTTTCAAAATGTTATGTAATCTATCATATCATCTTTAATATTTTTCAACACTCTGGTTGAAAGACAATTTAAGATTTAGTTTGTGAAATGGGAGAGAGCAAGTTAATGATAATTTTAATTACAAGTGTAATAGAACTAGCCATTACCATGTATATAGCTGTCCTATATGGCATTTATATATATGTATGTATGTATATATGATTCTTTATGAATTTATTAATCCCATAAAGACCCCAGAAACCCTATATCATGAACTTCTAAGCTTTTTACATTACTTCAAATGGTACCCTAATAGGCATTTTTCTTTTCTAATTTTAAGGTAAAGATTATGAGAGTACTAAACATCACTAAATTTTCTAGAACTCATGTTTTTGCATGATACAAAAATAGACTGAAGATTTGCTGGGGCAGTCTAGAGCTGAATCGTTTAGATCCAAATACGAACATTCACAGTCAGGTTTACAGATCTTTACAATCCCAAAAGATTAACATGTTGATATTTTATAGGGTCCTTGGTACATGACAAGAAATAAGAAAAAAGCAATATACAGCCAAGAAATAATATAACACTGAACACTGAAATATATTTCTGACTAAAGACAGATAATTCTCCATCAATCTGGAAAGAGAAAAGGACATTTAAAGATATTTCTGTTCTAGCTTGGACTTGGTATTAAAAGAGTAGTATCAGTGAAGAGAGTAGGAATGTTTAAGGAAGATGAAATGAAACCTTAAATCCTTAGTTGAGTTTTCTGCTTAGTTTGTTAGATCTCACTGTTTTCTTGGGCTTATCTTATATCTCATAGCTGAAGGATGTGATCTTATTGTAGCATCCTGTATCAAAAGCTTAGTCTTCCAGGAGATTGTGCATTGAAGTGGTAAATGGAAAGGTTCTCCAGAAATGTTGCATTTCTTCAATTGTTCAAATTGAGTAACTTGATCATGATCTGGCAAGATGGTAAATAGCATAAATGTCTCAGCTCTCTGAGACTTGAATTTAAAGTGAGCTCACCTCTTATCCCTTTGATGATAGTTACATGCCTGTACCTTTATCCTCCAGGGTTTTCCTATCAGTAGCCCATTTCTGGTCTTATGGCACTGAGAAAACAATCATTTGACCTTAAAATTCAATAATGAGTTAAGCAGAATAAATAGCTACATAGGCCAGTCCAAGGTCGCAGAGCTTCTGTTCCAAATTTTCATGTACTTCATGCATATGCATATACATATGCTTCAGTTTTTAGAAAGAAAGGATTATAATCAGGGTAGAAATGAATATTGGAACCCTGACATTTTGCACATTGCTCTGTGTAAAGGGAAGACTGCAGAATCAAATTCTGGATGTCCAAATGTGCTCAGAGTACCAACACGCCTTCCTTTTACTTAAGTATTCTCTAGGACATTGTATGCATTTGACAAAAGGACTACTGTTAAAAGCAGAATGTTTGCTCTTTGACAGGGGGCAAAGGGGAGAATGTTAAAACCTGGAAATTAAATTCTGCAGAAGTGATCATATCAACACTTCTTGATTTACTGAGGTTTCACTTTAACACAAACACTTTAGAAGAAAACATAATGAAGACAAGAAGGGTCCTGTGATATGAATAAAAGAGGTCATGAAAAAAATCCCAAGAAAATGCAAAAACACCTAAAACAAATGCAATTAAACCAATTACAGAGACTATATTACACAGAGAAATGTCATTGCTAATTGAGTCTTACAGTAGAACAAGCATGTTCTCCTTCTTCAAGCAATGGTTTTCCAAAGAGTGGTTCCAGGACCTCTACTGTATCAGCCAACCATTGCCTGGTAACTTGTTAGATTGATAATTCTAACTCCAGATGTATTGAATTGAAACTCTGAGGATAGGGCCAGTAATCTGGGTTAAAGAGACCTCCAGATAGATATGATGCAAACTAAAATTTAAGATAAACCTCTTCCTAGAACCATAAAATTTGAATCTCTAGATTACAATCCAATTCTGAATACAAAGTTGCTCCATCAGAATTATGTATTTATAATACAACTACTTAGAGATGCTGAATCAATTATTCTGATGATAAATACAGATATCTCCATGTATTTATAGGAAATCTCTTTGAACCACTCTCTTATTTTTTCCTTTTACACTTTACATTAATGTTTTTCAAAGATTTACATGTGCATAGTGTTTTTAGCATCTATTGTATTACTAATTGGGGGAGAAAAAGGTTAGGTATTTCTTACATTCTATAGGTCTTATGTAAAATGACTTCCATTTCTTTGGTAATGTGAATTATAAACTTTTCAAGTAACTTTTTTAATGCTCTAAGCATTTTTGTGAACATTGGCTCTGTGTTGTTTATACTTTGAGATATTTCTGGACTTCTACATAGTTACACATTTTGCTGAAAAATGGATGTAGCAACAGATGTTACCTATTTCACTAAAAAAGGACAGAGCATACTAGCTATAATATATAAAGTCTATTTTATGCTGTTATAAAGCATAATTCAGATCCATGATGTAGTCCTATATGTCACCCTGTCTATCAAAGCACACTAGAGTTTATCTCCAATTGTTATTTTCTAGTTCAACCCAGCACATGTCATTAACCTCAACCAAGCTAGTGATTACTCTCATAGAAACATCTCATTTACTCCCATCACTTAGGCTTATTCTATATTGTGTCTTCCTAACTAGAATTCTTCATTTCTACAGCTTCTGTTCCTTGCTTTCTATGGTTCTTCTTCAAATCCTCTGAAAGTAGGTTTTATGCTCTTATTTTTATTGTTATATATTAGAATCTAGGAGGCTACTTGTCATGTAGATTCACAACTAACTTCTCCATAGCTCCCATCTTCTCCTCCCTCACTTTGTCAAGTGCATTATACTTTCTCAGTAAATGTTTGAATACTGTCAAGAAGATTCCTATTCTATGCCTCAGCTTTTCTACCCTTACCTGATTATAACATTAAGTAATCTTTATATCCAAAAATGCTTTGAGGATTATCTTAATTAAAGATGATATCTGAATGTCAGTCTAGATCTTTCACTAGTCAAACTGACAATACGTTTCAAATGTTCCTAGGCAAATTCTGCTTATACTTTCAACATACTACAAGTGTTATTGAATTCAACATGTCTCTGATGCACCCTGTGGAAATAAAATGCTTAGTAGAACTCATTTTAAGGTACTTCTGTGGTGGATATCTGGTTAGCTTTCTGCTCCTTTTGCGTGATTGAGAACATCCTAGATTGTTACAGTCGTGACAACGAGTGCCTGATTTGACTGCTCCTTGCCAGAAAGTCTCAATTTTTGGATCCCTCCTAGTGCTGCCTGGGATGCAGCCGGCCCTCCATCCACACTCCAGGCCCACCCAGCTCCCTTCTGGCACTGAAGGCAGCGGCTGCTCTGCCACCCTTCTCTTCAGATAAGCATGGCTTGGAAATGCTATCTTTAGAGGTGATGAGATTTTGTTTGGATAGAATTATGACTAGTATAAAGCCCACACATGCTAACAAGCCACAGAGTGCAAAATAATTATTGAAAGCAATTTGAGAGAAAAGTGGAAAATCATCTGAAGAAAAAAAAAACAACAAAATTCTTTATAAAGCTTTGGGTCCAATTTTTTTTTGCTGTTCGGTTGGATAGTGAGCCTTCATTTTCTGCTGCCAGGTAACTTATGCACTACTACCACTATTCTGTAGACCTTTGTTTTTCATTTTACTCTTTATTAATTCTTTCTGCCTTCTTGATGTTTTATTATGACTTGGCCAGAAATTATGCTAATTAGTAGGCCTAACTTTTCAGTGAACAACCAAGGAGAGGTTTACATTTTGCATATAGATTGGTTTTACTTATATAGACTCTGGGATCACGAAATGTGCTCTTCCAATGACCCTCCATTCATTTTAAAGTAATCTGTCCCATAGAAAAAAAAGTAAAGTAACCCCTTTTATCTGAAAAAAGGCATACACTCTTCCTTGGGCCTGCAGGATGTGTATAAAGTTAATATGCTGTATGTGTTAGATATCTTGACTATACCATTGCAAGACTGCTTCATTCTAGGCTGCAGAGCCACTCCAGTTTTGCTTAAATAGCTACTTTTAAACTAATGGAATTTACTGTTACTCATTTGAATTTGTTCTAATAGCACTGACAAATAGGAAGAGGAACAGGCCTAAAACATAGGTAATAAGATACTTCTGATAGGCCTTGTAAGGAAAGTAGAGAAAGAGAATAAACTTTGTTCTTGGGATGCATAGGGGCATTCCATTAGCCCCAAGATTATAAATACAACACAGGGAAGTTTAGTTGATGAAGCTGGGTTAGCTGACTGTCGCTCCGCAGAAATATGGCAGGAGGCATCGAGGTGAGCCGTCACAATCATCTCCATTGCCTCTCATCATCCATTTGGGCAGAAAGACCTGGTTCTTCACATTTGTACAACTTAAAATTCTATTTCAGGAGTTAAAACCAACAATCAAAATATTTTTAATGTTCTTTGATCATTATTTTATGTTAAACAATGCCAACTGACTTTTTCTCAGAAATAATACATTAAACAAGAGCTATAAGCTATAGATAACTTTTTTGGTGTATGAAAAAATTAATTGCAACATTATTTGAGGGCTAAGACAGGATGTTTTCAACTGATGGATTCAAGATCATCATCATTTCACAACACTGTCTTATATATGACACAGTCATATAACATGACATAATGTTATATACAATGGAAACAAGAGTTTTCATTTTACTTTTTGTGGGTTATTTGTCTGTTTTCCCCCTTTTGTCACTGTTTTTTTAAGTCAAAATACAAAGTTTATTTCTCAAACATATGCCAGATCTTATGAGACTATAATATATTTTTTTAATTTAATTTTATTTTATTTGTGAACATACTGTACAGAGGGGTTACAATTACATGGGTAGGATAATGCGTACATTTCTTACCAAGCATTGCAGCCTCCTCCTTTGTTTACCCTTCACATCCCTTCCCAGCCTCCCCCCTCCCCCCC
>NW_012267221.1:13576119-13615212 GCF_000151885.1 Dipodomys ordii
TTTTCCATTTCCTAACAAATGGGGCAATGTTATTCTTTCTGATGGAGGCATAGAATTCCATTGTGTATATATACCACATTTTCTTGATCCATTCAGTCATATAACATGACATAATGTTATATGCAATGGAAACAAGAGTTTTTATTTTACTTTTTGTGGGTTATTTGTCTGTTTTCCCCCTTTTGTCACTGTTTTTTATTTCTATACCTTTTTTAAATTTAAATTTATTGTCAAGGTGATGTACAGAGGCATTACATTTACATAAGTAAGTTAGTGAGTACATTTCTTGTGGAACTTGTTACCCCCTCCATCATATTTCTCCCACTTTCCCTCCTCCCAATCTCACCCCTGCAAGTTGTACAGTTCATTTGCAACTTAGTGTCTTTATGAGTATCACTGTTGCATTGGTTCACCCTTTGTCCTTTGTCTCATCATTTTGTTGTTCTCCTTCCTTTCCCTAATTCAGATAAATGTATATGCAATGTCCAGGATACCCATAAAGTGACAACAGGGGATAAACCACAGGAAAAAAACCCCCACAAAAGTAAAAAGACATCACATAGTACATTAAAAACAACAACAATGGGGCTGGGAAGGTGGCTCAGTGGTAGAGCGCTTGCCTTGCATGCCTGAGGCCCTGGGTTTGATTCCTCAGCACCACATAAGCAAAAAGAAAAAAGCCAGAAGTGGTGCTGTGGCTCAAGTGGTAGAGGACTAGCCTTGAGCTGAAGAGCTGAGGGACAGCGCCCAGGCCCAGAGTTCAGGCCCATGACCGGCCCTCAAACAAAAACAACAACAAACAACAGCAACAGCAACAACAAAGAAAAGCCTCTTGTTTCCATATCTTGGAGTTCATTTCACTTAGTATCATCTTATAGGTCATATGTACATAACTATTAAGGTATTCTGCTCATCTGCTAGGGCTATCCTAGGCATATACTAATTATTACAAATGAGGGAAACCATGGAATCTATGTTTCTTTGAATATGGCTTACTTCATTTAATATGATTTTTTCCAAGTTTATATGATTTGGGGAGGGTAAGGTGGACCACAGAAATGGTGGGACAAAGGGTGAACTAATTCAGCAATGATACTCACTAGACACTAGAGGGGAACAACTTGTGGGGAAGGGAGGTCAGGAGGGGAAAACTGGGAAGAAAGGAGGGAAGAGGTGACATGGTTCAAAAAGAAATGCATTAATGACCTGACTTATGTAACTGTAACAGCCCTGTATATCACCTTTACAATAAATTTTTAAAGGTGTTTATGTAGATACCACTCTTTGGGAAAAGTCATAGTATGAAGAAATCTGAATGATGAAACAAAAACTTAAGTTGTATCTAAGGGGAAATCAAACTATTTCCATTTCTTCCTCCAACAAGACAGATGTGTTTTTGATTCATATAAGAAGATAACTTTCTAGGGTCTCTTTCTAAGTCTCTGGAGCAAGCACAATGGTCCTAAGGGCCTCAGTGTGTGGTTCCCAGACCAGCATAATCAAAAATCATCTGAAAACCTGTTAGACATGTACATTTTGGTGTCTTCTACTTGAGACCTTCAGAATCAGAACCTCTTTAGGGTGGGGCCCAACAATGTGCCTTCCAGGTGATTCTGATGTAGGGTTAAGGCCCACTGTGCTTTGAAGATGTCCTCCATCTCCTTTAAATATAGTATTTGAGGAATGTAATTTTAACTTTTTTAACAACAAAGCTGATTATACTACCCATACTTTTGTTCTTAAAACCTTAGATTAAATTTTTAAAACTCTGCTTGGAAAATAAACATGTTTTACATTGAGTGACATGAAGGCGATTGTTGTTAGCTTTTAAATTACTTTGTGTTATGAGACTTTCATTAATTACTTATGTTCTTGGTAGCTGAGGCTTTATTGAAAGGACCTATGTTGGCATTAATAAATGCAAACAAAGTGGAAGGTCCTGAGGTTAATGAGATAATGAAACATTAATCTGTGTTTCTTCTTTAATGTACAATAGAGATTCATCAGGTTCACTGTTTGTACTTTGCATTTGTCTTTCCAGGAAGAGCAGAGTATGCTAGCTATGGAAGAGGAGGGCACTGTACAGCTCCCATTGGAAGGGCACTACAGGTAAGATACACACTTACATAAACTAGAATAGACTCTGTTTAACAACTTCATACCTGTGAAGGTTTGTTGAGGTTGTGTTAAAATAAGATAACATCTGAGATTAGGAATTTATTTACCCAGGTCCCTGTTAAAAGTTTAGCCAGTATTAGCTAATGACTACCCAAATGCAATAGGCCAGAAGCTGTTTTCTGAAGTCCTTCGTTTGTACATGTTATAATAATGTATATGAGAGATCACTTTCATGTTCTCAAGAAGTACCCTCGAAGACAGATTAGTATCCACTTCTAATATAAGTGAAATTGGTATTTACCAGGTTGATCACAGGCAAATAAATATTTTTATTTTGGGAATTTGACTCTAAAAATGAACACTTCCAAAAGAAATACTCTATTTCTAGGATGCAGTCATATTAGGAAATATTTATGTAATTATTCAAAATATGCTGATCTTCTTTATACACAAAGATATAGCAAAAGAAAGAAAATTTCAATGAGTTATAATAAAAAATTTTCCAAGTCTTTGACCAAAAATATTCTATCACTCTTTTTTTCCTCTTTCTTTCTCTGTGTGGTCTTTTTCTCCCTCCTTCTTTTCTTCCCACTCCATATAGTTTAAATAATTTTCTTATACAATTATATTTAAGCACTGTTTGTGACCAATTTTGTCTCAAAGTTCTTAAGGGCATACTAGCAAAAAAAGCAGAGAGAATTTTCTGAGAAGGGAAATTTGTCATACTGTTTTAAAAAAAAATGACAGAGTATCTTTTAGATCTTTAGTCTTACTCTAAAATTATGTTCCCTAAAATTTCTAAAATATAATTGCCTTTGATTTAGGAGTGTGCACAAATATAGCACTTTTTTTTCTCCTGCAGCATTAATAAATCTAAAATATTGTTGATTTAGTTGATGCAGTAAGCTCTCATGTGTATTCTGTGGAAACCAGTTTCATATCATACCACTTTCAAAAGGGCTTTGTTGTCAAATAGATTTGTAAGATGTTCTATACTGACTTACAATTTGGAAATTCACAATGAACCTTGGCATATGAAATAGTCTAAGTAATACTGCCTTTTTTGTCTTTTGGAATTTTGTGTGTGTGTGTGTGTGTGTGTGTGTGTGTGTGTGTGTGTGTGTATATTACTGAGGTTTAAACTCAGGACCTCACACTTACACAGCTTGCTTGGCTGGCTGGCACACACGTAACAAAACATTTTCTAAACCTTTTTGCTTACCAAGACACCTTGTCACATACCACGAGATACTTTTACTCCATATAATGCATTTTTGGAAATTGTTGATTTCATCTGTTAAGTTTCTAGGAAACTATCTATACAGGTTAAAATGGAAGAATAAAGAATACATCTCCAGATTGGGCAAGGTAGAGCGATCCAAGGTCTTGCTCATCTGAAATGTTGAATTCATTGCCCTCTTGTGAACACTTACCAATGTAGTTCATAGGATGCTAGTTTAGGATTGCTGTAGAACATGAGAATTTATTTTTTTCTACAATGCAATATCTTACATAGTAAAAGAAAGGCTATTTTTTAAGCTGCTTGTCTTATTTCTGCCATTTAGTTTATATTTTTAGCCCTGAGGAGGTTTTGAAACATTTTGAGTGTTACAAACAATTGATGTCATTGCAAAATGTAAACACAGCCAGGCATAGTTCAATTCCTGATATTACAGGTTCCACCAGCTACATAGAAAGAACTTGGTCAAACAGACTGCAGTTGCTTGTTCAGCAAATAATGATCAAATACCAAATGTCCTGCCTGTTTTGGGGGGGAACAACAAGAAACAAATTAATCCTTGTCCTCATGAAATTTACCTGAAATTAGAATAGAGATAGGAGACAGAGAATAAACAACAGAACAAGTCATGTAGCATAGATCAAATGTGCAATAAAAAAAGTAAATGAGATATTGGAGTGATATGAGAGGGTGGAACTAACAGTTTTACCGAGAGTAATCAGCATGGGCTTGCCTGAGAAAATGTCATCTGAATAAAGGAAAGAGAAAGCTATATCATGTGGAGGAACATTATAAGCAGGGGGAGACCTGTGCCAAAGTCCTGGAGTAACAAGAATGCTCTGCAACAGTCAATAGGCCAACTAACTGTGGCTACAGAGTGTGAGCAGAGCTGATACAGCTAGTCAGTCAGAGGACAAGGGGGTTACAGAGCCTTACAGGCTAGTAAGCACTGATTTTATAGTGGATAAGTGGGAGCTACTGCAAAGGAGCAAAGACTATGACAGACCTGCAGTCCTGAGAAGGTTCACAAGAACCTGAGCAAGTCAACTGCAGTAGCTAATCTGTTTCTTGAAATGAATTAAGAAATTTGCAGCCCAAATCTTTATCTATTCAACTGGCATCTTTTCTTTCAACTTTTCCCAGATATGTTTTAATAATTGAGAACTATTCAGTACTTCTCAATGTTTATTGATCAAAATATGCTGAAATTAACAAAAAATATGCAAACAATTAAATATTATTCATCCTTCCAAGTAAAGAAACTCTGACATATGCTAAAACACATCTGAACATTGAGGACATTATGCTAAATAAAATAAGCTAGTCACAAGAAGACAAACACTATAGGATCCAACTTATACGAGGCACTTAAAATAGACAAAATCATAAAGACAGAAAGTATAGTGGTGGTTGCCAGGCACTGAGGAGATGAGAAAACAGGGAGTTAAGGTTTAATGGATGTTGAATTTAAGTTTTATAAGAAAAAAAAGGTTCTGGAGATGGATGGTGGTGATGGTTGTACATTATGGATATATTTAATAACATGTTAATGTACATTTAGAAATGACTAATAATATATGTGTTCCACTATAATAAAAAATCAAGAACAAATATTTCACACACATACACACACAAAGTGACTATATTTAGTACTGGTCATTGAGTAGGTAGTCACTTATTTAATGTTTGTGGTTTCATTTTGGGTGAACTCCTATCTAGAGATGATCCATCTGTGATCAATATTTCTGATGAAATGTCAAAGACTGCCTTGTGGAAGAACCTTCTAATTACGACTGATAGCTCAAAAGATAAGGAGTCCAGCTTTCCTTCTAAAAGGTTTGAATTTTAACGTAATGAGGTTGTACTAATTCCAATGATTTTCATGGCATAAATCCACTAACAAAGGAATGATATTGGTTTCCAACAAATTAATGTCTAAAACGTTTCAGAAAATCCATTTTGAAAGGGGGTGGAGATTGTAATTTTTCTGAATGAATATTTTTCAATGTTTCCCTTTCAAATTAAAAACTCACTCCAAAACTATCACAGTGGGGGGGAAATGGAGCTATAAATGAGTCCCGTGCATGACATTTCTGGACATTCATTTTAGCCTACTCTTTTCTATGATTTTATTGTATTTCTTCATTACCCACTTTCCAGAACCTGTTCAGATGTCTGACATTTCCCACTATTTCCTTATTTTTTTAAGCGTTATGGCACATGGTTATTTTATATTTAGTTTATTTCCCTATTCCAAGTCTCTGAAAATCTCCCCTAATTTCTTTACCCCAAAGCTTTCAGCTCTTGAAAGTTCTGTCCATTCTTACTTTTCAATATGTAAACATGCAAACAACTCCTGTAGTTGTGGATGGTGATCTTAAATGCATGCTGAGACAAGACTCTGTACTAAGTATCAAGAGTCCTCATGGGATTCCAATTGAATTTTCCAAAATTGACAAATAAGAGATCAAACCATACCCTCCAGACTTTTAACACTGATCTTTGAAAAAAAAAAAAGGGAATTCCTCTATTATGCTAGTCTCTCTTCTTGTTACAGAATGGTTGAGGCATTTGGGATGGTGTTGTAACTATTAAGTTTATTTTCATAACCTTAAATTAACATTTTCTACTTAATTTTTATATTACATTTTTGCCATAAGCTCCCCTTCCTAATCACTCTAGAAGCTGATTCCCCAAAGGTAAGACCCTCTCCCTCAAACCTATTCTGTGGTTGCATTTCTTTATGTTAAATGGTGTCTTCTGGAATTCTGGTCAGCCTATGTCCTCTGTGTGAGTTTTGGGGAGGCAAAAAGCTTGGTGAGTCTTGAGTCTTGGGCTCAGATCTAATATCAAATAAAATTTGATATTGGCCTGAAACTGGGCTAAGCTTTTTCCCTCCTTAACTTATACAAATAGATCATAAATAAAACAACCAATTGTACACAACTGTACTTAGTAATGTTGTCAAATTTCTAGATTGGAAAAAAAATTGTTCCTCTAATTAAGAAAATTGCAAAGCTGGAAGATTCCATTTATGTTACCATGATGCATTTATACCTGCAAGCTTTATCTAGCTTCATGAGACATAACTGGAAACATGGGATAAAGAAAGAGGCTACATTAGACTGGAGAGTATGTCTCTTGCTGCTAGTTTTTGTCACCCCAAAATGGCATGCTGCTTCAGTGTCATTCCTATGCCCAACAAAAGAAACAAGACAAATAGTTGGTGTTCAGAGTCTTTCCACTAGAAGTTGGGGATTATTTTTTGTTTTCTTTTTTCTCTTTCTCTGTCTGTCTCTTTCTCTTTCTCTTCTACACTCTCCCTCCCTCCACCCCTCCAAAACTTACTCCAACAGAAATTATTATGAATTAATCAATAGGCCTTCTTAAAAACTTTGACCATTTTTTGAACAGAGCTTTACAATACCATGTATTTCTTTGCTTAAGCCAAGCAGCTGTAATATTTTATTTCAAAACTTGCTTTTCTTTCCCTCTTCCAAATACCTGCTATCATGTTGCTATTGTCCCTGCTATTTCCCTACTTTTCTAGAACTCTTGAAAGAACATCAGAGTTATGCGAAAAGTAATTTTTCAAGCCCACTAACATATGTGTTTGTGGATCCTTTTGCATTAAAAAAATATGATGGTTCTCTAATTTCTTTTAAAATATGGAATCCAAAGTGATGGGCTTAAAGCAAAATGCTATGAGAAATAGGAGAGAATTTGAGACAGCCAAACTTGTAGATTATATTTCTTCCTCAATTATGTGGATCCATAGTCCAAATTCTTCCTCAGTGTTCCTTTGTTTCAAGCAACATATTTTATGCCATGAGGCATTTTAGGTATTCTTTACAGTAAATTGTAAAGTCAAGTGGTACTCCATTTTTTTGTGTGTATGTGCAAGCCTGTGGCTTGAACTTAGTGTCTTCCTAAGAGTTTGAGTTTTTTGTTTGTTTGTTTTTGCTCAAGACTAGTACTCTACTACTTGAGCCACAACTCCACTCTGGCTTTTTTGGTGATTATTGGAGATAAGAAATATGGATCTCATGGACTTTCTTCTTCGGGCTGGCTTTGAACCACAATCCTCAGATCTCATCCTGAGCAGCTAGGATTGCAGATGTGCCTGGCTCAAATGATACTCTTTATCAGAAAAATCTAAAGTAATATGTGTGTAGAATACAACAGAAGTAGTGAACAATGCATTATGTTTTAAGTCCACCCACCTTTGTAATTTGATAAAGCCATTTGGTTCTTGGTCTTAAAAGTAGATATTCCCACTGAACTGATATTGAAACTATTGTCGAATGAAAGTTTGCACAGTTTGCATTTGTTTGTGTCTTTTTGAGACAGAGCCAGTCTTCTGACTCCAGACTAGTCTTCTTGAATCCTACTTCCTCAGATTGCCAAGTGCTGGGATTACAGGCAGGAGACACCATGCCTAGTTCTTTCCTTACTTTTTAATATGGTAGATTTTGTAGCTTCCCACATAAAACTATCTGTTAATGATACTTTTCACTCATTTTAATAAATGTGAACACTTACAGAAAGAGCGTAGTTTCCAGAATTTTAGTACTCTCTGAAGGATACTGCTTTCTTGGACTCTGTTGAAGACATTGAAGTATGACAACTAAGAACTATTAAAATTTGATTTGTTAGAGTACCCAATGGCTAAAACCCAAAAATTCCTGAAGAACAGCTTCCCAGGATCTGTCTCTCTTGAGACCTAAGCTGGTTCCATGCAGCCTTTGATCAATCCCCTTTAGCTATTTTCCATTCTATTCTTTGCTCTAACATGTCTCTAAGAAGTTTGGATAACTTCTTAAATGGATTTTAGCATAGTGGTGTATTTTTTCAATTATTTAATAAACATTTCAGGCTTGGAAAATATTTTATCTAGTTTAATTGGAAGTAGAATCCAAGAACTGATCTCAAATTTTACTTCATCTGTAGAAGTTCTACTTTGATACCACTTTAACATTGCTATACATACAGGAGACAAATCCCACTGCTGCTTATTGGATGGATTGGTAGAAACAGGTTTCATGAAAAACCACATTGTATCAGAATAGGTGAGCCACTGATGTATTTAATAAAACCAACACCCAAGACCAGCTTTTCTTGGGAAAGTATCTATCAATGATAGAAAAGGTAACACTTAGTTTTGCCTTGCATAGATCCTTCTAACCTGGATTCTCTTTTGCTCTGTTTTTCTAGGCCTGGGCCCTCTCATGACAGCTCAATAAATACTGTTCATAGCAACCATTTTAGTGCCATTGAAATGTAACAGCATTACAGATTTCTTAGCAGCAAGCCAGGAGTAGATAGGTCATTTTCCCTTCTCTCTCTCTTGAAATATTACTTTTATACTTGAGGCTGTAATTCCTCAAGGGCAAGGATAGTTTCCTCTATCTTTTATTCCTAGGTCTTTATAAAGTGCCTAGAAATATATATATGTATATATGTACATATATATTACAAAATCAATAACAGATGTATAGTACATAGTTGCTATAATAAAAGCTTAAAACCAATTGGCATCTAGAAACATAAAAACATGAATGTAACAAGAAAGAAAGAAAGAAAGAAAGAAAAAAGAAAGAAAGAAAGAAAGAAATGAGGAAAGAAAGAAAGAAAGAAAGGAAATGAAAGAAAGGAAAGAAAGGGACAGACAATAAAAAGATTCACACAGAATATTTTTCACAGAAGTCTATAAAACTTCTGTTCCATACTTTGCTGAAATCTAGTATGAAATCAAACCAAGAGTTTCAATAGGAGACAGTTATGTAACCATTTGTTATTTTATATGTTTCCCAACCCCAAAAGCTCCAATATAACCAGAGCAGGCCAAGGGAAATTTGATATCTCCCCCCCCCATCTGTCTGTGTCTTTCTTCTTTCTTTCTTATTTTTTCTTTCTTTCTTTCACTTCCTTTCTTTCTTCTCTCCTCCCTCCCTACCTCCCTTCCTCCCACCCTTCCTCCCACCCTTCCTTCCTCCTTCCATCCTCCTTCCTTCTTTCCTTCCTTCTTTCTTTCCTTCCTTCCTTCCTTCTTTCCTTCCTTCCTATCTCTCTTATCTTTCCTTTCTCTCTCTCTCTCTTTCTTTCTTTCCTTTCTCTCTCTTTCTTTCTTTCTTTCTTGCTTGCTTGCTTTCTTTCTTGCTTGCTTTCCTTGCTTCTTTTCATTTTCCTTAGCACTTTGAGGTGACTTATAATGCCATTGGA
Source organism: Dipodomys ordii (assembly GCF_000151885.1). Classification (NCBI taxonomy): domain Eukaryota; kingdom Metazoa; phylum Chordata; class Mammalia; order Rodentia; family Heteromyidae; genus Dipodomys; species Dipodomys ordii. The sequence continues at coordinate 13,585,700 of NW_012267221.1, forward strand.
AATTCATTTATTTATCAAAAGGTTAGGAAACATCAATATCAGAAATATTGTGTATGTACAGAGGCCAATATGTTTCTTCCTCACAGTTTCCTATAGATTAGATTTGCTATCATACCTTCCAAAAGACAGAGTCAATGGCCATTGGAATACCAGCATCAGTATTCTGGAATTGAGCTGTAAGAGTACTTAGAAGCCATCTGGTGTCAAACTCAATTTGTGGATAAAGATACCAAGTCTCAGAGAGATTAAATCATTAGTCCTAGGTCATATATTTCATTCTTAGCTTTTGTGAACTGAACCCAGGTCTCCTAATTTTATGCACAGGGCTCACTGCACTTCCACATTCTGCTTGTTGCCTTGGTTTTGTCTGAGAGAGACTGAGAGCCAGGTAAAGCCCAAGGAAAAGTTAATTTGGAAAGCAAGAGAGCAGACACTTGTCATGTTATAGGAACTGAAAGTAGAAGAAAGTGAGTCATACAGATAAAGGAGTTAAAAATACAGAGTTAAGACTCTCAACACATCATGTGCACACTGTCAACTCTTCTCATGGAGAGAGAAAAGAAAAGGGGGAAAAAGTTGCTTTGCTCTGACCTGTAAGGAGTATGTGCTGAGAAGTGTGGCAGGCATAAACCCGGGTGCCATAGACACTCGCTCACACCAGCTCTCAGCGCTGGCAGCGTGCCACAGATGGCAGAAGCTCCGGCACTTCTTACCTGATGGTGCCGGGTGGTGGTGACAACTGAGAAGGGCTGTTTCTAGCATGAATTGGAGGAAAAACAATTTTAAAAACACACTCTTAGAATGTGTCTAAGTTATTGACCACTAAGAAAGCTGCACAGGAGGCCGCATTGAAATACAGAGTTAGAGTACTTTATTACTTGGAGAAGAGTTATAAAACAAAGGTAGTCCCCACCATTAACGATTGTATATTGAGGGCTGAAGTTAACAGTAAAATGTGTGGACTCTTTCAGGTTAGTGCCTCCAAGGCTGGTTGTGAGTTGTCCTGTGGCGAGGGGAACAGAGAGGCCTCTGATACAGCAGGCTTTGTCATGTGCAAAAAGTATTGGGGGAATTTGCCCCTAAGGAAACATATGCTGTAGGTGTAGTTTCTTACACGTGACCATACCATTAGAACTTTCTGTGAGAACCTCGATGTGAGAGGAAGAAAAGTGTACAGTAGAAAATTATTGAGAAAAAGAAGACAAAAATGACAGAGTCTCATTTTCAGCTTAATTAAACGGTACCATTAAAACTAGAAGGTGAAATGAAAGAAGTTTTACTGGAGTGCGAGTTTGCTCTCTAAGGAGGTGAAGGATCATTCCTCTGATGTACAGGTGGAGGGACAGGTACCTGTGAGAGAATTCATTCAGGGTGATCTGTAGCTTGACCAGGAGAGATGCTTGCTTCACCTAACCAAGACATTGTCCTCAACAAACATCAAGATTCAGTCTAGCCATGAAGGATGAGCCATTTGCAGCAAAGTTCAGACACACCGTTTCGGCAACTTGTTTGTGTCATTTTCTAGTGTCAGTATTGTCTTAAGGTGGACATGACTGACCATTTCAACAATCATCAATGATTCATTTGCCCAATGAGGACCATGGTATTGATCTTGCATGCTTTTAGAATTTATTTTTAACGTCTGGTTTTATTTTTTAGTGTCTGTTTTTGAATTTCCCCCTCTCTGCAGTTCTTGGCTTCTATCTCACTGAATGTAAAAGATTTTAAGTGTTGCTGTCGATCTATGCTTTGAAGCATGAGAGAGCAATGCTTACGGGATCTTGTGTTGCTTTGGGGTTGATGGGTTTTGTGACTGAGATAGCAAATTTTATAGTAGTCTTGCTGTATTGCAGTAATAAATTTTCCCTTTTTCCCCCTTGTAGCACTGAAAGCCGAAAAGAGAAGAAAGCTGACTCAGGGAAAGGTGTTGACAGGGAGACTTGTCTATGACTTGATCTTCAGTTTATTTTTTACTTATATATGAGGAGAGTGTCACAATGATTAATGAAGCTACTTTGATCATGTATTGTAAATTCTGTTTCTCATCCCAAATCCACCTTCATACTGTAAGTAGTGCAATGCTCTTTCATTCTCTGTTTAGCTTTTGGAACAGTGAGACATCCCTGTGATCAGATACAATAGCTACTGCAAGAATCTGTGTGTTCTTGCTGTTTATTAGACATTTGTAAACACTGGATTCTTCTTGCTAGCTTTATGACAGCAATAGTATTCTTAAAGAGACAAGTCATATTAACCTAGCTTGTATTTTCTTACTTTTGTGTTCTGATGATAACTGATAATTTTGTTCAGAAGAATTTTGAAAGGTAGTCTTACTTTTAATTTTTTATAGCTTAGCATTAGTGACTTATTTCAAAAGACTCAAATCAAAAAGTTAGTTTAAAAGCATTTTTAATGATTGTATTTATGTATTTCCTTGATTTAATATGATATATTTAATACTCAAGAATTTATATCTGACTGAAACTTAAAGTCATTTGGAAAGCATATATCACAACTTACTAAAAAAATCAGACAATAATGCAAAGAGTCAAGTAGTATTTTCTTAAAATTGAAGTTGTGACTACATGATACAATAGTAGGCTTGTATGAAATTCTTTAGGAAAACTTTAACAGTTTTATTGAATTTTCAATTTTAATCTTTATCAGAAGTGTGCTGTTCAATTTCTCCCCTATTGATGAGACTGTTTTCCAGGTAAATGTATTCTATATATACTTGTGGAATAGCACATAGGAAATAGTACATGAGATTCCACACCTGTACAGTTGTTCTGCTGCTGATGGTCATGTGCTGGTTAGTGCTAGTCCTGAATTATGTTCTAATGTTACATCAACAGGTCTCCCATTGTACTTTTTCTCTACAAAGGAATTTTCCAGTTTTTCATTAAATGCATGTTGTGAAAAAAAACTCTTAAATGAAAATTTCAGATTCTGTTTGAGAAGGTTATATAGATATTTCAATTCATGTTAAAATACTCCATCTTCACAAAGCTTATACAAGAGGAAGAAAAGATAAGATTTTGAGCACTACTAAAAATATAGTATTTCATTTCATTTTAGATGAACATTAAGTTAAAAAAGTAAATTTCATAATGCTCTTAGTTCCTAAGGATAATCAGTGATTGACAACCTCATAGTCTTTCACTGTTCAATTTTACAATGGTTCAGAGCTCTGTGGCTTTTATAAACTCTGAATTATGTATTGTGTACAAATACACATGAAAAAACTTCTTTGGAATTAAGCTAATGAGGAGGGAACAATACAATAAAGCAGTAATTCAACATTTTGATATCTTCTGAAAAAAATTCCTCATGATCCTTTCAGAAGTCATTTTTTAATGGAATATGAGCAAAAAATCATGGGAAGAAGAATTCACAGTTAATAGAGTTTGTATTTATAAATACAGAAGAAGTATAAATATAAATGCAGAAGAAATATACAGAAACTTTCTGTTCCAAATGTGTTACCTTTATATGTTTTGTAATACTGATACTCCTCTGTAAACATTCTCATTGTTCTATTATTTAGCCAGTCAGTCTCCAAAGCATTCACCTAATATTTTAACATATTAATAACTGTTCTGTTAGAAATTATTCACATGATCACTAATTTGAATAAGCAATTATCCAATGAAATTCTGTATTTATGAGTATTTTTATAGTAATTTTGTTCTTGTGTGAATTTTAATAGTATTCCCATGTTTATCCTAATATTTTGAAATCATATAAAATATAAGATAAATGTAGTATTATATATTTATCCCTAATTTCAGATTCCTGGTCAAAATTACTGCATTTCTTGAATGTAATTTATTGCAAAGTTTAAGTAAAGTGTAAATGTGACTAGGATATTGTGCTTTTCACAACTGAAAAATGTTATGTGGAAATAAATATTTATCCTAACTAATTTCCTTGCCCATTTTAAATTGTGGTACAATGTGTCTTGTGTGAGTTTTTTCATGTTAACCACTATAGCTGTTTAGAACATTTGATTGTTCAAATACAATATCTAAATTAAGGCATCCTAACAGTTAAGAAACATTGATGTTATACTACTAGGAGATTCAAATAGTCTGAACTTCAGGAAGTATATAAAGATATATGGCCTCTTTTTCCCAGGGAACAGTACAGGTCTTTTGGGTGGAAATGACATTTCTCAGATTACTGTCAGAAAGCTTATTAGCAAGACTCCGATTATGATAATTCCTTAATTCTCCCAAGAAGAAAACATTTCCTAAAATTTTCCTGTTCCCATTTGTTATAAAGGTCAAATGGGCCCATTATTACTTTGTAGCATCTGTCAGTATATGATGGAGATAATTGCAAATTCAAAATTGTAACCTGCTTAGTACTTCTCCATTGAGTAGTGAGTTTACTTTGTAATTGCTGCTGCTTAATAGCATGCCATATAGAGAAGTTTTTCCTAAGTCTAAGCTGATAGAGACACCCCAGTGATGACTACTAGATCTTTTAGGATTTTTCTTGGCCCTTGTAAGTATTACTGATTCTGTTTCTTATAGACAAGGATATCTCTATTTCTGTTTAACTTTAGTCTGTTTACTTTTGAGCAAAGGACTATTTGACTATTATTGCAAGATTGTTTTCCAATTTTTCAATATGTCCATATTGTATATTTATGCAGTGAAGTGAGATGACAACCACTGAAAGCATTATGAAAATAATTTGGAGTGGCTGGGAAGGTGGCTCAGTGGTAGAGCACTTGCCTTGCATGCATGAGGCCCTGGGTTCAATTCCTCAGCACCACATAAGCAAAAAGAAAAAAGCTGGAAGTGGTGCTATGGCTCAAGTGGTAGAGCACTAGCCTTGAGCCGAAGAGCTGAGGGACAGTGCCCAGGCTCAGAGTTCAGGCTCCACGACTGGACCTCCCCCCCAAAAAAAGAAAATAATTTGGGTAATACAATGAATCTACATATCTACTTTGAGAGGGCAGCTGTAATCAGAAGCTTACAAGGTTGATTGATGGTAATAGTTTATTTTAACAATCATATTTAGGTATTCATAGAAAGGTTTAGATCACACTGTTCCTCTGCTACATTTTCTGTGTATTGAAGGCTATTGTTTTGTATTAGAATTCTGAACACAGAATTAAGAGCTTTGCTTCTAAGGGCAAACTGAATATGTAGCTGTAAATATTTATGTGGTTTGTATTGCATTGGTGGGATTAATATCTGAGAGACTGAAAAATAGAACTTTAGTAAGTCAACATTTAAAGAAATGTTATAGGAGAAATGGCATATGGATTAAGAGAGAAATGGGGAAGGAGATGACTCTCGGAGGTTTTCAGATAATGTCACTATGATAAAGACTAGAATCAAAGTAAAGATATGTGGTACAACTTGACATAAAAGATAGATAGCATATTTAGAAACTGGAAAATGGCTAAGTATGGTGAAGTGTTAGGAAAAGACTAAGTGTTAGGGGAAAGACTAATATGAAAAGGTAGAAACACACATTGAAGACATTGTAAATGACATCAAATTCTATACCAGGACATTTGAAATTTATACATTAAGAACTTAAAGAAGAAGCATGAATTGTTAAAAGAAAAAAATTAGTCTAGTAATACAGTAGAGATTATAGTGGGAAAAGTTATTTCCTTAGGGATGCCACTTCTACAATGATTCTCAGATGATCAAACAGAAGTTGAACATTCTCTAGATAGCTGTTAGAATCAAAGTCAAATAAGCTCAAACATACTTCAGCACACAAGTACTTTAAAAAAATAATTCCTGTTATGTAGAGTATTTGTTGGCATATGGTGATAATATAAAGAGTACATATATCTAATATGCACACAGCTATGTTTGATGAAAGGTTCTGGAAAACACAACAAACCTGAGAATGTTAAAGAAATCTAAGCATACAACTCAGCCAATAGCTGCCTCATGAGAAGCCAGAAAACCCCTGCCCCTGCTCATCTTGTGTCTGGCCCTGTCATCCATTGGGCTTAACTTTGTATCGATGTCCTCTTCTTCTTGGATGCATGCGGAGTCATAGGCTTCTGCCATGTGACTTATTTCCTCCATTAGTTTGGAAGACTCTGGAAAGCAAAGGTGTCTTGTCCCTTTCTTTAAACTCTCCAGTTCTGTGCTTTGCGGTTAAGATTCATAAGTAAAATATATCAGAGGGTGCTGCCCATTAGTTCCTTAAGAATGAGTCTTACCGAGATGATAGTTATCTAAACTAAGAAGCAATGTTTACTGGCATCTATGTGTCTAGCATCTGAGCAGAAGCAATACTAAGTCAAGACTATGCAATCTGTGGGGCCACTGAGGTAGGAGCAGCAGCCAAGTATCATGACAAGGAGGAAGGGAAAGGTGAAGGGAAATATCAAATCTTGTATTCATGTAAAAATTCCAAGAGACTCAAAGATTTGAAATAAAGATGTTTGTACCATTTTTCAAGTTAAGGCATCAGAGCTCTAATAGGGTAAGATGTTCCAGTGTTGAGGAGTAGGGGTGCTGATGGATAGGTTCAGGGCACTGTGTCTTCAGCAAGAGGTACCATGGAGCCAGGACTGCCTTCCTAACAAGGGATTCATTTCTGTATCATGGAACCACAATCAAGCCCGGTGATACTCCTTCTCAGAATGTTGCATTTCCTTCATTGCTCATTCCTTTGTGATGAACATTCTCAAGTCACAAAATCATGATATTGTATAGAAGCTTAGAGAAATGCTGTTGGATCCATGGATTTAACTAAGCTCAGATCACAAATATTTGGGGGAAAATTCATCTCCATTCAACATACACTGAATTATTGTAATTATTCTCTTATAATTCCGATATACATAGCATAGTTTTATATATGTATACACATAGGAATTATTTTTTAAAAAGCACTTGTGTTTGGACTTTTTAAGTGTTCTTAAGTATGTTTGAGTTTATTTGACTTTGATATACACAGCATCTACTATAAAATCTACTTTAGATTTTTTTTTTTTTGGTCGGTCGCTGGGCTTGAACTCTGGGCCTGGGTGCTGACCCTCAGCTCTTCAGCTGAAGGTGAGCGCTCTACCACTTGAGCTACAGCGCCACTTCTGGTTTTCTGGTGGTTTATTGGAGATAGGAGTCTCACGGTCTCTCCTGCTCAGGCTGGTTTTGAACCACGATCCTCAGATCTCAGCCTCCTGAGTAGCTAGGATTACAGGTGTGAGCCACCAGCGCCTGGCTCTACTTTAGATTTTTATGTGAGATTTTTGTGTAGAGATGATTTGGAGTATATAGGATGATATGCCTAGGTTATATGTAATTGCTATGCCATTTCATATGAGATATTTGCATATCCTCAGGTTTTAGTGCCTTACTGAAGGATTTTGGTTGTTAAATGAATTGACATCTCACCAAAGTAAACATGACTTTAAATAATTGGGAAAAAATGGTGAATTGGTTCTGATGAGAAATTATGTAGAATGAAAGGTATAAATTCTTGAGATTTAACCCCTGTAAGTAATAAAAGAACTTACCTTTTTATTAATTCAAATTTTTGAGATTAAATGTTGGTATCATCACCAAAAGATGATTCCTACTGAACATAATACCATGCTCTGTGCCTCCCTTCCTGCGTGTTGAGTGATGATGGGCTATAACCTCCATTCTGAGCATCTATATCCTGGAGACATGCTCACATGCTTCATGTCACTCAAGATGTATACAAGAGTATATATGTATACTATGAAAGAAATGTTATAAAGTTGGCACAATAGAACTCTCTTACTTTGAGAAGAAAAAACTCATGTTTATGTTTTGGTATGATTTTTTCCCCTTAAAATTTATTGAATCTTAAATATTGTACAAATCTAGTAGTCTTATAAATCAATATTCTCACATCGACTTAGAGAACAAGCAGCAAATACCAAGAGGTGGAATTGATAGTCTGTGCGTAAGAAAGGAAACAAAATATCCAGAATGTCATACAACCTGATGTGGTAATTGATCTTTATGATGGTAGTTCTGAGTCATCAGGAACATGCTGAATTATGCTCTGTGCCTATTTAAGAAAGCATGAAGACATGCAATTATTTTTAGCACCGTTTTCAACATAAATGTTCAGAAATAATTTTTACATCAATAGATGAGATGAATGCTCTTTTTTTTTCACATGCACCCCTGGGCACTGGTGTACTTTAACAGGATATGAAAAGACTCAACCCTCTGCATGCCTATGGAGGCTGCAAATGTCAATGCTCTCATTCTTAGTGCTCACTATTGTTAGTGCTGTGACTAATTCCCTTTAGTCTCAAACTTACCCTCAGATTAAGGTTATCTCTAATTTACCTATCAATTTCTTTATCTTCCTTTTCCAGTGAGCTAATTTAAATCTCTTTCATGGAGAGGAGAACGTGTGTTTTGAGGGACAGATTAAAAAAAAAACTTTAAACTTATTCATATCATCAGTATTTCTAACCTCTGTTACATAAAAAAGTATATGTTGTAATTCTTTTATTGTTCTGGACCTTAGAAATAATATTAGCATGTTTAGAAAAATAAATTGATATAATTTTGGTACTTATTGTATAAATATTGCACAATATTTGACATATTTTTCTCTAACATTGTATAAAATGTGGTTTCAGTAAGATAAAAAGAAATTTCTATTTAATTTACTTCTAAGACTTTTAATGTGGTCCAGAATATAAACATTTATTAATGTTGTTCCTTGACGTAGAATTTGCAAAGATTGGTATAGCTAGTCATGATGACTGACTATGTTCAGAAACAAGATTATGACAAGAGACTCTCAAACTTAGATGTTGGTAGATGGTTCCAATGGATGAGTGGGGACTGAGAGATAATTAAGGGGAAATGATTCAATGGCATGTTCTAAAAATATAGCTAAGGCTGGACTGTAGGACCTCTGTCCATACCTGTGCACAGTGCACCAATGTTATATTGACTCAGTAGCCTCTTCCCATATCTTCCAGCTTCAGATGTTTATGCTATAACTCACCCCCATTTGGGATAAGTTCCCCTAGCAAATAATCAGAAACTGGATTTAAATTCATGAAGTCAAGTTCCTAAAAATGGAGCTGTTTTGAAAATAATTGAAACAAAATTATGTTTCTTAGCTAAAACATTTTGAGCTCAAATTCAGCATCGGGAATCTCTGCTTTTATTACTTTAATTTTGACAACCACAAATAATTCATCAGATACTTAAGAGATTGCCTTTCTCTCTTGTACGTTTTATGTCCATTGAGATCAAAGAACTACCATTATGATATTATTCATTTTTATAATACAGATCTCACCATCATTCCCTAGAATGAAATGTTACCTCTTACATCATACTGTATTGTATGTAAAGTGTATAGTATCTAACTCAATTTCCTAATATAAGTTTATATATAACAAAAGATTTATATATATTAGGTAAAAATCTTATGACCTGCTTAACACATTTTTATGTACCTAATCATGATCATTTTTCTTTCTTCTTTTAAAACAAAAGCTGAACTCTTTCCATGTTTACCAGATAATCTGGGATTACTAACAAAATAAACTAGAGATTTATTTATTTATTTTCTGACAAATGTGTTCATATGCCAGTATGGTGTAGGTCTGACTCAAGACACAACTCATTACCTCTGAAAAATGAAGACATATTTATTAAATGACCAGGAGAAATTCCACAGCATGTAAAATGGAACTAACAATACACAGCATTATAGTTTATTTTATATTTTGTAAAAAACACAATTCAAGGAAGTTAAAATATTTTAATTAAGATGCTAAACGAAATGAAAAAGGAAAATTAAAGCAAGGCTTCAAATTAGAATTGGTGATACGAACAGTTTAGACTTTTAGCAGGGCAAGCTGATGTGTTCACATCTCAGTTCCAAGCTACTCATTTCACTAGAAAGCATAATTATTTTTTAAAGCACATTTACAATGCTTTCCCATCACCCTTGCTGTGTTTCTGTAGCACCTATAGCCATAACTGGCACCTGGGGGCCTTACATTGCTGGCAGTTTCTCTTGCATTTCTCTGGAGTCGATTCAACTGCTGTGGTTTTACTTAGAAGTCAGTGCTTTGCATATGTGATTTCCTGAGACGGTTTGAATAGTCTTTCTCAGAAAACTGTGCCAGTCTGGCTGTGAACAGCTCTTCTCTGAGGGGAGCTGACAGTAGCCTGGTCGGGTATGTGTGTTGGGACTTGGACTTGGGTTTCTAGCCATGTCCTGCCATCTCTCCCCATTCCGTTGTCTCTAATCCTTACATACTGACATCATTGCCCATATCTTGCCATCCCTTTAAAGAAGAGGACAAGATTTGGACTAGTCTAGTTAGAAAAAAAATTGAAACACTATTCTATACCAAGCTTTCATAAAAATAATTTATATTTGTTGTTTCAGCAGCTGATATAGAAATGATTTTAAATGATAAACAAAACCAGACTGAACAATCCAAATTGCTGGAAGGTAATAATCTGTTGCGAGGCAGAAATTTTTAGCTATGATTATAGTTAATGCAATTTGAGAACAAAGGTAACCTTGCATTTCTTAATTTGAAAGTTATTTTTTAAAAGATCATCACTTAGCAGTGCAGTTTGGAACTAATGAGCATAAAACATGGTTTTTAATAAGCTGTAATAGCATTTGGTGAGGGGTGCTAAGGTAGAGAGAAACATTGTTTTATAAAGTGGCTCATATGGGTATAGATGTGCTGGTGTGCTGTGCTGCTGCCAATGCTATGGTCTTCATCTGTGTACCACTGGAGAGAGAAAGAATAAGGTGACAATTAGGAAGTGTGCTGCTGTTGAAGAGGAAAGACTCAAATGAGTCCTTGCCAGCATATGTTATAGAAGACAGAGTGTTTTCATTCCTGAAATAGTTCATGAACTGAAATGTGACCGTAGAGGATATCTAATTCCCCCCCCCCCCCCCGCCCAGAGCTTTCTCAATCCAGATTGTTCTACCCCGCCGAAGTCTCTTGTTCTCTTTTGCAGGTGCAGAGAAAATCTCCTGTGCATTGGACTTTATGGGATAGGGCTAATTAAAACACCCAAATCAACTTTCAGAATTGACTCAAAGGACACTTTGAACCACACCATGCATTGTATGCAATGAAGCACACTGCTTTAATTAAGTCCTCTCAAGTATCAAATTTGTCTACATTCTAACAAATTACATTGAAATAAATGAACTTTCAAAAAGTTTTCCTAAGGACTAGGGACCTAGAAAACTATAGTTTGATGCTATTGCTATATTTTGATATAACTTGAAATCAAAAGTTTACTAACACGAGCTTATACTAATATTTAAAAAAATCTACATGTCTGACATTTATGTAGGAGACTATGATCTTAAGCAAAAACTTAACAACTTGTGCCTTCTTACTTAATTGAGGACTACTTGCTAAGCAAACAAGCATTGTGGATACATAATTAAGCCTTTAAATCAGGGTCCAGAGCCAGTGTTTATGGCTAACAACTAGAGTCCTAGCTACTCAGCAGGCTGGGACCTGAAGATTGTGACTCAAAGCCAGCCCTTGCAGGAAAGTCTGTGACACTCTTGCCTTTGGTTAAAAAAAAAAGTGGAAAGTGCATCTGTGGCTCAAATGATAGAGTGCTAGACTTGAGCAAAAGAAGCTATGGGACAGTGCACAGGCCTTGAGTTCAAACCTCAGCACTAGCACATGAACATACACACACACACAAACAAACACACACACTGCTTAAAGTATCAACCTCTTATGAAAATCTGGCCCAGAAAATTCACCAGTTTTTCTGGGTCAAATGGTGTTCCTATTCCTATATAGGGCACCATTGAAACTGAGCACAGAGAAAATAGAAGAGTGGGGGCAGGGGAGCTGGTCTTCTAGATAAATCAGGCAAAAACATTGCATTTTACACAAAAACGTGGTGCAACACACATACAAGCATACATACATGTATGCAAGTTTTCTTTTGAATATGGCAATCTCTAGTATAGAAAGGGAATTTCTCTAACGACATAGAAATATCTTCTGTAGAGTTCTAGCTACTTCGGACTATTAAAAGAAAAAAAAAAGCCTAATGGCTTATTGCTTGTGGTTGCTCAACAAAAGATAACAGAGCAATTGTGGAAACAGAAGCATGCTGGTGTCCTACTGGTGTTAGAAATGGCTAGTAATACACATAAGCCAGAAATGGATTTTCATATTGAGCTGAGCCATTATTATGATAGTTACACTTTAGAATGATTTTGCCACACATTTACTGAATAAGTGATTACTTCTGTATCAAAATCAGGAGAGAACAAACAATCATAGGAACAGGAGAACAGTGTTTTGATACTTCCAGAAAATACAATATTGTGCTTCTCAACCTCAAGGTCTCTAGTATTATTGTGTGTATGACTCAAGGACATCACTTCACCAACTTAATGCTGGAAAAAGAAATCAAAACTGCTTTCTGTCCCTGTCCTCCTGGACTCGTATGAGAAAAGGCCCTCAAAGAGGAAACTAGAGCCCACCAAGGCGCTTCCCTCCCCCTGGACGCAGCTCCGTTATACCATTGCCTGGAAATCCACTCCAGCATCCACCAGGGCTTTGGAGATCTGTGCTGACTGCTGAAAGTGAACGTTATCTGCAGAGAGAGAAAGGAAACACGTAGCTAATCACCTCTCCATTTTTCTGAGGGCCAAGGGTAGGAAAGGCCCCAGAAGAAAGGGACTGTTTGAAGTTCTAGGACTCTGCATCCCATTTAGCCCAAGACAAGTGAGTTGTGGAAAGCAACACTGTTTTATTGAAGTAAATGTAACAGTCTTGCCCCTCATGCTTTTGTTTTGTCAGTAGTGAAATTGCAAACCTGTCTGTGATACTAAAAAGTCTAATTAACTGAGACTCACCATCTGCTGTTCCATGAATAAGGAGGTACTCAACTTGTTTAAAATTTTCAGCTCTGCTCATGACTGTTGAATTCTGGAATTGGGAAAAAAGAATGTCATTATTCAAAAAAGGATCTGCCATAAACTGATTTTTCACTTCAGTTTACAAAATAAAATGTTTTCAGCTGGGGCCCCCTTTGATACAAAATATAGCAAACCGATATTCAAGCAAATGCTGTCTCCATGCATGGCAGAATGCACAGCCTGCCCCATGCCTGGAAGACAGGACTGCAAAGGGAGGATGCCACATCTTCCCTCACATGAAGGAAGAGGGCACCTGCCACCCAGGCTGCATGCAAAAAAGCCGGGTCCCAATCCCAGATTGGCTGTGTCCTATACATTAACACAGGGCAGAGTCTCGTATTAGCAATGTATGTTCCATGGGCTTCTGCTGTAGTTCAGCCAAAATGTGTATCACCATGGCAACCGTGTGTCACATGGTGCCATACATGCTACATTTCAAAGAGCCCGTACATAGCATTTGCAACTAAACATACTCTGCAATATGTCATGTGAACTTTGGTCCACATTGCTAGGTTCGGAACGAAAAGCAAATATTACCCCTTTGAGAACAGATGTTTAAAACCCAGACAAACGTAACATATGGGAGGGGAGAAGGGTGAAAAAGATCAAGAGTGGCCTTTAAAAAAATCAGTGAGTTATTGCTTCTTTCGTTCTGTATATTGGAGAAAATGAAGCTATTAGATAAAGCCATTCCCAAGGTACCAAGTGAAGTAGGATTTTATTCTTAATGAAAGGGTAGCTTTTTGAAGATGGCTCTGTATCCTGAATCAGAGGTTTTGAAAGGAAAATATCTTAAAAGGATAGAACAGGTCATCTGATTTTAATTTACAGTATTTACAAAGTTGGGATGAAGGAGAAGATGCTAGATAGGTTAGGGAGGTGGTGAGCTAGAGTCGACTTTGATTGATTGATGGGGGATGGGGGGGAGGCCATAGTCTCAGCATTGCATTTCAAAGTAGCCAGCTGAGCCTGGTGACATTTCATGAGAGTCAAGATGTTGTATTTTAAGATATCTTTGTAGCTAATGTGAGCTTAGTATTTTTTATGGACAACCTAGTGGTCTGGCAGGAAAGGGTTGAAACACAGCTTTCATATTCTAGATTCAGCTACAGTATTAGTAAGCTGTACAGCTACAGACCTGCTGCACACTAAGCCTTGAATTCTGTAAAATGGGAATGAGACTAGCTCCTCTTACTTCCCTCACAGAAACAGAAATATCGAGACATGGCAAAGCATGTGTGAAGCTAAATTGCAGGTATTGGTATGAGAATTATATTACACAGTATTTCTGGAAAAGGATACCTTGTTTATGATTTCAGGACTGAATTATCTAAAATGTCTTCATGGATTGAGGCTCCCCAAATCATCCTCTCCTACTAAGCTCAGAGTTCATGTCCTCTTATTTTTGTGTAGACTAGTTCAAATTCATCCTGACCATATTCCATTTGTGACTCAAATTCAGAATTTATTTATGAAATTTCATAACCAAAACCCAAGACTCATTAAAAGTCACACATCAATTTTATTTTGTAAGAGAAGCTTGTCACCTTGTGGGATGTTCCAGATAAATATACCCTGTGTGAATCCATCCATCTATCCATCCATCTCAACATTACCTCTCATTCACCGATCCTTCATTGCTTTTACCTAGTCAAACAATATGGACTTGTATCTAAATGGCAAAAGCCATAAGAAAAGGGACTTATTTAGAATCATTATTTTAGCATCTAGTACAGTACAACATATTGTGTAAAGAAATTATTAAGCATATGTATTGCCCACTATTATTTGGTCCTAGTTTTGCTCAGACTAGTGGAAACAATTAAGATAGGAAAAGTAAAATATTCTTATTCTGCAGGGTTTTTTCAAAATAGTTATTATAAAGGTGATGTATAGAGGTTACAGTTATAGAAGTGGTTATTCTGCAGTTTATTGAGATAATTTTCCCACTTTCAAACCATATACCACACCGTTAGAATAATAGCTATTGTTCATTAATTATTCTGAGACTAACACAGTGTTAAATATCATGAAGGAATTCTAAAAGCTCTGATGCATAGACCCCTTATAACAAGTGTGTGAAGTAGATACATGCCAGTGCTACTTAGTAATGACACACTGATTTGGAATGTTAAACAGCCTGAACCAAGATCTACCTATAGAAAATATAAGAGCTTCAGGCTGGGAAGGTGGCTCAGTGGTAGAGCGCTTGCCTTGCATGCCTGAGGCCCTGGGTTCGATTCCTCAGCACCAAATAAGCAAAAAGAAAAAAGCCAGAAGTGGTGCTGTGGCTCAGGTGGTAGAGCGCTAGCCTTGAGCTGAAGAGCTGAGGGACAGTATCCAGGCCCAGAGTTCAGGCCCCACGACCAGATTCCCCCCCAAAAAAACCAACCCCCAAAAAAGAAAATACGAGAGCTGTCAGGGAGTGGAGACTCGTGCCTATATTCTTAGTTACTCTAGAGAAAGAGATTGAGAGGATCACAGCTGGAGGCTGGCCTGGGTAAAAACTTTGGGAAGTTCCCCATCTCAGTCAATTAAAAAATCAGCACATCACAGTATGCATCTATCATCCCAACTACATAAAAAGTAAAAATAGGAGGATCATGATCAGGTTAGCCGGGCACAAACACAAGACGCTATCAAAATGTAATTAAAACCAAAAGTGCTACAGAGGCATGGTGCAAGTGGTAGGGCACCTACCTAGCAAGTGCAAGGATCTGAGTTCAAACGCCAGTACTGCAAGGAAAGAAAAAAAAAAGAAAAAGAAAAAGGAATAAAAACTGTCAAGAGCTGAGCAAAGTCTGACAGGAAAACCCCTTTTCTTTCTATGTTTCTATGTCATCTCGTCTAAAATTCCAAGCTGCTTATGATTCGTCTCCCAGCAAAGGAACAGTGTGAAATCAAACGTTAATTAACTGTCCTGGAACTTGACATACAAAATGATAGTGGGTACCCTGGCTCCTAAGACGCCGTGGCTTCTCACATGGAATTAATTGGAAGAGTGGTCTGAACAGCCCTGTGGGATTTGGGAGCCATGTACTCTGATTATGCCTGTGATATATAGCCTGAGGTAGCAGTAGAACTGTGAGCGATTACCTGCCCTTTAGAGAGGAAAGGGTAGAATAAATCTCTCCCTAAAAGGCTTTGCCACACACCATTCAAAGCTGGAGGCAGGAGAGGCTCAAACCTCAATATTCCGAGTTGCAAAACAGGTGCCATTTTAGGGTCCTCTGCAATGATCTTTTCTGCTTGACATGCTCTCAGGCCATGCTGACTTCTGCTCACCTTATTTCTCCCCAAGTTAAATTCAGCTCTTTGCTCACAGAACATAGTCAATTTTAACACCTAAACCTGACCCAGATATACAACTGCCTCACCTCCAACAGCCTCACAGGCCTGCCTTGCTTGCAGCACAAACAGCCAAAGCTGAGCCTCCAGCTCCCCCTCTACCCCCCCCACCCCCAGTGCCATGAAGCTGAGAAATGTCATTGAAACACAGAGTAATAGTTAGGAGACATATAAATACACAGGACAGTTAGCAAGGAATGTGATAACTACTGGAGTTTGGACCAAAACAGTTTCTGGCTGCCTTTTTTTTTTTTCTTAAATGGAGTGAATACAGGCTGAAAGAAGACAATTTTTATAAACAAGTAAAACCCTGAGCCTAAGATAAATGTTGTGATGTACACACTGTAGCTGTGATGAACTAGACATGGTGAGAAATGCAACATACTGAGAAAAAGACGAAAACTGTGATAAAAGTGTCATGATGCAAATTGTTTTACATTAACAATATTACACTACAAAGAAAGAAAGACAAATACTTTAATGCAGCAAGAGAAAAAGAAAACAAAAGCTTCCTCTGCAACTGCAAGATAAGTGTGCCATTTCAAATGCACACTTCCCCTGTATGCTGGGAGAAGCCTCCAGAGGGACCTTCCTGTGAGAGAGAGGCAGGTGGTGGGGAAGGAGGCACATACCCATATTAAGGCTCTCAGATTTCAGGAATTTACCCCCACCCTCCACTCCCTTCCAGGAAAAATGCAGCTATGTCACTTTGCTTCATTCTCTACCAGCCTGGGTCTCCTGGCTTCTCCATTCAGTTTCTACTGTCCACTGAATGGCACATTTCAACTGGGAAGCTAACATGCAAAACCAGAGAAAGAGATGCTTGTGTTCCTTAAAGGTATGATTAATGATCCTGGGGGAAAAATAATTGTGCTATCTCCACCTCCCCAAAGAGGATAATCTTCACATTGCCTATCCATAGAAACAAACAAAAAAGAAAGAAATGGATGACTAAGTTAGAAGCCGAATAGTCTATCACCAACTACGAAAAAGGAAGCAAGGAGTGATAAATGGGCAAAGATGCAATGGTGGTGTAGTTGGCACCACCTCTCTCCTGAGGCTAGAAACTTCCGGAGAGTCCTGCTGCCAGCAACAGTCTGGCAAAGAGAAGTGGGAAGGAATGGTCCAGTGGCAGTGCCGATTCCACAGCATCTCTGTGAGGAGCTTTGCCTTCAGTCCCAAGGAGAACCATCTGTAGCTGTTTGTTGGATCATGCTGGTGCCTCAATTACCTTCCAACAAATAAATCTTTGTATTTTTGAAATAAAAGAAAGAGCTGATGAGAGTAAGGAAGGACAAATTCTTTTGAGAAGCAGAAGGTGTAACCATTTTGAAGCTACCCTTAATGCCATCTAGGAACTATGAAGACAATTTGGTTCATGAAGATAAAAATGGTGGCAGATGCCATGGTTTCAAAGGTGACTTCATGGCAGGAATGTATGTCTCCTGGAACTATTTTGGACGTGGGTTTCATTATTCCCATTATCCAGATGAGAAAACTGAGGTTAAATCACTTTTCCATGATCATGCTACTGGCAAGTGGAAGGATAGAATTTGACCACTGGGATTTCTAACTTCGAACTCATGTTCCTAACCATTGTATTGATGCTTGACATCACAGCCAACAGAAAATGTCCTATTCCCAGACTCTTGTAGAAAGAGCAAGAAGTCACTGAGCCTAATGGATAACCATGCACTAAATCAGGTATTACCTTGAGCTTACAGGCTTGCTTTGTGCATTCTACTTACAAGCAATATCACATAAAAATAATAGACTGGTGCCATTTGGTGAAACATCATTAATACCATAGCAGAGGTTATAGAAAACATTTAAGAAAAAAAAGAGTTAATTCAACCCCCTATGTCAGATGTGTTAGCTGTTTATGTCTATCAAACAACTGTACTCATGAGATGCCAGGGAATAGCTCCCATCAGCCCTAGACAGGGGGCTCTACCTCAGGCCTCATAAGCAACACTGGCTTCTTTAAAGATCACACAGCAGTCAACATTTTATCAGCACTCCACAAACAAGTTAAGGTTTGGCTTAAATCTGAAGGTCTCTCTCCCTTTGGCATATTCTGGGATAATAGAACAAATGTCAAATCAGTACAAGATGGCATATTTACAAAATTGCACCCTGTTTTGCATAACCTAACGATGCAGCAGTTCTTAAGGATTGAACATTTCAAATCTGCTAGCAGAAGACTGCCAAATCTATGACTGTTTCGTACACTTGCCAAAAGCCTATCAAATTTTGAGCAAAATGCAAAATAAATCTCCTCTACAAGTTAAATCAGCCCTTCTGTGTGTTCCAGGGTGCCCTCTTCTCTTGGCATCAAGGCTCGGGACTGGGGTCCTATTCCTTTTGCCCTTGATCATCTCTCTGTGTGTATTCACTGAATTCCCTCCCTAGTCCATGTCCTGCCATATTAGCTGTCATTTGGCCTGAGATTCCCACAGCCCTTGTTCTGTGGTCTCCCTCAGTTCAGTGGATGCGTCTCACAAATCCTGGGCAAACCACTCTACCACATATTCATGGGTGTCCTGTAGTCTGCTTTCCCTTCTGTGTAATCTGTTGAACGCTCCTCTGGTCTTCCTCCCCATCTCCCTCTATCTTTTCCTGCTGGACTCAGTGATAAGTGTCCTCTCTTTTGCCTAGCTTTTAGCATCTATATGTTATGTAACATTTTTTTTTTTTGCCTCTGTTTCTGTGTCAGTAAAATGGATAATTAGAAAACTTGTCTTAGAGAGAGAACTGAAACCGATGATCCAGGTAAAGAACTTAGAATAGTGTCTAGCCATAGAAGCATTTAGTAAATGAATGAAAAAAAAAAGAATTGAAAGGAATAAAATTGGTTGAGAGAAGCAGGGAAAGGTAAATCCTAAGTGCTGGGTTATTCCTGTTCCCTTCCTGAAACCTTCCCAGGTTAGTTTAGAATTGCTAGTCTTTTTCATACATACTGGATACTTTGCATATTTAAGTTCATATTTCATTAACTATTTTTATTTTTACCCTGTTATACAACCTATCCTCTCTCCCCAAAAAGAAAAAAGAAAAAAAAACCTTGGCATTTTTTTTCTACCTTCAGGGGTTAAGCTTTTAGACAACTAACATACCAGATAACTAACAGGTGAATGAAAGTACCCCATGAGTTAATGTCTTTTTCATATTTAACTAATGACTATGTTAGAGGCCATTCATCCATGATAGTCAGAGTCCATTCCTTGTCTTTGGTTGTAACAGTTGCTTCCTTGGATATCTGATTCCTTTGCTCAGACTTGTCACCATTTCTGTGGGTTGTGGGCTGAACCAACTGCAGAGATGTATTCACAGATCTGCACTGCTCATTAACTCAGGTTTGTCAGCCCTCCCTTTCATGGCCTTATTTAGAGCCCTCTGGAACTAGCTCCTTGGGGTTTTCAGAAGATGAATAACTTCTTTCCTCTTTGACTTCCTTGTATCCTTTTTCAAGTGCTTCTGCCTTGCCAAATGACATTGGTCACTACCTTAGTCCCAGGGTCTCTAATCTATAAAGCGCCTCTGAAAGAAGAGCAATGTGTGGAGGCAGTCTCAGAGATGCATGCTGTAGCAAAAGGAGTGCAGACCAGCTTTCGGCAGGGCACAACCATACCTGACATTCCTGCCTGTTGCATTCACCTATTTAAAAGGCTGACCTGCTCTAATTCCCTTTCTTCAACAGCAAGTAAGACCTTTATTTTACAAGATGAGCTTCAATTGGTGATGTGGGTTCTTCTGAATTACTCCAAATCTAGATCATGAGCAAGCAAATATTGGATTCTCTTTTTTTCTTTTTCTTTTTCCTTTTTGTCAGTCATGGGTCTTGAACTCTGGGCCTGGGCACTGTACCTGAGTTCTTCAGTTCAAGGCTAGTGCTCTACCACTTGAGCTCCACTTCCAGTTTTCTAGTGGTTTATTGGAGATAGGAGTTTCATGAACTTTCCTGTCAAACTGGCTTTGAACCGAGATCCTCAGATCTCAGCCTCTTGAGTAGCTAGGATTACAGGTGAGCCACTAGCACCCACCCCTTTTTTTCTTTGAGTTTTTATTTAAAATGATATTCTCTTTTCAAAGGCTGTAATTCTGACTAGTGTATCAATGGTTTCTTAGCTAAGAATATAGACAAAGGTCAAGGCCTTGCTTAATTGTACACTTTGGGCATACCTAACTCTCAGTGTGCTGGAGTCACTGGTGCAAACTAAATGGTAATCTGTCTCAAAATGTTTACATTTGACCCATATGAATACACGGGGGGGGGGGGGGAGGAGGTGAAAATCTAAAGCAATTATTGAATTGTTTTCTTTGTCTTTTCAAAGAAGGGAGGGTGGAGAAAGAGGGAGGGAGAGACAGAAAAAGGAGAAAGAGAGAGAGAGGGAGAGAAAGAAAAAAGGGGAAAGAGAGAGAAACAACCTGGGAAAGAAAAAGTAAAAGATGGGGTCCAGAGGGGCAGCTGGGGCCTTGGAGGAAAATAGAATCTTTAAATGTATTCTTGCCAGAGACAAAAGCACAGGCTCATTTAAAAAACAAAGGAGGAGGGCAGCTTTATTCTAAAGCCTGCTGTGCACCAAAAATAGGCTCTTAGATTCAGTTCTCCACATAGATTCAGTTCTCCTCAATCGGAGGAAGCAACTTAATCATGGTGGAAACAATTCCTGAATGCATTTGCTTCACTTTCTCCTGCCCACCTTCACTGTCACCCTCTCAGATAATTCCTCCGAGTAACACATTGGGAACCTTTCGCTCCCTGGTACTGGCAGTTTTAATGTGTCCATTGCCAGCAATGAATTTTGTGCCAAGAAAACTCGACTCCTGGCGTGGAAGGATTAAACAGTCCTCGGGTGCCATCTGTGCAGCGAAGTGAAAGAGTGACTTTGTGCACCCAGTGTGCGCATGTTGCCATTGGCAGTAGGAAGTGACTTCTATTTACATGACTACCTCATGCCGGGAACACCTAAGGGGAGAGATGAAAATGGCCACCACCATGGGGGGGAGGGGAGATGAGTGGGGGATTGGTGTGAGAAAGAGCCTATGGAAAAGATTGGAAAAGATACAGATTGAAATGTAAATTAAAGGTTGTTGATCCTCTATACATACATCGGGAGGGTGGTTAAGAAGAAATAAGGCAGGTGTGGTAGACTTTCTCAGATGTCAGACTTTGAACTTGTGCCTTTGCTTCAGGGTTGAAATGTCACTTCAGATTGGAATTGAAAAAAAATACATTTTTCCACTTATCTCTCCCATTTTCACAGTCAAGGGTAGGCTTGTGTGAAGGATTATTTGAATATTTTGGGGGCTTTGGGCACTACTAGGGAAGCCCTCTGAAATCAAATTTACGTATTCAGATTGGATCACTGAGAAGAAAATTCAAGCTGTAAACAGAGAAATGATGAAGTACAATTTGTGTCACAGCGTTTCCCTTCAAAAAGTTTTCAGTGAGAGAAGTTGCTGAATTCAGGGCCTCACTCAGATTTCTTGATCTACCAGTTGAGTCATGCTCCACTCCAGCATTCTGCTGATTAAATCGCTGGCTTTTCTGCCAGGGCTTGCTTTGAACTGTGATCTTTCAGGTCTCATCCTCCTGACTTGTCAGGAGTACTGGCCAAGGAAGGTTTTAAAACAGATTTATACTTGGTACAGTGCAACCAAAGATTATAATGTTGAAGAAAACCTTGAATGAGCAATGATGCTGCAGATGAGAAAAATCCAGCACAAAGTTGTTCTTTAAGACAGAATAAGGTAAGGATTAAAGGTATACAAGGAAAATACCATGGGATAGCAAAAGGCAACTCCAATGGGAAGGCAGTCCTTGACAGATGGAGATGGAGAGCAAATAACAGTGAAGGCATTAGGCAAGAGAGGGCAAGATCACAAAATGGAAGGGCACAGGAGCATTCAGAGAACAGTAAGCCTGCCATATAAGAGCACTATAAGAAAGAAGCTCTAAACTGAGAACAGTTCAATAGTAAATACTGGGACAAAGGGCCACCAAATGCAGCAGTGATACTCACTAGGCACTATGTTGAAAATAAATTATCTAACTTGTGGGTGGGGACAGGAGGGAAAAACTGGGAGAAAGTGAGGGAAGGGGTGACATTGTTCAAAAAGAAGTGTACTCTTTCTCTGATGTCTTTAACTGTAATTCCTCTGTACACCACCTTACCATAACAATAATTTAAAAAAAAATAGTGAATACTGGATTTAGTTGAGAACAAAGGGATAGGGTTGAACTCCTGGTTCTATGTGGGATAGACTGGAATGAAGAAAACCAAATTAAAGACAGACAAACTAGTCTGATGTTTTAAATAGAGCTAGGTCATGCAATAGCAATGATGCAGTTATGAAGGGAGAGCATTGGGTATGAAGCATTCTAAAGGACTATTGACAGAATGAGGACAACCTGGCTGTGGGAATCCTTTGTAGGGGAAAGGAGATTGTTTATCATCTCCTTTTGCAGTTTATTATTTTTTTCAACCTGACTGGGAAAATACATGCAGGTACTACCACAAACACATTTCCTTCACACGGATTTGATAATGAAGTTGAAAATAATAGGTAAAACTAACTCATCTGTGTGTATATCTTGCAAAACTGGACACTTTCAGTTTATTATTTTGATCAGAAGGTTTCATGTTGACATCTTAAAAAAAAACCATGACAATTGATCCTCAGAGCTAAGTATTAATATGAAGCCTATGTATTGAGAGTTAAAACACAGATGAGGAATAATTAGAGTCTTATATTAATATTGTCCTGGGAGAGTTTTAAACATCTTTTGGACAATGAAACTTCAGTGGTGATTTACGTGGTTATCCAAAAATTGTAATTTAGGATTATTTTTCCAGCTATCAAGACAAATATAATTATGAAAACTTGGAAATGTCAAAATGCTGGGAGGATCTTTAATGTTTACACAACCATATCCACTTGCACCAGTGTGGTACTGAAGGGTATACTGGCTTTGCCATGCTGTCTACCCTAGTGACAACTGATAGGAAAGCTGCAACCAGCACATGTTTCCAGTGCTAAGGCTCATCTTCAGAGCACCCTGCCCATTGGTTCTGAGAGCCATCAAGTTCCAGGTGATTGGATGCTATGTAGACCAGGGCTTTCAGGGTACTTCCCAACTGTATATGACTCTCACTTGCTTTACTTGAGTTTGTGTTTTTTTAAAAAAAGAATAAAAACAAAAACCTGCTTGGTTGGCTATACAACTTAGTTATGGCAATATCCTAAGAAATTTTAAGGTATGTCTGAAGGTGTAGCGTTTTCTGAGTTCGAGGGAAATATGTTGAATTTGACATGTTTTCTAAACTGAAATTTGTATAATTAAAGTAATTATCTGGTGTTGCTTTGTATTTCCAAATGAATGCATATTGTGACCTATATAGCATACGATAAAGACTGTAATTATGCAGAATAGTAGGGAAGCTATTGGAGTATCTCTAAACCACCTGTGTTATTTCTTTTGAACATGAATTTTGTTGGAAATAAAAAAATATATTTTCTAAAATAGATACACTTAAAGAGTTCTTCAACTATTTGTAACTGGGTTATAGAGTGGACATAGCTCATCATCTCTTACCTTGTAGTTGCCAAGGTTATCTTCTGGAGTTGGGAGACCCATATAACGTTCTGTGTACACCGAGTCTGTAATGGGGTGGGGGGGGGACAAGAATAGATTCATTCTTAGACAACAGCTTTCTTCTATTTATTGAGTTACTTTACAAATTTTCCTGTGTCTTAACTTAGGCAATACCCTCATTAATGTCTCCTCCAGCTTCCGTTTATTGATATAGTAGAGGTATTGATGCCCTGACTGCTCACTCAGACTCAAATCTTTCTGTCCTGAGCAGGAATACATTCACAGTTAACTCCTTTGATGGAGACAGAAGGAAATCAAACTAGATGTTCTAAAGCACACTAAAAAAAAAAATTCATCTGGCTTTTTTAGCCAAATGTGACGTATGAACCATACAAAGAAAAGCATCAAGCTCATCAAATGGCCTTAAATTTCTTGATTCTGAGAAAAATGCATGCCCTAATTTTTGATAATATATTGTTTTTTGGAAACCCCTAGCAATGATCAATTGCTAGTTGTTAAACTTTATTTTATTTTATTTTTTTGGCATGTTAGGATTTACTATATTGGAAAGAAAGCTTTCAGTAATCAGTTCTGTATTGGCTCAGCTACTCCACCCTAATGCAACTTAAATGTTTGTTTTCCATCTTTTTATTTTTTTGTGCCAGTCCTAGAGATTGAACTCAGGGCCTGGGCACTGTCTCTGAGCTTCTTTTGCTCAAGGCTAGCACTCTACCACTTGAGCCACAGTGCTACTTCCAGCTTTTTCTGTTTATGTGGAAGAATTGAACCCAGGACTTCATGTATACTACCACTTAGCCACATTCACAGCCTTCATTTTATGGAGACCTCTTAATTTTTGTGCTATAACATTTAAGCATCATAAAACAGGTTACATTAATATGTCTGTGGAAATGACATAAACTCTTTTAGCTATAAATATATTGGAATAACATGTTACATAATGGGTTTGGTTATTTTGGATAATTAAACATATTTTGCCCAATTCAAAATGAAATCACAAAGTATCTATATATCATCTCTAAAATCTCAGTTAAGAAATGTATTGTGGGTAAATTCTATGTAACTTTAGAAATCTGACATTCAAATTAAGAAATCTGATTGTTTTGGAAGCTGCATCCATAAGTCATCAGAATAAAATAAGTAAAAATGATATATTCTCATTGTGATTTAAAGGCTAATGCCTTGAATACTGAATACACAATTATTTCAGTATTAATTCTGTTCATTCGTTAAATGAATATCTACTCTAAATTCAACACCTTAACACTTTTGAATGACTGGTAACAGATTACAGACTACACTGACAAGTATTCCAACACTTAATGAGTGACTGTGATATTTTATTACTTTGATTAAAATGAATAGACTATACTTTTATATATCTGAAGGGCACTCAGATGTTTTAAGAGTATTTTTAAATCTTCATAAAATGTTCGTGTCTTTTAAAAACTTTACCAGTTTAAGATGAATAATTTCAGTTCTACATTGTTGGGTAAAAATAACCTTTCAGGGCAAAATAAAAACTTCCCAAACACCTACAGCCCTTAGTTCTACCTATTCCTAATGTAGACTCTTGTTTATATCAGGTTTATGTATATAAGAAGATCTGAAAGTTTAAAAATAACATTTAAAATATTATGTGTAAATGCATGATGCAGTTGTTGTGAACTTTTAGAAATAAGCCTTGAAATAGCACTCATAAATTCCTTTTATCCAATCTGAATAAAAATGTCCAAATTTACACACAGATTATAAGTCTGTTCCTATATATTAGGCACGGTTGAATCTGTTTACTATGCTTTTCTCATTATGTGTGTTTTACTTACAGATTGTTTCTATTATTTTATTGACCACCAGAGGTCTCCAAAAATAAGCTATCTAGCTGAACAATTAATAATCAAGCAGAAAAGTATTAGATGCAAATTAAATTCCAGTGAGTGCTGATCAAGTGAGCCACAGGAAGAAGTAACAATGTGTTCTGTACATTGGCTTCTCTTCACCAAGGGTGCTTAAGAGAGGGCCTTCCAAAAGACTGGAAGGACTATATATCAGAATACAAAACTGCATACATTCTCTAGCAAGCATCCTATTCTTACACTATGTGAGGGACATCAGATGGGATAAGAGGAGGTACAAGAGAATTCTCTATCTCCTCTGCACCTCTGACCATTCGTTTTTATGCAGTCTTCCACTGGGCATTGCAGTTTTCCAGGTTATGATGCCTTATAATATTCTCTTGATGAGGATGAATCCTTTTAGCTACTAAGAGACAGTGGGCACCCCTGCCCTCCGCCGCCAAATTCATCTGCCTTTACTCTTCTTTTCCTCCCAAATCCCAAGTTCTATTTGAAACAGGGAGAAAAGTTTCATATTTCTACAAACAGGTGAAACTCCCCAAACCAAATGTGAATAAAGGCAAGGAAGGGTTTATTTGAGCAATTTAGCATTGAAGCTCTTTCAAAATTTAGAAATCAGATTGTGTTTAGATAATCACTAATATCACCCAGTCTTACACAACAAGCAGAATAAATGAGATCATCATATCAGTATCCACAAAGACTCTAAGAAGAACCAACCTATTTGCTATAGAAATACAGGAAGTCAAAAAGGAATGGCTTTCTTTATTGAAATTTTAAGGTCAACATGGTGTCCCTCTTTGACAGCAATTACATACCATAATACTCCCACCGGGACACGGGCGCCACTGCGATTCCACACTTGAACACACCGCTCCCCGATCCCAGGACCATTGAGGTTACGTACCCTCCATATGACTAAGGAACGGAAACAGTTATTTTTATGGAGGTAAAGGAATAAGGACATATGGTAAGCGAGTCGCAGTTTCTACATTTCTCACATCTTTATATACTGTGCCTCTTTAGAGATAGAAAGCATGGTATAGGAGGCTTAAATTGGCCTTAATTGGGCAGTATCTAAAGATTACAGTTTCGGAGGCCTGGCTCCTTCTCTTGTAGATAGAAAGAGAAATGCGTGGAACTTTTGCTGACCCCATTGACTGCATAGTGTACTAATCAATGAAGAATAGTAAGTAAAATCAATAAACACAAAGCTTTACTGACTCATGAGATGTCTCCCTTCTTCCCCTTTTATCTCTCTCCTCTCCTCCCCTCTCTTTTCTTAGAGAGCTCTCTCTCTCTCTTCTCTCTTAAATTTTCTCTTTTCTTTCTCTTCTTCCCTCCCTTCCTCATTGTGATGAACAAAGATTTAGGTCTGCCTTAGTAGAGATTCTAGCATGTTATTGCCCAGAGGTCCAAAACTTGATAAACATGATTTTCATCTCTAAATATTTGTATCCCAAAGATAAATTAGCCTGCTCAGAGTTTTATTCACTAAGCAATGCATACAGATTCATTAGTTAAGCAACTACTCACCCAGCCCCAAATTGCAATTCGCTGGCTGTCCACAAATCCCATTTTTGAAAATTGTCTAAAATACAGGAAAGAAGTCCACAAATCAGTTTGGGACTGTGTATAGAAAATAAAGATAACTGCACAAATGTGCACAAATGTGAAACGTTGACATTTGTTGTCTCATTCATTCTATTTCAAACTAGGATGAATCACTGCCAGCAATAAAAACACCTGAGAAAAGTGTCTACATGAGATAAATGTCTATTATCCTAACCTGACATCTACATGAACAAGGATTGCTTTTGTTGGAGTCCATAAAACCTCGTGTGTGTGTGTGTGTGTGTGTGTGTGTATGTGTGTGTGTGTGTGCGCGCGTGTGTGTGTGATTCACAGAAAACAAATCCTGGCAGTTTTTTTCACAGCTTTATATAAAAATTTGCAGCCCAGATGCACTTTTCTTTACATAATTGAATTTAAATCTCTCCAGATGTTTTTTAAGTTTGAGAGCTGTCGCCCCTGCAATGGGGAAAGATAAGGGCATAGAGAACATCTGGGCAGGGCTTAAAAATGTCTCTAGGCCCCCTACCTGAGAGTTTAAACATCATTGTCTAAATAAATCCCTTCCTATGATAGGTGTTGATTAGTTAGCTCATCACCATTAAATAGAAAGCACAATTTTAGAGGGATTACGAAGTTTGGGTTTTTTTCCCCCCCAGTAAATCATGTTCAGGATTAGAATCTAGGTAAAGAGATTTGAGGGATCTCTTTGTTACTCGTAGCCTTACCTTGAAAGTAATTTTTGACTAAAAAACAAAATCTAGGAAAGGGCTAGGGTCAGGCCTAGTGGTTCATGCCTACCTAGCTATTCAGGAGGCTGAGATCTGAGGATAACAGTTCTAAACAAAAAGACCAGGCAAGTGATTGAGACTCTTTTTTTTGGGGGGGGGTCCGGTCATGGGGCCTGAACTCTGGGCCTGGGCTCTGTCCCTCAGCTCTTCAACTCAAGGCTAGTGTTCTACCACTTGAGCCATAGCACCACTTCTGGCTTTTTTCTTTTTGTTTATGCGGTGCTGAGGAATCGAACCCAGGGCCTCAGGTATGCAAGGCAAGCACTCTACCACTGAGCCACCTTCCCAGCCCTTGAGACTCTTATCTTAATTTATGCACCAAAAAGCAGAAGCAGAAGTGTGGCTCAAGTGGTACAGCACAAGCCTTGAGAGAAAAAGTTAAGGGATGATGCCTTAATTCAACCTACAGTATACTCTCTCTCTCTCTCTCTCTCTCTCTCTCTCTCACACACACACACACACACTCACATACACAGACACACCTCCCAAATTAGCAAGTGTAATATTAATTTTGTCGCATGATGGGAGGTTTGGGGCCTTCACAATGACATATCTGAAAGCTTTTGTGTTTTCAGTTGATGATGCAAGGCTGATGATGTGCAAGGCTGCCTAGGTAAGTGGCATTAGAGAAAATCCAGAATAGTTTTTTTTTTTTCATTTGGCTTCTCTACACTAGCCTCTTTAAACCTGAACAATCTTTTAGGAATATGCACTGAAGCATGAGTGTACGTGTTGGCAAATATTTTCAGGGTAAATATAATTGTTGAAACAATGACTTTGAACACTCTTACAGTCTTCCAGATCATCTTCCTGTTTGTGAAAATACAAGAATAAAATGTTCTTCCATTGGATTCTATGCAAAGTTCACCTGAGCTTGTACCTTGTTTGAAATTTTATATAAGCTAGATCATGTACACTTTTCAATATGTCGAATGAGACATTTTCATTCTTTCAAGTTACTAAAATAGTGTTTCATTGTGTAAATATACTCAGTCTCATTATTATTATTATCATACTGGGATTTGAACTCAAGATGTTGTGCTTATAGACAAGTGCTCTATTGTTGAACCATGCCTCACATATCTGTAATGTACAAAGAAGTTACAGTTATATAAGCTATGTAAGTCAGGTAAAGAGTACATTTCTGTAGTGTCACCCCTACTCTGGATTTTCTAAAAAATCTATTATCAAAATATCAAAGTCTGGTTCTTAAGCAAATTTATACTCTCTCTAATTGAAGTCTTTTTGAATTTCACGGAAAAGTTATTAATTTTATTACTATTTTTTTTTTACTTTTTATTTTTTGGGTCTGGTCGTGGGGCTTGAACTCTGGGCCTGGGCGCTGTCCCTCAGCTCTTCAGCTCAAGGCTAGCGCTCTACCACTTGAGCCACAGC
>NW_012267221.1:13615262-13703877 GCF_000151885.1 Dipodomys ordii
CAGCTCAAGGCTAGCGCTCTACCACTTGAGCCACAGCGCCACTTCCAGCTTTTTTCTTTTTGCTTATGTGGTGCTGGGGAATCGAACCCAGGACCTCATGCATGCAAGGCAAGCACTCTACCACTGAGCCACCTCCCCAGCCCCAAGTTATTAATTTTAGTATAAGGAAATTTCATCCACTCAGGGACATCAAACATTGTCCATCATCTTCCTTTATATTCTTTGTCTCTTTTCCTAAAGGCAATTTAATCATTCATGGATCTTTCTCCATTCACTAGTCTATGATTTCACAACACTGTCTCAAATCACCTCATTTATTAGTCTTCCCTAGACATTCAAAGATTATATTTCTGATTTACTAGTTGAATGCTGTTGAACAGAATAATTGGAATAAGAATGAATCCTAATCCTGACTCACCTTGATAAGTTACCCAAGAGTTTCTATTTCTTTACCTGAATATAAAATCACCCACCACCCAAAGTTTCTATACGGTTTCAGTGACAAATGCAGGTAAAGTGCTTTACATGTTACACACATATACTACACTTCTCCTTTCTTTTAAACCAGATCAGTCACATACCATATGGAAGGGCAGAAGAATGGGATGCTTATACAATAAATGAAGCCCTTATAAATTTGGCCCATAATAAGTGTACTCCATGGTTTTCCAAAAATAGGGAAAATAAGGACTGCTCCAGATCTTATAGTTGTGGCCTTCTACAACATAATTATGCACTGAATCCCTCTATTCTGCCTTAATTGTAAGGGATGAACTCAAATGCGTAGTCAGATGTGTATTCAGTGTGATGGATGATTTTGATTGTCAACCGAATTAGAGAATCGTATAGAAGATTGGTAAAGCACACCTCTGGGAATGCTCATGAGGACGTTTCCAGAGATGATTAATGTAGGATGAAAGACCATCCCATAGACTAAGGCTAAAATAAGTAAAAAGAAATAAAAGTAGAAAAAGAAAATAAGATAAAAGAAAAAAAAATCCTCAGTACAGGTGTTTGCTGTCTGCTATAAGATGAGTAGCCTCTGCCATATTCTCACCACCATAATGGTCTGCCTCACTATGCATAGGCCCAGAAACAATGGAGCCAATGACTAGGGACTGAAATTTGGGAAACTATGAGGCAAAGTAAGTAATTCTCCCCTTAAATTGTTTATGTTAAGCACTTTGTCACAGCAGTGCAAGTTTGACAAACATAGTAAATTGGTATCAAGAACTGAAGTTATCATTGTGATTTCCTGATTGAGTCTTCCTGAAACCTTTGGAAGTGAATTGTGAGAAACTGGGAAAAGATTGTAGAAGCAGGCTAGAAAAACCTAGAGTGCCATAAAGAGAGCTCAGTGGGCAACTCTTGTGGAAGCACAGCAGACCAGAATGCTGAATGAAATGTGTATAAGATTGAGCTCAGGAGGTTTCAAATGAGAACAAGGACTATACTGGGAATCAGACTAGATAATATTTGTGTTATGTCTACATTTTGTCCGTGCTCTAAGACTTCGTAGCAGAGTTAGTTAAATGGTGATGGAGGAAATTTCAAGGCAGCCCAGAATTTTGACTGTAATATAGTTATGGTTGTCTGCTTTTAGTGAAGTTTGCAGGAAGGACTGAGAGCTCAAAGCAGAGCAAATAGAGTTTTAAAACCTGTAGATTCAACAGAGCCAAGGATTATGAACTGAAACTTCTGAAACTGTGTGTCAAAATAAAACCTTTCTTCAGTTACATGTGAAAAGAAACATAAATGATTTTTTTCAAATTTTATACAAATCTATAATGACATATATTTTTATTTAAATATAATATCTCCACTTAAAAAAACTACTACAAGGATGAAAGATTGAAGGCTCATTCCAGCATCCTTTATGATCTTGACATTTTATAACGGTAAAAGATAAATTAAGGGGAAGAAAAGTTAAATGACCTTTGGGGTCATCTGCTAGGCACTCACCTGGCTGCTTCAATTTGATCTTCAATTTCAAATGTTCCCAGTCTTCTGTAGATTGCATGCATGATTTTATCTCCTTGGTAGCCACTTCCTCTGCCATCAAAGCTAGCTACTATGATATTTTCTGTACTTGCAAGGTAGGTGGCCCAGTTCAATCTGAAGATAGTATCTGCTTTTTGACTACAGGGGCCTGCATAGCTGTGAAAATTCCAAGTCATTATCTGTCACAGTTTTTCTGAATCTAATGAAAAGTATTGCATTTATCTTTCCTGTGCACAAGATGCATGCATCTTTCCTTCTTTCCATCATGATTCTGACTCCGAAATCATGCCAGCAAGTAGGTTATCTAGAAGTGAGTTTTTAAAATTTGGCAACAAGGATGTAGTTAATGTTTATTTCCTTCAAAGATGCCCAACAGTTTAAGCTTTGGAGAGAATTATACTACTTCCCTCCCTCCTTCCTTCCTTTCCTTCCTTCCTTTTCTTTTTCTTTCCTTTCCTTTCCTGTCCTTCCTTCCTTCCTTTCTTCCTTCTTTCCTTCCTTCCTTCCTTCCTTTCTTTCTTTTCTTCTTTCTTTCTATCTTTCTTTCTTTCTCCTTTTAATCTTTCTTTTTCTTTCATTTTTGTGCCAGCCCTCAGGTTAAAACTCAGACTTCGGGTGCTGTCCCTGAGCTTCTTTTATTCAAGGCTATAGCTCTACCACTTGAGCCACACCTCCACTTTTGTCTTTTTTTGGTAGTTAATTGGAGATAAGTATCTCACAAGCTTTCCTGCCTTGACTGGCTTCAAAGCACAATTCTTAGATCTCAGCCTTCTGAGAAACTAGGATTACAGAAAAAAAGCCACCCATGTCCAACTAAAAGAGTTCATTGTAAAAGTGATGCACAATCTTGTTAAACAATTTCTGTAATAGTTGGCATAGAAATGTGTTATAAAAATTGCTGATGGCAATTAAGGAAGCATTAACTATCTTTCCATCTCAGATTAAAAATACTCCATCTACAAGTTTGAATTATTAAATCAAGACTTTCTTAAGATCTTTACTGTTGCTTCATCTTATGATTTGCATTTCCCTAAATAGTCATTATAAGGTTGCTCACACTAAGACTCTATAAATCACGATGAATGAATCATGCTAAGAATGAATACTAAGTATATAAAAGCTGAGAGAAAGCCAGGTAGCAGTGGCTCAAATCAGTCATCCTAGCTACTCAGGAGGTTGAGACCTGAGGATTGCAGTTCAAAGCCAGCCTGCTCAGGAAAGTCCATGAGACTCATGTCTCCAATTAACCACACACACACACACACACACACACACACACACACAGAGCTGCATGTGTGGATGTGCGATGTCATACACCTGTGTTCTCAGCTGAAGTGGAAGGATTGTCAATTTGAAATAAACCTGGGTTTTACAGTAAGACCCTATCTCAAAAAGAAAAAAAAATCCTCAAAAGAACTATAACCTTATCACCTTGTATTGGAGAACAGGCTTGTTCAGCATTCTACTCATTAACAATTAACTCCTTGTTAAAATTTTAACTCCCTGTGTTTGCAGCTCTATAATCTATCCCACACATAGCTGTATGAAGAACCTTTATGAGCCTGCTCTGAGTCTGTTGGTTAAATAGATGACCCTATTACATTATTTATTATTTAAGTACATCACCTTTGCATGAGCTACACGATTCCTGGACACATCTTCTTTAGTACCTACTCCCTTCACTGGCCCATCTCCCTTGCTCATCTGCATACCTTCCCAACACAGGGACAAACAACTCATGCTAACATACCTTTGCTAACCTTTTCCCTCTCTTTTTAGGAATGGCATTCATAAGAACTTACACACATATTGTAGTATTTTTATTTTAAAACTAAATTACCATTTTAATTTTAAACAAAGGAATATATTTATATACTTTCAGGTCAGCAAACATTCTTTAATAATCTGAAATATGTCAGCTCTGTCAATGATAATAAATTTGGTAGATTAAGGGCTTGTCTTAATGTTAGATATGTATCAAGTTACTCTTTCCCAAGATTAAGCAATCTCATTTTTTAAAAAATTGAAAACAGAGACTTGGAGCACAAAAGAGGAGAAAAATAACTGAAGAGAAATGGGCATGGATCCTACTTTTCACTTTTCTTTTTTAATTTCCCTATTACAGGGGAGTCAAAAAAACATAAAAAAGGTAATCTTTTCTGAAGGTTGTTTTTAATATTGGAGATAAAGCCCAAAACCAATTAGTGTCACTGAGGAATTTGACTTCAGTAAGTAAAAATTAGACTCAACAAAATCAAATGGCTTATCTGGAGGTTTGAAACACTAGTCTTTCCTTTTCTTTGTGTTTCTATGTTTAGGCTTTATGGGGCTGACCAGCATAGTGAACAAAGTTAGGTCTAACTCTACTATCTGCAACATTGTTTCTCCAAGACACAAAGAAAAATGAGATCTCTGACTTTCAGTTTCTCCTTTAAATGATCAGCCAAAGAACTCACTACATTAGTTTGTTGTCTGAATAAAATAAGGCAAATTAAGCATGGAATTTATGGCAGCCAGCCAGCACATTTATTGCCTTGTTTTGTTTTTAATAAAGGAAATGATGTGTATAATGGCAGGAAGAGTGTGGAATCATGGGTGAAATCAGGACAATTTTAGAAGGTGAAGTTAATTATATTTTTCATAATTAAAAATGTATTTTACTATGCCATATTCTGAATTCATAGAAGTTGAATTCTCATTTACTCTCCAAATGCTTGTGATTTTAGAACTTTCTCTAAGACCTGAAGTTTAGATTATAATAAACACACTCATATATCATGTCTCCTCTTCACCAAAAAGGGAAATGGAAAATACCAGGCAGATACTGGATGAAATACAAGAGAAATCTGAGGTCCTAATGAATCAGAAGAAACACATGGGAGATGTGTGGGCAAATTTTGGAGCTAGAGGATTGTGGGGACTGTTAATGCCCATCCCTTGTTTGCTGAAATTTCCAGGAGGTAAGGATGAAATGGGGCTTGAGAATGCCTGTGAAATTCCCTTGCATTTGGGAATGTAAAGCAAAAGAAAAGTCATACGATTAAGACAGAAGAGGAATAATCTATCTTGTCTATTAGGAAGACGAGAGAAAACACAGGGGGTTTTTTAGTTCAAAATGGAGAAAGGGAAATAGTAATCAGTGATTCTGGAAGAGGGAGAGGATGCTTTGGGATTTATTTTTCACTAACATGTATTGGAAAAAATATGATGGTTAGCTGTTAAATTGCTCCCCTTTTAAATACTTACACTTCTAATAGCAGAGGATATTTCTTGGATTTATCAAAATGTGGAGGCAAGAACATTTGATACCAATATTCTGAATAAACAGAAAGAAAAATTAGTGATTTAAGACAAATTCTATAAGATCTCATCTCTTATTTCTGTAAGTGATGGCATATCTAGCATTTTGTTAAACTGGAATAGTAAAAGAAAAGGAACTGTTTGGATTCAGCACATTTTTTAAGATCTGAAAGTACTATGTTCAATTAAAATACCAGTTAATATTTAAGCAATAAAGTTGTTTGCAATGCATCCATCAAATGCATTGGTGCCTTGTGAAATAAAAGTGCATCTTAGAATTTCTAATGTTTTGTTTTTATGATTCTGTTCTTTGGCATCTGATCTACTTATCTCGTTTGTTTATGGCTTATGTTCTAAGTTTTCCTCCCAAATGTTTTCCTCTACTTGAATTTCTTTGAAGCTGCTTAGAATGTGTAGTTGGCCTTCAGTATATTTTATAATACTGATTTAATAACATTTTTATAATTCCTACTGCCATCCCAGACCACGAGGCTGGGTTCCCACTTTCAGCTGTGATTTACAGGCTGAATCCGGCTGCTCTGAAGCGGATTGTTCTATACATCCCCTGTGATCTGTTCTGTTTTAGCTCCTGTGCTTGATATAACATTGGTTTAATAAAATCTGTCCCTAAATTGCAAAGCAGTTTCTTTTACTCTCAAAGATGAGTAAGACTTAAAAAAAGAGTTTGAGCAGATTTTAATATTTCAAGCTTTAGTAGATTTAAACTGTAAATATTTTTTACATTTTCTTATCTCTAGAGATTACTTCTTACATTCACCATTTTTAAAAAACATGATCTTACAATTATTTTGGTTAAGGAAAAAAGAAAGAATTAGTAGTAAAATCTTTATATAGCTAGAAGTATCTTCATATTTTGCTGAAGATTTTATGCTTCTGATTAAATGCTTGTGAGATAAAAAGGTTAAGTCTCTATGATAATTTCAATAAAGTATCAAACTATCAGTCAGCCATGATATTTTTAATGACTATGCCAAGATTGTCTTTGATTTCCTACTTGGTCTGAATCATCACAAGCTGATTAGAAGGGGTTTTATTTTCTGCCTTTCTGCAAGGTGGATGAATGTTATTCTAGTCTCCAAGTCCCATTTTTCTGCTGCCTGTTTTCAGCACTCCCTCCACCTCCAATTCATAACTCTTCTCCTATAGTGTGAGTGGTTATAGCCATTCCTAGGGGAATCCCCACTCTCATGTTTTCTCACAGTACCATCCTGCAACCACTATCAGGTTTCCCCTTAACTATGGGAATTCCCTGACCCTAAGCCTCTCGGGCTCCTACTGGGGACCATCTGATATAAAATGTCATATTTTATTATTCAGTGTCTTTGCCCTAGCCTGTCAGAGTTACCTCTTGCTGTTCAAGCATGGCTCAGGGCCAGGGAGACTTGTATCATCTAGGATCCTACCATCAACACTGGATCATCATCCCATTCTGACCAGTCAGAATATACATAGTTACAAGGCTGACATGTACCTTCAGTTTGAGTAGCACTGCCTATGATACCCTTTCAAATAAATAGGCTGGATATTTTCTAGTTCTCCTAACATTAAAAAAAAAAAAACTCAGCTAAATCAGTCCAGATGGATTTCTACCATCCCCTGTATGTTGTTAACCAATAGTGGAAGATGCCAAACAAAATATCTGACAAAATTTTTTGTTCAGAGAAACCTATTGCTCTTAGTGGTCCCTGAACAGAATCCATGATTGAACTCTCAAGCCCTGCCCTAGGCTGAGAAGCAAAGAGGGGAAGGAAAACTTCAAGCTCCCCAACTTTTAATGTAATCATTTCAGATATTCTCCATCTCTATTGTTTCAAGACAAAATGTATTAGGTATGATTCAACTCACCAATAGTGTTTTTATAATTAATACTAGTAGAACAGAGTTACTAAGTGGATAAACTGACCTAGCAGTACTGTACTTTCTTCAAGTTCTGTTCCTCTTTGCAAAGCCAATTTTACATAGAATGGCATTAGATTTTAATATAAAAGAACATAAAAGTAGTTGTTCTGTGGCAGACATTTCCATGGTAAAATTACCCTTAGAACTAGATTCATATAATATGTAATGGTTATTTTTCAGACTAAATTATCATATTAGTTCTATTTTATTGTTTTATTGCAAAGTATGATTCCCAAAGAAGGTTAACTTACTTGTTTCATTCAAAATAATGAAGTCCAGTTTTTTGGAAGGCATTTGAACATCCTGTAACATTGTATCCAAAGCTGAATTGTCTTCTAGCACTCTTAGTTCTAAACAAGTACATAAAGCAACAGTAATTCATTTTATTGTGAGGAATTTAGATTACATAATGCCACAATGAGCATGAAATGTAATAACCAGATGGACCTTATATACTAACGATTATAAACCTTGTGCTCAACAGTGTTGAATGCTAAAAGCTAAGGAAAAATCATACAAGGCTATGCATACTATGGTTCTATTCACACACATTTTCCTGAAACCAAATGGAGAGAGAAACAGGAGAAAATACCTTTGTCATTCGAGCTGCTATGTAAAGTATAGAGAGGCAGTCCAGGACCTGTTAACATAACCAGGGAAAGTATATTTTAATAAGAATAGCATATATAACTTCAAAAATAATATTATTTCCATTTAACTTTGATAGAACACACAATAAATATTGCAGTGGGGGCAGAGCTTAATAAATACCAACTGTGTTTCTTTTTATCTTTAAAATAACTGCAATTGGGTGCAGTAAGTACTTCTGGAAAGGTACCAGGCTCAGCAGAATGGGGTGGGGAATGAACCTCTATCCTCCTAGGCATTCTGGGCACATTATCAGTCCTGAGCCTGATCTTTCATCAGTAAGCTTAAGTGAGAAATAATGAATGAGCCCATTCTTTCTTTATCCTTCATATGGAATTCCTCCCTAATCACACCACCTCTCAGACCCTATATTCTCTGGTGGTCCCATCGCTGGAGCCAGCCTCACCTGGGGGAGGGCTCCCTCTGCTCAAGCACCCCCACTTGGAAGAGTCTTGGAGTC
The DNA here is from genome assembly GCF_000151885.1 of Dipodomys ordii. Classification (NCBI taxonomy): domain Eukaryota; kingdom Metazoa; phylum Chordata; class Mammalia; order Rodentia; family Heteromyidae; genus Dipodomys; species Dipodomys ordii. The sequence continues at coordinate 13,623,592 of NW_012267221.1, forward strand.
AGGAGGCACATCTGTAGTGCCTGTCTTGGATAAGCAATTCCTTCCTGGCAGGCAAAAGTGTTTTTCTCACAAGCCCTTATCTTCACTATTTATCCCAACTGTGGGAGTTGCAGAGAAGAAGGTAATGTAAAGCAAAGCCATTCATTTCTCACGCATTCAGATGATAATATTAACTTAAAGATTAGATAGAAACCACAAGACTTTCATAGACCTGGGTTTGGATCCTGGCTGGCCTAGGACAACATTATTAATGTCTCAATTTTCTCATATAGAAAAGGAGGTGAATAATATGATTTTTTTATAGTTTCCTAAGGATTAAACAAAATCATGTATGTCAGTTCTCAGCACAGTGCATATGACAAAGCACATGTCCAAGAAATGGTGACAAAAAGCAGTCACAGGAAAGAAGCGTAAAGAGTTATATAATAAAGAGACAAAGAGAAACTCAAATCTCTTTTTTGATGTTGCTAATGCTTTTCAAAATATCCAGATTCTAGCCAGGTGCTAGTGGCTTATGCCTGTAATCCTATCTATTCAAGCAGTTAAGATTTGAGGATCCTGATTCATAGACAGCCCAGGCAGGAAAGTCTGTGAGACACTTATGTCCAATAAACTACAAAAAAAAAAAAAAAAGCTGGAAGTGGAGTTGTGGCTCAAGTGACAATGTTCTAGCCTTGAGCACAAAAGCATCTTGGCCTTGAGTTCAAGCCCCAGGACCAACACACACACACACACACACACACACACACACACACACACACAGACACACAGACACACAGACACACAGACACAGACACACAGACACAGACACAGACACACAGACACACAGACACACAGACACACACACACACGGGGGAAGGAGCGAGAGACACACATGCACACAAATCCTAATTCCTTCTCTCATTTTGAGAAGCAATGAAACACAATCTTTAGAAGAGAAGGCTCATGAGGCAAAATCCTCCCATGCTTGAATCTCATTGCAGTTTTTGTGTGACCTCCATTACTCTCTGAGTCTTTGCTCCCAATCCAGGTTTCTTCACTTGTAATACATAGTAGCAATAGCATCAGAAGATAAGGCAGAGAGCATGTTGAGTGACAGGCACTATTCAAAGTCTTCCATTTAAGGAATGAGTGCACAAATAATCATTTAAAATCCAATTATGTGAGTACGTACAAACAAAAGTCTTTGAAGAGAAAGGAAAGATGTTTATACTTAACATTAAATGTAAGTGGACAGAAAAGTGATTTTAAAAGCTCCTCACATTCGAAAGGAGTGAGCTGAACAGAGAAGAAAGAATGGGCACTGGACAAGGAATGGGAATGGAAAGGAAACCTTAGGTGTGGAGAGACAAGCCCAAGAGGAGGTAAGGAAGCTGCCTGGAGAGGAGAATGGAGGGTCATATACACCTGCTGAGAGCCCAGGGAATCAGTGTCTCTCCCCTCTCCCCCTATCAGCATAAACTTACCTGAACACCTCAGCTGATAATACTTGGCCTGTTTGCTAAAGGACACCGAATAATACTGACACCTTTCTGGGTTGAGATCACAACTAAGGCATGTCACCTTTGTGTGGTCATTAAGTTGGACTCTGTAAAACCAACAGTGGAATTAAATATATGAAGAAAGAGTACATGAAAGAGGAAATTGAACAATGTCATAGTCTAGCTTCAGAGGTATCAGAATGGCAAAACAATCCTTATGAGCTTCTTAAAAAATATTAAGTCCAGACATCAATAATGATTTAAACCTCCCATTGTTTGGAAAAGTCACAAAATATCTGATAAAGACATGGTGATTGATTTATGAGAAAAATAAATACACTTGATAAACAGTTCCAGCTTAATGTTATTGAGAGCATGATAGAAAAAAAGAGATTGCTCATCAGCTCAAACACTAAGGTTGACAATTTGACAGAGATCTTACTTATAAAGATTTCTTCCTCCTGGCATTCCTTTATATTCATTACTGATGTAGTATCTGGGAAGAAACAAATGTATATTAATTAATCAGCTACATCCCCTGAATTCAAGCCCAGACATGACCAGTGTATATGACGCAGCCCAAGGCCTGCCCTACCTCCACACTTGTTCCCTAGACCTTCTCCATTACCTCCTGAGCCCTTTCCTTTGTACTCTTTTATTTTTTCTTAACAGACTAAAATGTATGAAAGAAGGGATTTCTTCATTAACTAAAATCACAGATAAAATTCAAAAGAATTTTTTTCTATGGAAAATATGACCATGTGGGCTTTGGTGGCTCAAACCTATAACCCTAGCTACTTAGGAGGCTGAGATTTGAGAAATGCTATTTGACAAACTCAGACTCATCTCCAAATAGCCAGCAAACAAGAAAATGGAGTAGAGACATCACACAAGTGACAGAGTGCCAATCTTGAGTGAAGACTCTAAAGGAGAGTACTCTGGCCTTTAGTTCAAGCCCTAATACTTGCATAAAAACAAAAGAAAAGAGAAAATATGACTGAACAAGTAGTCTGAAAATGAGCTCCTTGTAGCTATCCAGTTTTCCATATTTTTCTATTCATAGCATAGATTACTAAGTGGTACGGACCTTTTCCTCCACAGAGTGCCAGAGCCATATCTTAAAACAGTCTTCAAACACTACTCTGGGCAGCGGCAAAATTCCTGTGTATGAGTCTGATAAAGAACCATAAAAGTGCTTGGGATTCTAATTTGAAAAATGACATTTGCTGTTCCAGCGACTCAGGTATAGTAGTGGATAGCCTTCTCCAAGCTTTCCATTTTCCAAAGAGAAAAGCTACGACACAGGCAGATAAAATTGCCTTTCCCAGCCTGCCAGAAATTCAGTGCCAGCAGAAAGTTCACAGAATGCCCCCAGTGCTCATGTAGCGCTTCAGGACGTTCTGGTAAAAGAGGCTGCAGTTCCCGTATTGTGAAGCAGGTAAGAGCAAGAGGTAGAGCTGCTTGGTGGCATGATATCAAATCTGCTGAACATATGTGAAAATCATTAAGGCTTCCGTATGTTAAAAAGAAAAAAAAAGATTGAACACATTCCAAATAGACTACTCTCTATTTGTAGGAGTTTTTTTTTCTTTTTTTTCTTCCTACTTCTGTGCAAGGAGGGCATGCATATAAAGCCTGGGTTTGTATTCTACTGGTGATTTGAATACTTACAGATAATTGCTGGTCACAGCTTCTATCCGAACTACTTCCCAGGCTCCTTCAGTAATAAATGTGCAGTCCTGATTGGGCTTTTAATAAGACATTCGTGAGACTCTCTAATCAAAGTTAAGTAGAGGATTAAATCATTTCTATCAGATATTCAAATAATCTTGAAGACTGTTTTCTGTTAAAAATGATCTTTAAGTAGTTATGCAAAGGGTTTTAATTCAACCTGTCAATTAATGTGAGTACAATGCATCATGATCAACGTCACCAATTCTATCATTTTTCCTTGAGATGTGTTAGGTATCCACATCCCAGCTTACCTTACTCCAATACCACTGAAGAATTTTGAATTAGCTTATTTGTATACACTGACTTTTCCAAAGTATTTCCACTGTCAGGTAGTTTCAAAAATAAGTCAACTTGGAATAGCATATGTAAGACTACTTACTTTATTTTCTTTTTGGAAAAGGCATATGTGTCTGTAACCTTCTTTATTGCTGATGACCTTGTAGAAACTATTACCATCAGAGGTAAAATGAGGTTCTGCTGGTTTAAACTAGAAATAAAATAACAGAGAACAAAAAATGTTAAAACACTAGGCTCATGTCAGAATCAAATTTAGTTTTATAAAATCCTCCCAACACCTGTGTTCAAACCTCTATACTGCATTTCCTTACCAAATAAAACTACAGGGTATCAGAAAGACAATCATCCTACAGTGAAATGTGAACAAAATGATCAAACTCATGGGGAAATTTTGGTGGACAAATGAGAATGAACATTTACCCCTGCCTGGGACTCTTTTTTTTTTTTTTTTTGTCAGTCATGGGGCTTGAACTCTGGGCCTGGGTGCTGTCCCTCAGCTCTTCAGCTCAAGGCAAGCACTCTTACCACTTGAGCCATAGTGCCACTTCCAGCTTTCTGGTTGTTAATTGGAGATGAGTCTCATGGATTTTCCTGCCTGGGCTGGCTTTGAACTGTGATCCTCAGATCTCAGCCTCCTGAGTAGCTAGGATTATAAGTGTGAGCTACCAGCTCTTGGGACTCTTGGTATATAGATATGGTTCTGCTATTTTGAAGCATCTTCTCTCCATGAAAAACCATGATGTCAAATGCTGGTGGCTCCCGCCTGTAATCCTTGCTACTTAGGAGGCTGAAATCTGAGGATAACATTTCAAAGCCAGCCCAAGCAGGAAAGCATTCTTCTCTCCAGTTAACCACCAAAAAGCCAGAAGTGATGCTGTGGCTCAAGTGACAGAGCCCAGCCTTAAGCAAAAACTGCTAAGGAGCTGCAACCAGGCCCCAACTTCAAGCATCAGCGTACACACCACACACACACACACACACACACACACACACACACACACACACACACACACACACACACACACACACACACACAATAAGGATGGTGACTTCTGGTCCCATGTTTGTAAAACCTAGCATTTATCTTCACTCAGAAAATAAATTCCTTCAGTGTCACAAAAATACTTGCATGAAATAGACATACAATTAATTGACTATTTCAGGTTGGGTGTGTTTAATTTGGGAGAATTTGAACCTTTATTTACAAGCTTCACTTTTGAAAGTCAAGCTTTCAAAAGGAAAGCTAGACCATCAGTGATGTCTCTTGTATATTTCATATGGAAGCATGCATATAGTTACTTTTATCAAAAGCTTTTTCATTTTCCTAAAGATGATCAACATTTTTTACAAGAAAAGGTTGCACAGAAATATGGAAGAAAATTTTCTTTTTCTTTCATTTCAATAAAAGACAGTACTCAGAATAAAATGCAGTTTGAGTAAGAGAGTGTCTGTCCCAGCCTGAAAGGAATATGTTGCTTTACAATTTCCCTTTCCTAGCTACATTTGAGAGCAGGTAGGAGATGGTCTTTTAAAAATGTTGGTTCACTTCACCCTCGATGTTGCCTCTCTCATCAGCTCCCATTTGGGGAAGGAAGACAAATGCTTGCCTCTTCTATTTAGTAATTCGAAGTGAATTCATTTATGGAGCAAGCTGAGGCGTGCAGTACACTTGGTGTTCTCATTACAGAGCTCTGAAACACATTCCCCTCTCCAGACCTGTGTTCACAGCCTTATCTTTTTAATACATTTCCCTGTTTCCCCTGGATGGAGTTGTGCCTAGTAGAAATGTGTGAAAAGTGGCATCTGTCTGGTTAAATACAGAGAGGAAAAAACATATTTTTTTTTCTAAGAGTCGTGAGGAAGTGTAGCGTGTCTCTTGCCATGGAGGAAACCACTTTTCATGTTGGCAAACCTCTCCCCTCTGCCCAATCAATGCCTGAAGAGAAAGGACACGCCGATGTTACCAGAGTTCTGAGCCCAGCTGGAGGCAGTCATCTTCCTGGACGGTGGCCTCGCCTCCATCACACAAGCGATGTAAAATATTTACATTTTTGTGTGTGTTGCTTTATTTCCCTCTCAAAGGATTAATAGAAATATTCATGAAAGTTAGATGCAATCCATTTTTTTTTCATAGTTGTAGAAGGTGTCATAATGGCTGCAGTTCTGTCCTCTACCTGTCCTTCTACCAAGGGCCATCTGACTATTTAAAGCATCACCTGTGGCCCTACAAAGTGATCAATATAGACAGATAGCTGAGGGCAGCCATGAGAAGTTTACATGTCCTGTCTTGTTTCATATGATTTCGTGAGGCTTCTGTGGCCTGTGGGCTGGATGTTCCCCACCCCTGATAATGTATTCCGTGGACTGATAACAAGGTAGTTGGTCGTTCTACATGGTGGGTATGAGATGCAGAAGGAGTGAGAAGCAGAGGAAGCTTCTAAAGGCCACTATGCTTTCTGGAATAAAGTTCTGCATCTGAGTGCCCAATGACGTGTGAACTCACATGAGTATGATTTCCTCCTGAGAGGTGTATCGGGCATTGTGTGGTTGTGCTGAGTTTCTGCTAGTTGTAGGTGCATCTCCTTAGGCATTTTTCCAAGCTGCGATCGAAACTGTGCTTTCTGTCTTCAAAGCACATAACTTCAAATATGAGGTCAACAGGCACAATCAGCATCCTGGCTGCCTTTCAGCAGTGCTTGCTTTTTAACTTACTGGAAGCTACAGTTTTCCTAGAGTACGTGTTTCGTGCTCTGTTCTTGACTTTGTCTAAATGAGTCTGTTACACATTGTTCATTAAAAAAAAAGATATTATCATAAGGAGCATTTCCAATATTTTGAGAAATAGGTCAACTAGTATCTCTACCATTGAGAAATAATAGAGTCATAGTATAGAAAATTACTCAGCTCTGAGGAGCTGACCCATATATATTCTGTAACTCATAGCACTTACTCTTCCAACCCAGCCTGTAGTACTTGTTTCAACATGCTGCTGTGCCTAGGAAGGAAACAAAATACAGTGACAGCCACTTCAAAGAGAAGTAAGATGATGAAATCTCTTCTCAAGACACAATTTGTGGGAAAATAAGCAACTTTGCATTTAAAATGACAAAATGAAAACTCTCCATTCATACATTTCTATTAGTGTTAGCAATTTTTAGTGAAATTACATTCAATTATTTACCTTTCTTGCCAGGAGCTCTCTCTTGGCTCCATCCCATACATATATTGTCCTGAAGCTCCACTGATATTTTATTTATAAATTCATATATTTATTATCTTTAAGTAGTTATACAGAAGATATCATTTTAACCTGTCCACTGATATTTAGCTTCAACAGGTACAGAACTGAAGATTATTTCCTTCTCCTCCCCACGTTCTCTCAAGTGAAAAAAACTGGGAGTCATTCTAGATTCCTATTCTTCTATAGCTCCCTTGGTCAGCCCATCTCTTGACTTCTCTATCTGTCTCCTCTGTCTGACTGCCTTCTTGTTCTTGGCAGGTTTCCCTTGGTCCACTGCCATGGTCTCCTAATTGGAGATGCTGCTTATCATTTCTCCTTCTGTTCTACTATCCACCATGCTTAGCCCCTACTCCCCTTGCAACAGTTCCAGTCCCGTCATGACACTCTTTCAATGTAAAAGCTTAAAAGAGTTCCTATTCCTTACAACATAAATACAGATGCTTCAGATGTCACCTGAGCCAGAATTCTATTGCTAATTCTTCAGAATCGCACATGAGCCTGATCTGCTATCTCTAGCCTCAGTTTCCATTTCTGTTCCTCTTATCCAGCCTCAGTTACAAGTGCCCATAGTTCCTGCAAACTCTCACTTATCACTCTAGAACCTTTTCCTCGGTCCACAGCTTAGAAGGGTCTTTGCTCATATCTACTATGCTCTGTTTCCCCTATGCTATTTCCTTATTCTGCTCTAACTGGTCACAGCAGAACTGTCTTTTATCTCTCTTCATCTTAGGTGCCTGGAATAAAGCCTTTTATGGCACTATATCCTGATAGGATGATGATTTAATTCTCAAGAAACAAAGATTTGGGGTTTTGCAGTTGTAGTTCTAGCTTTGTCCTGTGACCTGATCAAACTCCACTGAGCTTCAGTCTCAATAGGTCCTCACAGACTAAGTAGTTAGTACATGATAAATCTTATGGTGTATTTCCTTCCTTCCTTTCTTTTTTGTTTATATTTGTTCTGTTCCTTTCTTGTATTACTAGGTATTCAACTCAGTGACTCACACTTGGTAGGAAAAGAGTCTACAACTTGAACCACGCTCCTCATCCTTTTGAATTTATTTTGTTACTCAGAATATGTGCTAATTTGGGGCCACGATTTGATTTCCCTACTTTTGACTCCTTAGTAGCTTGGATTACAGGTATAAGCCTCCTATCTGGCTTAAGAGTTTTTTTTTAAATAAGATTCACAAACAGAAATGAAGATAGAAATGTTATTTGACTACATATATATACATACATTAGCACAGTTTAGAACATTATAGGCAATCAGTATTTCCTCCATGAATTACTAAAGGGAGAATTAGGATATGGGGTGCTCCAGCCCTCTGAGATGAGAGACAGCACTGTTCCCAGTCAGGTTAGAAACTGGGAGGGGAGATTTAGAGACATGGCACACGGCCAGAAAGGTAGGCATGATAATGTTCTTAGCAAGTACCAGCAAGCCTCTTCTAAGTGATATCCCTCCTGAGGTTAATACCTCTCCACGGAGCATCTGTGGAACTGCCAGCCTGGCTGAATCTTACTGTCTTCGGGTTGTATTAACAAAGTTTGTCTGTGTTCCTTTCCTACTTAAAGACATCCATAGGGTAGTAATGAATCTGTGGCCTTGTTTTATATATATGGCCAGTCATTCTCCACCCTCTACATTTGCACTTTTAAATCACCCTTCACTGCATTTGCAGCCCCTGGCCCACTTTGCATTTTTGTGTAATATCATCTCATTCTGTCTTTCAGGTTTCCAGTCATGCTTTCTCCTTCCTCAGGTGATCATATGTGTAATGAAATGGGAACAAAGGTAAAACAGAATTTTACCTTTAGATATCATGTTATCTAACAGGCAAGACTGAACCAAAGCCTCATGGTTGGACACATGTCAGGAGAAGGGATACTCAAACTGTGGGCACTAGTGGCTCACACCTGTAATCCTAGCTATTCAGGAGGCTGAGATCTGAGCATGGCAGTTCAAACTCAGCCCAGGCAAGAAAGTCCATGAGACTCTTATCTCCAATTAGCCACCAAGAAACCTGGAGCAGAGTTGTAGAGCACTAGCCTTGAGCAAAAGAGCTCAGGGACAGCACCCAGGCCCTGAGTTCAAGCTCACCAACCAAAAACAATTTCAAAAAAATACAAGACCAAAACAAAACCTACACTTTCCAATCCCCATCTTTTCTCTCCCTGAGATCACTTCTTTTAGAAGTACAGTATTCCAACTGTCTTACCAATAAGCAATTCCATGTTAGGTTGGACTTATCATAGTCACAGATGTCCATCACAGAATAATTCTGAATCCTCCTGAGCCACTGCAAAGAGATTCTTTCTTCTGAGACCCATGTCACATCACACAAATAGTGGTCCCTGGAGAAAAAGAAGGAAGGAAGGGATGGAGAGAGGGAGGGAAAGGAAGAAGGAAAAGAGGACAGGGTGTGGAAATAGGAGAGGGACAGAAGGATGGAGAGAGGGACAGGAAGGAAAAGAGAGGGAGAGAGGAATGGAAAGAATGAATTTGTTTCAGACTTTAAGAAGAATTTGTTTCAGGCTTGGTACAAATAAACATTTTATTCAGTAAAAAGAATAAATTTTATGGGAGTAGAATTTCAAATAGTTAAGTTTTAATACCATAGAAGGGTGATTTTTTTTCATTTTTAAAGTTTTTCTAACACTAAAAAGCAGTAGCACTTCTGACAGTAGCTTAAAAACATTTACCACACCATAGACTCAGGACTTTCAGATCCACAACTTAGATGCTGATGGTACCAGGGAGTCAAAGGTAGGGATTTCCCATCCCTCCTCTGCACTCTTGAAGGAACAATACAATCCTCCCAAGCCCTCAGAACACCAGTGGGGATTCTGGTATTTTCTGGAAATTAATTTGTTGTGTTCCTTCGGAGAATTCTTCCCTTTAGGAAGAAACTAGAGTTCACCCATTTCTCTACTTCTTTTAAACTGGGAAAAATTGCCTCACATCTCCACAGAGAATCAGAGTATTAAAACATAAAATAACATTTTTTTCAAAGTCAAAACATGAGCCCCCTGATGAAATAATAGAATCTAGTTACATTTTAACCTAAATTTATATTGAGACCATTCCAGCACTTCATCCTCCCCAGCGTATATCTTCAAACATTTTTGAAACCACTTTCTGATGGATGATGAAATGCATGGGATTTATCATTTGTACTGCTGCTGACTGCTCTGGATGGTTTATGTTTTTTTTTTTTGACTTTTTGTTTGTTTTTGGTCCTTTCCAAGTGTCATTCTGAGAGGCTATTCATATTCACTCCAGTGTCTGATCAAAGCCTTGCTCTCATGTTTCAGAAAGTCCTACATGAGTCTCTCCATCCAACCCACATTGGTCTAGTACTGTGGCCAGATGAGGGAGATAACCTGCACCCCAGCTGCTCGCCACTCCCAGCCATCCTCATCCCCTCCTCTGGTCACATTGCTCTCCTTGCATCACTACAGCTTTGAGGCAGGATCCACGTGTTTTATTCACAGGAGATCCCCAGATCTTGAGGAGATGTCTGGCACAAAGAAATATGTTCACTAAATTCCTGTTTAAAGGCAAAACTCTGTCATGACTTTTGTGACCTAAATAGCACCGTCCTTCCTGATAGCTTCAATCAGTTCCTGTCGCCACTCGTTCACACTCATTAAATCATACACAAAATAGTTATAGACCTGTCTGGATGGCTCAAGATGAAGTGTGTTAATGCCCTTCTAGCTTTACTATTCCCCTTTTAAGTGCAGGACACCTAATGAGTCAATGCTCCCAGTGACACAGAGTCTCCATGCTATACCTTTGCAGACTGCAGATACTAAAACCAAAGCAAAGCACTACATCCTCCACATTGGGACACTTGTTCAATTCAGCACTCTTATTGCTCCTTAGCAACCCATATACTCCCTAATCTGGGTTGTCCTGATTTCCCAGACATCCTCAGTTTTTCTAGCCATTATCTCTCTTTTTTATTGTCAAGGTGATGTACAGAGGGGTTACAGTTACATAAGTAAGGTAGTGATTACATTTCTTGTCTAACTTGTTACCTCTTCCCTCATTTTTCTACCTCTCCCCCTAAGGTGTACAGATCATTTCCAACCAATTGTCCTGTGAGTATCACTGTGGCAAAGGTTCCCCCTTTGTTCTTTATCTCACCATTTTGTTGCTCCCCTTCCCTTCCCTAATTCAGATAAAAGTATATACCAATACTCAGGGTACCAAAATCAAATACAGTGAGAACAGAGGATAAATCAAAGGGGGAAAAACACAAAAGAAAAAAAGATATCACATAGTACCTGAGGACAATAACAATAAGGAAAATGATACTAAGTGAAATGAACTCCATTTACCTTTGTTGTTGCAGCCATCTTCTCTTTGTCCTTATTGACTTTGTCCTTCATTCTGAAAGGACTGCCAAGCCCTAACTTCTTTGCAAGGGGGTACTAGAGCTTGAACTTGGTGCCTCGGGAGCCATCCCTTAGCTTTTTCATTCAAGACTGGTGCTCTGCCACTTGAGTCACAGCTCTACTTCCAGCTCTTGGGTGATTAATTGGGCATAAGAGTCTCATGGACTTTCCTGCTGAGACTAGCTTCAAACTGTGATTCTCAGTAGTGTAGCCTCCTGAGAAGCTAGGATTACAGGTCTGAGCCTCTGGTACCCAGTATGCTCTGACTTTTTTAGGTCTTAGCTTACATGTCCTCTTGTTCACTATGTTTCCTTAGAAAGCTCCTGTTGGTGTCTCCATTGCCCAGACTTTAATTACTGCAGTCAGGCTGCAGCAGCTTACATTGCTTCTCTGCATACCCAGGAAGGAGCAAGGAGTTTCATCTATTCCTGCGCTGTGCGTGCACTCAACACAGAGTCAGATATGGAAAGGAAAATAGGGTTTATACCAGTCAGAGAATGCATTTAGGGAATGAACATAAAATAGTTAAACAAAATAGAAGATGAAGGTGTTTTTTTTTGGGGGGGGGGGGGTTCTGGTCATGGGGCCTGAACTCTGGGCCTGGGCGCTGTCCCTCAGCTCTTCAGCTCAAGGCTAGCACTCTACCACATGAGCCACAGAGCCATTTCCGGCTTTTTTTCTTTTTGCTTATGTAGTGCTGAGGAATCAAAGCCAGGGCCTCAGGCATGCAAGGCAAGCACTCTACCACTGAACCACCTTCCCAGCCCCAGAAGATGAAGTTTTTAAAAATTAATTTTGTAGATCAGGAATTGAGAACTTTGCACTGAAAGGCCAGGGAGTAAATATTTCAATCATTGTGTTCCACATATTTTCTGTTCCAGCCACTTTGCTTAGGCAAGTGAAAATATATGGGAGTGTTTGTGGCTCATCCCTATAATCCTAGATACTCAAGAGTCTGAGACCTGAGGACTGAGTTTCCAAGACAGCTCAGAAGTCTGAGAGACTCATGTCTCCAATTAAATAGCAAACAGTAAGAAGTAGAGGTGTACTCAAATGCTAGGCCTTCAACCTTGAACAAAAAAATCTAAGCAAGAGCCTGAGGTGGTAAGTTTAAGCTTCAGTATAGCATCAAGAAAAATGAAGAAAAAGAAAAAAAAATCCCCAAACGTCAACAACAAAACAAGCAGAGTATTTATGTTCCAATGTAAAGCTAAACATTAAACTTTATATAGTGATATGAATCACTATATATATTATATACTATAGTATATATACTACATTATATATAATATATATTATAAACACGTACATATATACATATATATTTACATTCTTTCTAACCTCTTAAAAACATAAAATCATTTTTATGTATTGACGATATGAAAATGGATGACAAGCTAGATTTGGGTATGGCCACTGCTGGGCTAACCAAGGCTGTAAATCTTATTTGTTTATGTCACAAGCCGTGTGGACTATCAGCTGGAAATGAAGCACCTTTCTCCAAGGGAATGTGGTTCACTCACATGCACAAGATTATGGAAGATTCATGGGAAGTTTGCATCTAGAAATACCTTTCAGCTTTTGTAAAGTATCCCGGTGGTAGAGGGGCAGGCAAGGAGAAAAGTGAGCCACTCAATAGCTCTATCTACTAACACCATACATTTCTAAACCACAGGCTCAGAAATCTACATTATACTGCAACTTTTCCCCACTTGAAAACGCTGAGTAATGGCATTTGGGAAATCAGCCAGTGATCTCACATGCATCAGGACCTTCCCTGCCCATTTCCAGATAAAGGTTAACGAACCTCGGCCCTCTACTACCTTTGTCACTGTCCTGTGACCCAGTGTGTACTCTGTACCCTGGGAAGGCTTGGTAAAGAGTTGTAGACAGTCACTTTCGAATTTTCTTGTCAACATACTTCTTTTCAGTTGCAGCTCTGAGCCAGGATTATGCCAAGTCTGAGATGTTAGAGTCATGAAAAAGATGTAAACCAATGGCTTAACTGAGCTTTTTACTACAAGGTTTAAGTCTCGCTTTAAATCAGAAACATTCAACTAGGAGGGTTATCATTATCACCTACACTTTCAGACTACATGCTGGTTTTATTTTGGAAAGACAGAGAGAGACAAATATTGAATAGACTTCCCTTTTGTAATGTTTATGTGAGGGTAGAAAAGGGCCAACACCTGCAACCAGGCCTTCCCCTCTTTTGTGAGTTCAGACCTACTACCTGGGCGAGGCATAATGACTCAACAAGTACCTCTAAATGTGGAGCTATATTAGCGAAGGGGAGTTACTCCTGGCTTTAACGCTAAAGCAAGGGGAAATTTCTGGATATAGTAATAAGAGTTCACACCCTGGTGGTATCTTTTCTGTGCCAGGAACTATTCTAAGTGCTTTACATAAAGCTCACAACCACTCTGGGAGGTAGGTGCCCTTATCGTTCGTGTATAGTAGATAAGGAAATGAAAGTGCAGAAAGGTTAAGTAACTTGTCCAGCATCCCTCAACTGGAAAGTGTGGGAGCTAGGATTCAAATGAAGCAAGTGGCTGCAGATTTCCTGTTTTTTGTTCCCACTATGGAACCCCTGCCTATCCCTGGAGGAAACACTGCTACTGAGCATCACCCTTTTGCTTCTTTTCACCATCAGATTCCTCATGTAATGAAAATCTTTTTTTTCCCCCCTAGAGAGATGCACGGGCACTAGATTTTGTAAAGCAAGTCATAGTTGAATGAACCAAGACAGACTTGCTTTTGAGCATCTCACCACAGGCATTCCCCTATAAGGTGGCTGCCTGTCCTGGCACCTGTGCCTTGCCAAGAGTAGGCATTTCATAAAGGTCTTTCAGATGGCCCTCATTTGTGTAAATCTTTCATTTGGGACATACAAAATACTTAAAATAAGATAGGTGTTACTAACTGGAAAAAAAATACTGAAAGGAAAAATACTAGTAAGAGCAACCACAGACTATGGAGTGATTAATTCAGCAAATCACCAGAGGATACAGGCATAATGCCAGTGCTGGCCTTGGGCTCCATGCCACCCTCTGCTCTGATGGAGATGCCAACCCTAATGGGTCCACTGACAGATCTCTGGCAAGAGAAATAGGTGGGGTAAGAAAGAGCAGATTTGATAGAGGCAGCATCAGTAGCAAAAGAGCCCAAATTTGCCTCCTTCTAGCAAGTACCACTGGTCTTGAGGAAGTATCATTTACTTAACCCTAGAGTGGCAATCTCAGACTTTAAAGACTGTGGGATACTGACCATGGATCATCCACTGTTCAGAAGAGATACTACAAGTCTTTATTTATGGAATCCTTCAGGCCTAGAACAAACAGGGACAGGATACCTATGAGCTGTGTGTGATGGGATCCAGGGGCCATTCAGCAGATGTTAGGTAAGAACAACTCAGAAGAAAACATCCTCCCCAAGGGCAGGAAGGCCACAGAATTTTCAGGTGGTTGAGAAAAGCTAGAAAAGAAACTTTGTTGTGTAAAGTTAAATGATTTTGTTTAGAGCTAACTGGGCAAATTCCTATGTCCTCCTTCCTCACAGTTACCTGGAAAGACAAACTTTATTCATTCATTTATTCGCCCACCTATCCATCCACTTGTCTATTAGTTTAATTGGCTAGACACCTGCTGCATGTCAGGCATCCTGCTAGGCACTAGAGATACTAGGTAAAAATGGCCAGTGCATTGTTGATGTTATTTCCGTTAGCAATGTAAAGCATTACTCTAATTGAAACAGGGCTTTCAAAATTGCTTCTTACATGCTGTTTTGTCTGCAATGTCTTGAGATCTCAAATTCCCATTATGAGTAGTCAATGCTCATCAGCAGTTTAACCTAATCAGCTTCAACAGGGAATCAATGAAGGTAGTGGAGAGGCTCACTTTGAAAGTTCAAGTTGAGGCCAGGATATCCTCATGCCTTACCACAGAGTAGTGATTTCTACCAGTTTCTAACAAAACCACAAATTTCATCCTTTACTTGCTAGTGGATCTGTGACAAAGGGACATGGGCAACCGGAAAGTGAATGAAGGGAGTATGAAAAGAAGTACTAGAAATACTGATCCAATTCAGGAGCTGTTGAGTACAGGGTAATCCAGCCCAGAGGCTGGGCAGTTCACTAAGTGGCATAACTTTCCTGGCTTGCCAGGATCTTTGCTGGAGGCCTACGAGGGGTGTCTCACCACAAGAGAAAACATTTTCCCAGAGGGAACCTAGAGCCTGCTTTTAGAAAAGCTTCAACCTTCAGTGTTAACAGCTATGTTTGCATGCCCTGTGGCATTGCCCCAAAATGATTCTTCACTAATGTAATACTCCCCATAAAATATCCACAACTAACAAATCCCCAGTATTCACTTAGCTTAAAGAACTACCACGCACAAGGGTTAATGATTAATTCACAGAGGGCAAAAAATAAGTCCTTAGAGCTGGTTAGGTTTTCTGGGCTCAGTGTTTTCGATTCAACACAGTGCCTTGAAAAGTGATCTCCATGTAGAGATGACTATGTCTCTTTGTCAGTAAAATGGCTGTGAAAGCATGTCATGTGCTTCTGGAGAATAAGAGAGATGTGGGGGGGGGTGGGTAGCATGTTGAGCTCAGGCCTGTATCCCTCAGAAATTCTCAACACATTTCAATTTCATTAGCTGTTATTTTGTCCCATAAGGCAAAGGCATTGGCCCTATTCCAATTTCCCATACTACTTTGCTGTCTGATTTGGGCAAATGGTTTTACTTCTCTGAACCTTCTCAACTGTACCTCAGAGTGGAACTTTATATTCAGGAGATCTCTCCAAGCTCTCTCTAACCTCTCAGGAATTCTAGGGAGGGAGTAGAGACACGACCTAGACTTGCCCAACCTGAGCATCAATCTTCCATCTGTTGTTTGAATCAGACTTCTGCATTATATTTCACGTGAGCAAAGGTTTCCAGGTCCTTAAAAATGTTGATAAACTATTGGGAAGGTCTAAAGCTCCTTTCAGGTGAAATGTTTTTCTGAGTAGGCACTCATAGCTCATCTTCTTCTCTACAGACGTATATTGGTTGCAGGCCAAAAGGCCACCCAGGCACTCCCAGGCTCTTCCAAGCTAGCCCTGTGCATTCCATGCCCTCTGTTCCACCTCATTGCCTTACTAGAGCTCTTCTGCCTAAGCTGTCCATTCCACAGGATGCATCCTTTGATTCTTAGGTCATGAAAAGCCCACCTCCCTCCTTAGAATGCCTCCAGCCTATGGTCTAGACCTCTAGCACTTCACTCTCTTTTGGTTATTTATCCAAATGTTTTACATGGACTCTCTGATCCTAAGTGCTACAAGAGAGCAGGCTTCCTTTATGCACAGCAGTGTAAATAGTCATGTTCAATCAATGTTGATTGAAGAGATGGCTGCGTGAGACTGAATAGCAAATTTTGCATAAAAATTTTACACTGTTGAATAAACTTAGGAGAAAAATATTTTGTTTTCTTTTTAATCTTAGTTGCATTCCCTTTTGAATTAATAGGCTAATGAAGATTCTCTGACTAAGCTAAAGATTTACTAAACACAGAGCCCAGCCCGCAGCAAGCAATTAATACAATCCCAGGGAAAATGGTGTCTTCCCACTACTCTGACACCTTTAGGCTTCTCAAAGCACCAGGTTATACAAGGCCGGGTGCTCAGTTGCTCTCCCTTTGCAGTCACAGTGACAGGTTTGCATACAGAATCCCATTTGGTTAGTTTCTTAATCTCTGATCTCATGTCATTATTATCTGCATAACAGGCATGTGATAAGAACCATTGGAATGGCAGAGTTACTTACTTTAAAGTGTAGTGAGATAGAGCATGTGATAATGTCCTGTGTCTGGCATACCATGAGTGCTCATTATGTGCTACTGCTAGTTAACAACAACAACAAATCCAATGCAAATAACAGAACTAAGTTATGAGCTACTTGGCAGTCATAAATTACACCAAATATGGTTTCTTTACAGGAAGATGAATATGGGTCTGAAGGTGCTTGATGGCAGAATCTCAAACCTCTAGGATAGTTGAAAGCAAGAAACATCTTGAATGACAAGATGGTCAGGGTTCCCAATCTGAGTGCACAACTTCTCTGAATTTCTCTAGGACTTACCTGGCCTAGAAAACCCCATGTAGTCCATATCTCTCACCACTCACCTTCTCTTTATTACTCTGACCTCCCTGTAGCTCCTCTCATGCCCCAGTACATTCCTTCTGCAGTGCTTTTGCACTACCTCTGCCTCTAACCCTGGGATCTAGTATTGGATGGATCCCCTCCCTTGTCTCACATCATTGCTCATAGTTCCATGTACTACAAGGATGTCCCTGACCACCCCTCACCACCCCTCACACTTTTGCTTTGCTTTGCTTTGTGTCACATTTATTACTACCTGGCATTTCACACTATTCATTATTTATCTAGCTATTATTTGTCACCCCCACTTTGAGTGAGGACTCCATGATGCTTAGATGCTGGCTGAACTGTTCTCTGGGCAGTTCTGTGGCCAGCCTGAAAATATGAAGCGATCTGATGAATGGAAGAATGAAGGAACGCTAGTCTGCGTTTTGCAGTGGGATACTACTATTGATGTCTTCATTCATACCTGGACTGTTATTGCTGGGCAGTGGGGAGCTATCCACTACTCAAGCATTCAAGAGAAACATCTTACCCTTTTATCACAGATGTAGGAGCAGTGATTTGGAAGGAAGTTGGACTGGTAGCTGAGTCTATATTTACAACAAAGAATTTTACAGTTGGATTCACGGCTCCTGCCTAGGGGGGAAAATGATCACATAATTGGTATGGACAAAAAAAACCCATAAATTTGAGACTGCACAAAATCATTGCTTTATCACCATAAAATTATAGCAACTTGAATTTGCAAACAATTTAACATAAATAAAATGGACATAAGGGAGAGTCAGGAAGTATGACCTTTGTATGTTCAGGTGGAAACAAAATATGCATATATGTATTCACGCATGCCTGTGTGTGTGTGTTGCATGCATGTGCAGGTATAAAAAAATGAAAGCCCAAAGCATGCTTACTTAAATAAAGAATGTTTACATGTTCCTAATTTATGTACTTTGTGACAACGAGGTTAACAACATCTTAAAATCAGTTCTATCATTTGCAAATATATACTGATTCCACAGGACAAAGACTCCCTGGTGGATATTACCATGAAGAACACATTGGATTCTGCCAAAGATATGGTCCACTAGGAAAATTAGTACCTGAGCCCATGCCCAATGATGCTAATTAGGCAGCCAGCATTTCCAGTCCAATTTCAGGTTCACCATGTTGGATCTTTACAGTCAATATTATGACAGAAGTTTGTTAAGCCTTTTAAAATATACACATAGATCTTCTATTGACAGATTAGTTAGGAATAATATGATATTTTTAGTGAGAACACTTTATGAGATTTTTTTGCCAGTTTTGCTCATCAAAAAATAACATTCCACTGAAAACACATCTCCATATTTAGTTTCAGATCTTTTTTTCCTTTTAACTTCCTTTCCCTTCCTAAAATGGCAGCTCTTCATAACGCAAATTAAGTGAGTTGGTAAAAATAAAAACTCTTTTTTCCAAGTCACTTGCAGCAAAAACATTGTGTTCGATTTTCCTGTAGATGATGCTGTGACCACTATTATCACATTACTAGAGAAGAATTCTGGTTCCTTTCTAATATCACCTAATTTCCTGGCTTGCCCAGCTTAACAAAGCTCTTCAATTTTAATGAACACATATCCTGGGTGGCAGAAAGCAACCTTGTAAACCAAAATGTGGCACTGCTATCACAAATGTAGGGCGTGCAAAATTTACATTCACTGAATCCAGTCATGTACTGTATCCGGTTAATTAGTAATACAATCTGATATATAACCAAGCTTTTCAACTTCAACTCGGGCACATTCCAACTTCTACAAATGAGATGAGCTTCTGATTCAATTACAGTCTCTCTTTTTCTTTCATTCAAACATTTTTATCCCTCCCCCCTACCTCTTTCAAAAGCATTTCACCATCTTTTTCTGCTTGTCATTTCTCAAAGTTTTTGGAGAAATTACAAAACCTTAAATCACACTCTTTCCTGGGATAATAAAAATACTTTAAAATTGCCAGATGCTGTTGACTTCAGCAAGAGTAATCACAGCAAGCTGTTGAAGAGAGACTGACAATATTTTCATTAGCAGGAAGGGATTAAATGCAACCATTCTCTCCCCATCAAATCACAGAACCACTATATGAACAAAAGCTCAGACCTTTGGATATGGAATCCACACAGTCTTCGGGTACTGCAATGACTCGTCCGAGTAGAAGGAATATTCAATAAGTGGGACTCCAGTGTCGTTAAATTGGGCATATGCTAAAAAAGTGCCATTTGGAGACCACCACAGAGCAGAGTAGGCACCAAAGATTTCCTCTGAGAAAAAGACATAAATTGTTCTGTTACAAGAAGTAGCTGATAAATTGGCTTTGGCATTCAAAATATTGTTCTCATTAGCTTGAGTAATTACAGTAGAGTTCAGCTAATGAACCACTTCACTTTTGCTGGGCTTCCAAAATCAGAGTAATACGAGTGAATGAAAATAAAATCTTCAAAGATATATCTAGATTATAAAAATAAGTAACCCATTCAAGCATTTTAGAATATTTTAGCATGTGATATTTAATATAAGCTCTACATTTTTTCCTTTATTTTATAATCCTCTAAATTTATGCCTCAAAACATACTAAAAGTAAATTTCACACAAGAGGCTGATTTTCCTTTCTAATTTTCTAACAGTCAAAATGCCAGCATATTCTCCCCAACTGGGCTGAGTTTGTACTGAGCCCACAAGGTGCTGTTGGGTGGCGTGTAGCTCTAGGCTATCAAACTAATATGGTGCCCAGAGTTTACTACTCTTGGCAAAAACAAAGTATGGGAAGAATGGATTTAGAATGGCAATAGCCTCATGAGACCCCTACTGGGAATATCTCTTGTCCAGTCAGGAATTTGAAAATTCACTTGGCTTAACTCCCCTTTTCTGATATATGGGAAAAGGGTCAGAGAGGTAGGCAAATGAAAGAAATGCCTTTCTTTCTACTACATTGTTGGACTCAGTTTCAATTCCTGACAAAGGCAGCTCCTCCCAACAATTATTATCAGATCTGCTCATGGGAAAATTCAGTCTGTGGCTCTTTAAATTTCCAAATCTGTTTCACTAACTGAGAATGGAGAATTTAAGTTTGGATTGTTTCCATGTATATTGTTCCTAGAAGGCCCATGTGTTAAAATCTTGGTTCTCAGTACCTGGTCTTATTGGGAAGTGATGGAAACTTTAGTAGGTAGGCCTGGTAGAAAGAAATTAGTCAGAGGGGAAATACCCCAGAAGGGGATTCTCCTTTCTTTCTTCTTCCTGGAATCTATGAAATAAACATCCTCTTCTGCCATGCACTCTCTGTGGTGATGTATCGAATTGCCACAGGTCCAAAACAATTGTAGCCAAGTTATCATGCACTGAAACCACTTATCCTGTGACCCAAAACAAACCTTTCTTCTCTTAAGTTGTTTCTTATAGGTATTTTGTTACAGTAATGGAAATATAACAGATAAGCAGACTTGGTAGAAACTCCTATTTAATCTATGTCTCATGTGATGGTATTGGTAAATGTAAAAGCGAAGGCATTAAAAACTGGAATCTTAGAATAAGGAAATTATCACTGATCTGATGATTAAGATCTTTGCAAGTTGCAATCTGAAAGTTGCTTCAAAATGCACTTTCAGTGATAACAATTGCGGGAGCAGTAAAAACAGTAACAATGAAATGAATAATCATCTCGATAAATGGCTGACACTTAAAGAATGTTATCTACTAGGAATTGATCATCAAAAATGATCATGATTGTTAATTATCAAGACCCATTTACACAGATGAAAAAAATGAAGGAAGGGTAAAGGAGACAGAATTCTACCTTAGGTAACATGGCTTAGAACTAGTAGAATCAAGAATTAATCCAGACCTGCCAGACTTGATTCCAGCTTCCCCCTGCCAGGCTGCACTGCCCATCCCAACGCCTTTTCAGCATTTCTAGCTACGAAATCTAGTATTTCGAAAGAAGCTTATTTCCCTCGGAGTGCTTCATACTGTATCTTCAAGTTGCATTTATGCAAGTAACATTTAGGATTTGCGAAATGCATCTAATTTAATCTTCACAACCTTCCCCCTCCAAGTATCTTCTTAGCCATTTTATAGACAAGGAAATTAAAATTTTGAGAGACTGAATGAAATGTGTAAGGTAAGAACCAGAACCCAGCCCTTAGGCCTCTGGACCTACAATTTCTACTAAAAC
This sequence comes from Dipodomys ordii, assembly GCF_000151885.1. Lineage (NCBI taxonomy): Eukaryota > Metazoa > Chordata > Mammalia > Rodentia > Heteromyidae > Dipodomys > Dipodomys ordii. The sequence goes on from NW_012267221.1 coordinate 13,645,092, forward strand.
CCTCTTCAAATACTGAGTTCATATCTCATCCTGATAGTGGCTACCCATTTATTCTGGTCTACAACACAGCTGCAACAATGTAACATCAGTATAATTAGGGTAAGGTTTGTTTCTTTTATTATTTTTAACAAAAAAATCATTTGTTAAAGTAGATAGCAGGTAATGTTTTCTGTTTTGAGTTAGTATTTATTTGTAAGGCAGAACATATTTTTTCCATATTGAAAATGCAGTAATTTTCCTCTAGAGACTAAAATCTCATTTTTAAAGCAAAGCCCATATGGGAGCTCTAAAGTTATTTTTCTGTGTGTAATAACTCAGACATGAACACATGAGATCCTTGCAGCTGTGGTCTACCTTAGAAAGGATGGCACATATTAGCTTAACTTAGGAGCACTTTACTACTTCTGAAGGAGAAACATTGCTTAGAAAAGATGCTTTCCTACTCAATAGCAAAAATCCAAGAGGACTGGCTGTGATGTACACTCTAGTTCTTAGTCTCTAAGTAACTATAAGTAAGTAAATAATTCAGGTTATTTCATTTCAAGTTTTACTAAAACACTTATTTCTCTTATTTCTGGACAGTTTATATTTATTTATTTAATTAATTAATTTTTTTTTATTTCGCTGCCACAACTGGGACTTGAACTCAGGGCCTGGGAGCTCCCTAACCGTTTTGATCAAAGCTGGCACAATATCACTTGAGCCAAAGTTCCACTTTCACAGTTTTGGTGGTTAATTGAATGTAAGAGTCCCATGGACTTTTCTGCATAGGCTGCCTTTGAATCTTGATCCTCAGATCTCAGCCTTTTCAGTCACTAGGATTACAGGCATAAACCATGAACATTCAGCTATCTTTTTTTTTTTTTTTACTATTACCTGTGGTTGTTGTTATACTGTCATCTATTAATTGGACTAGATTAAGCAAGAATCAAAATTAAATTATAAAGTAAAATTATAATAGGAAGAAAGAAAGAAAAGTTTTTCTGATAAGTATGAGGTAGCTTCATGAATGATTTCAATTATGAACATTAAAGTATTTTTAATGTTGTCTAAGTTTCAGAAAGGTTTCCAGAGTAATTTCTAAAACTCTTTATTCTAAAAGAATGCTCCTTTTCAAAACTTTAGTTTTTTATTCATTCTATCTAATTAATTTTTCTTCATTAATCATGATGAATGAAGAACTGATTTTCCCAAATTCAAATGAACCCATTATTTTTTCCCCTCAATGCTTCAAGTTCCAAATAGTATTTGATCATCTTTCTGTTTATTTTTGCAGAAATCTGCTTTCCTTGGAAACTTCTGGGTTAAAGAAACATATAATGCTAATCTGAAGGATTTTATGCCACAGTAAAACCAGAAAAGCTACCTACACAGAGAGGCTTATTGTTGTAGCAAGGCAGAGACAAGCAGAGTATTGTGATAGAAGGAGGGCAGGGGCTGTCTAGTTACTGTTAAGAAATTCTTCATCTGTGAGATACCTGGTGCTGTCAACTCTAAAAAGAGATAGGATGATACTTTTAAGAACACAAATTATTCTGTTGGGTCATATGTCCACATATTATAGAAAAATTCTAAGTACTTTAAAAACTGTATAGATTTTCTATGACAAAGCTTTCTCTACCTTCATAAACCCAGTCAGTTATTCCATTAAATATCACATCTTCTTTCCCATTCTGCGTAATCCTCTGACTTGGTAAGTTTGGTTCAGTTTTAACATAAATATCATTCTTCCAAACATATGCCTGTAAAGATTTGAAAAATGTTCAGATCAATAATAACATACTATAGGATACTTTTGGTCTGAATACACTGTGGAATCATATTATCACTACACAGTAAGTTTGAGCAAGAAGAGTAAATATTCCCTGACATTCTTAAAGGATAAAGACTCAAGTGATAGTTCTAAATAATGCAGAAAATAGCCTTAACATTTTAAAATTACCTTATACCTACAACTACTGGATGCTAAAGTGTATTGCAGACCTCGTATACTGACTACTTGTACTGGATGGTATGTGCTTGTGAATTTCTGTTTGGGGGAATAAGTAGGAGCAATGCAGTTGCATGTTTGAAGAGGGAAATTAATTGCAGGTAAGCATTCCATTTTCTTTGAGCTCTGACATTCTCCTAGCCCAATGGAACGTGAAGACATGTGTACAGTGACTCCAAATATCACTAACCTAGTAGAAATCAAATATGCTTCAAAAGTATCTGAGCTCAGTAGAAAACAAGAATTTAAATTTCTCAGTGAATAAACAATTCCCTACTACATGTTTAGAAGCTTTCAGGAATTGCACTTCCTATGTTAGTTTAGTAAGATATTGTCCTGAACAATAACAGGACATTTTTACAATGAATTAATTGGATTTCTAAGATGTCTGCATTCTACCAAAATTAATGCCTTTTGCCTATGAAAGATTTGAGCCAGTTTTTTTTTCTGACAACCAAAGAGATTCACTAACCAATTTATGACCTTCTGAAGACCACGTGATCCACTGTGTATTATTTGGAATTCTTTCCTCTGTAATCAGCTGCCTGGAAAAAAGGATAAAAGGAAGCATTACCAAAATGAATAACTCACAGTGGGATTTCCTGTAAAAATTATATTAGCAAAGCCTAATGAGGTTTGATGGGGAATTCACTGACCTTTTATTTAAGTCATAAATATCATATGAAGCCGTGTAGGAATGCCTCCATTGCTGTAAGAGAAAACAGATATTTCAGGCTTCTATGGTTCTTGACAGCTTGGCCACTTTCTCAAGATGACAGGTGTCATAATCTCAAACTTAATTGTGCAGTATAACTCCATACTTAGAATTTTAGAATTTTGAAACCTGCAGAGCATATGGAACAAACTCCTCAGGACTTCACTGATAGACTTGCTCTGATACCACCTCCTTCAAGAAGTTTTCTCAGGACTATAGAAGACAAAGTGCCATTTTTTTATGCAACAATATCCATAATGATTGGCATAGTAAGTTAAGACTTCCTATCTAAGAAAAGTACATTTTCACTTTATATCTATCTTACCTATACAATTTTTCAAAGATATATGACTATTGATGATGCTGATGTTGAAAGATGTTTAGTTTTTTACATTGGTAAGGAAAATGTCTGGTATTTTAGATTTTTTTAAGTTACCTAGAAATATATATTAAAACACATGTGTCAATTTTTAAACAACCCTCTGCAGAGAACTAAAATTAAAGTCAAACTAAATAAAAATAAAAGGGGGAAAAGGAATAGTAAAGTTTAAAGTGGTAATGAAATAGAAAACATACACATCAACATAAAAAAATCCAACCAAGTAAAAAAAACTGGTTCTATAGGGAGACTAGAAAAATGCAAACATAAGAAAAGTGATAGGAGCTGGGAAGATGGCTCAGTGGTAGAGCGCTTGCCTTGCATGCATGAGGCCCTGGGTTTGATTTCTGGGCACCACATAAGCAGAAAAAGTTGGAAGTGAAGCTCTGGCTCAAGTAGTAGAGCGTTAGCCTTGAGTTGAAGAGCTGAGGGACAGTGCCCAGGCCGAGTTGAGCTCCCATGACCAACCAAAAAAAGAAAGAAAGAAAGAAAAAGAAAAGAAAAGTGATAGGAAATATAGACCAATATGACAAAAGGAAAATGGAAAAGAAAAATGTAGAGTCATGACAGACTCTACAATTATTAAGTGTCTAAGAGACCATTATAAACATTTCTACTGATAAATTGTAAGTTGTAGAAAAATGGAAAAATGTCTTTACAAACAACTTATTTAAAGCAAAGTCTAAATAGTCTTCATCTAATCAACATATTGAATCCTTAACTTAAAAAAAAACACCTTTTCATAAAGAATATTACATGGGGAAATAAGTAAATGTATCTATGTACTCAACTAAGTTGCAAAGATAAGCTCACCCATAAATCTGCACACTAATCTTTACAGCACTTTCCTTCCTAATTACTAAAACTTGGAAGTAACAAAAGCTAGACTTCCATAATAGGTGAATGGGAATCCAGGAGCTGATGGCTCATACTTGTTTTTTTTTTTTGGGGGGGGGTTGGGGTCCAGTCGTGAGCCACTAAACAACCACTGCCAAACACTACAACTTGCTGCTTTTATCTGAACAAGCCTAAACCATGCTTGTTTAACTACAACCATACCAATAGCATAAATAATGGGAGGTATTCATATCTAGAACTCAGGTTTTTTTTTTTTTGGTTTTTTTTTGGGGGGGAGGGAGGTTCTGGTCGTGGGGCTTGAACTCTGGGCCTGGGCACTATCCCTCAGCTCTTCAACTCAAGGCTAGTGCTCTAGCACTTGAGCCACAGCGCCACTTCCGGCTTTTTTTTTCCTGCTTATGTGGTGCTAAGGAATGGAAGCCAGGGCCTCATGCATGCAAGGCAAGCGCTCTACCACTGAGCCACCTTCCCAGGCCCCTCATACATTTTTAATACTAGTTACACAAGAGGCTGAGACTTGAAAATCACAATTCTAAGCCAGCCAAAGCAGAAAAATGCCACCAAACTCTTATCACTCAACTCTAAGCAGCAAAAAGCCAGAAAGAAAAGTGTGAATCAAATGGCAAAGTGCCAGCTTTCAGTGGCAAGGATGCAAGGCTTTGAATTGAAGCCCCAGTACCACACACACACACACACACACACACACACACACACACAGATGAATGGATAAGCACACTATATTAGATCCATACAATACTATTTAGTAATACAAAGAAAAGAGCTCTCAAGCCACAAATATTAGAAGTCATCTGTACATATTGCTAAGTGAAACAAGCCAGTCTGAAAGGTTATATACTGCATTAACCATATTATTTTCTGAGAAAGACAAAACTGTGGAGACAGTAAAAAGATCAATGATTGCTTTTCAGAAGGGAAAGGGCAAACAGGTAGAGAATATAAGAAACTTTAGCAAGTGGAGAAACACTATGGCAGTATAATAATGGATTCATGCCATACACTAAAGTCAATACTTGCATTAGTAATAATACGTCAATTTGTTATAGTTTAAACAAATGTGGCAAACTCCGAGCAAGATAGTGGTGAGGAAAATAGATGGGAGAGAGATGAAGGTTGCAGGAACCTTTTTTTTCTGTAAAACCCAAAAGGTGCCCTAAAATATAAAGTCTACTAAGATTTTTTTAAATGAGTTGGAGCCATGACTTGAATGGAGTTTTGTATGATATTAAGAAATGCATGTTACAGAGAAGTGTAAATATAGGACTCTACTTTTATAGAACATGCAATAACTTAAAAGACTCACTATATATTTCAACATAATATTTTCAGTTGTATTACATGAGTAAGAGAAAAACACAAAATATAGGGGAGGCATACACTACAGTTCAGGGATCCAAGAGGAGGAAAGATTGAAGATATAATGTACATAGATATTATATAATCTTTAGATATTATATAATCTTTGCATTTGTGAAAAATCACATGCACATGTAGATCCAGATAAAGATTAAAGCTATTTTAATATAAATTTTTGTACGTTTGTGTTCCCTGACATACTCTTACCGGTAGAATACTATCTAATTTATCTAGAATCCAGTGGTATAAAACACATAGTCGCTATTTAAGAAATAAGTAAATGAAAAACAAAACTGTACTTATATGTATGCAAATGAGAGGTAAAATGGGTAACTCAAGGACCCCAGCTACATGATAGCAGAGCCGAAATAAGGATTTAGGGTTCCTAATCTCACTACTTAATCATTTTTCACTCCAGGACACCTTCTTGTCAACAGCATTTATTAAATTCCCACTTCTTCTAAGCCATACATTCCTTTCTTGCATCATGCATTTTTCTGACACACCCTATACTTGCTTCTGGGCAACCTCAAGCAGAATACTTGTTAAAGCCAAAAGGTGTGGTACAGGCTGGAATACTAGGGCTGAGCTCATTCAGGATGACAACACCACTGTGAGTTGCAACAGGAAACCCAAGATATTTGCTAAGTTCGCTTCCTCTTTTGAAACAGACTTATTTGTCTATTTTGTCTATAAATGCTGGTAGCATTGCTTCCCTTAAGTCGCCTAATTGCGTAGGCAAGAAAACTACAATGACAGAATCTCAATAGCACATGTTAAAAGGTACTACAGAGGTGAGCAAGGAGAAGTAGAAACCACAAATTCACCTTAGAAGGGAGCTTGTGCAAAATGTGATCCTTGGGATGAGTTTTCTAAGGTCTCACAGAGACTCAGTTAAACTGTGGCAGAGAGAGAAAGAGAGAGAGAGAGACAGAGACAGAGACAGAGAGAGAGCAATCCAAACATAAGAAAGATCTTGTTTAAGAGCATGAATTCAAACTATTCTAACCTGGATTGAAGTCTCCACTGTTTAGAACCAGGAAAGGTTTTTTCTATACTTCAACTTTCTTTTTAGGAAAGCAATGATAATTACATTTGAAATCTCAGTTGCATGAAAATGCATGAGAAGTACTTAGTAATGTTCTAGAGCATTAACAACATGTGATCAGTGATACGATTTATTATTATTTCCAGAGAATTTGGCAATGAGCAGAGATATGAGAACACTCATTCCAGGCTAGAAGATACTCATTTTCTGTTAGAAATTGTTAGAAATAACAATGGATCATTCTTGATGCACTCAGTCATGATAGTGCCATGAAATGAGATTCTAAAGAAAATTGAACAGTGTATTACCAAGGAAACACAATAAAAATCAGCCTTTTCTTTCTTCTTGATATACTTACTGAGCATTGGTTAGCTAAGACATTTACACTGTTTAGGAAAATATATTGGATAACCTTGTAAGCAAAAGAGATTTAGAGGGGGGAGCTATATTCCCACAGATCCAATAGCCTTGCAATTCAATGTTTGGTAAACACTGAATTATATTCATTTAATAAGTATTCAATGAGTACCATGAGGTTTAGTGCTGCAGTGACAGAAACATGGGACCAGTGGCCCTAAAAATAGCAGATAAAGTAAGAAATAAGCAAAGAATCATAATAAACTACCCAAACTGCTTTGAACTAATGGACCTAGGCTAATGTCATTTATGAGGTACAGGTACTCCAGAGTGGAAGGAGACAATATTGGATAAAGTGACCAAAGACATTCAGCTCTAAATTAATAGAGTGTAAGATAGAGGAAAGGAGAAGAGGACCCCAGAAGGAAGCAATAGCAATAGACGAGAATGAGAGTCATGTTTGAACTGTGCTCCTGAAGCTCTCTTTCCACTTGGATCATGACTCTTATAAAGGACCTTAACTCTCCACTTTTCTGGGCACCACCTACAACAATGCTGAAGTAGATATGTTGGGTAGGAGCAGGGGCATCTGTGCTTCTCAAAATCTCCCCAGGTGATTCTAAGGTGAAACCAGGAAGAGAAGCCCTGGCCAAATAAGCAGCCTGAAGTCAAGGCCCACAGGCCACACAGATGCCTTTCTTTATGCTAGGATTTTATTTAGAGCATGATAAGATATCGTGGAGAGTTTAGAAACTTGTGTAATGTAATGTAATTCAATTTTAAAAGAAGAACTTTGGATTCTGGTTGGGGTATAGATGCTAGGGGAAAAGAAGAATAGAGTGAAAACAGTTACATATACAGATTAGGCACCAGTGACATGAATAAAAATCACAAAGAATGGTTGTCTAAACTAACATCTACCAGTGAACTACATCCAGGAGTCAACCTAGACTGAACAGCCAGAGGGGCTGTTGTTTATTCCTTTACTGCCTCTCCCTTACCAGTACATCACAGTGTTTAACAGGGACAAGCATTTAGTCAGTGCTTCTCAGTCCTGGCTATTCATTAAAATGATCCAAAGCAGTAAAAATATCTAATAACAGCTTTACCACTAGAGGCTTCATTTTATTGAGGATTGAGAGTGGATGCTGGGATTTTTTTTTTTAAGGATGCTCAAGTGAATCTGTTTTGTGCAGAAGTAAGTACAATAAGCTCTGAGTTTTCCAATTGATTATATTAATTAATAATAGATCAAGTTGGCATAGGAGACAGCTTTTCTTATAGTTGATGGATTTAGCAGAACCTGGTCTGAATCTTCCCGTGCAGGAAATGGAGCCCTGCAGAGTGAATCCAGGGTAAATATTATGACTGAGAGTTACCATCCTGAGACAGTCAGAGGAGGAGGGAATGCTTTGCTTGGCCTGAGTACAGCAGTTTTGGTATGTGAGATAAGGCCATTCAAGTCATTATTCCTAGAAAAACAGACAGGGTTAGGAATCCCTACTTTGTATTTTGTTTTCAATGCAGGGTATATCTCTCTGCATTCCTTCGAACTTCCTACATTTGATAACTGTTACTTATTGTATGAAAAAAACCAAGAAGCTGAAGTTAAAATTACCAGTGAGTTGCACCCATCCTAAATATGAAAAGGCTCAATAGCAAACTTCCTGAACATGTGGGAATTCTGTGTTGGGTGACTGGAGGAGGCTGGGAACTCTGGATTGGACCTCTACTATGAGAATGGAGGCTGTCCTCCTTCAAATGGCATATATACAGCAGGAGCTAAAGATCAGTATGGGGTGTGGGGTATCCTACAGAGTCTCTTCTGGAGGACAGGAGCTTTAGCTGTTTCTTCTTATAGTACTAGGACTTGAACTCAAGGCCTCCTACTTGCTAAACAGGCCACTCTACCACTTAAATCATAGTCCCTACACTATTTTTCCTTTATTTATTTTTTCAGATAGGGACTTGTGCTCTTTACCAGAATCAGACTAGATTGTGACTCCTCTGCCTGGTTTTCTTGTGTAGTTGGAAAATTACAGATATGTCACCACTACGGACAGATTTTATAAGATAAGTTTTCACTAAATTGTTGCTTAAACTTGTTCTTTATTTCTATCCTCCTGGTATCTATCTCCTGAGTTGCTGGAAATATAGAGATGAGCCAATGTGCCTGACTGATCTTTACCTCTTTTAAAGCAAACACTGAAGGTTTCATTATATATAAGCTGAGTGGAAAGGAAATAAAGGATTATATTGCCAGATGTACAGTCAGGTATGTACACTTAGAATAATACAATAAATATTTGTTGCAAACTTTTATTGTTATGTTATCCATATCTATAACACAATATTAAATGGATTTTTTAATATTTGAAGCGCAAAGTAATTTTTAAACATTTGTACTTTACAAATAAGTATATATTTTTCATGCTGAATTAGTGACTTTTTGTACCAATATTAACTTAGATACCCATATTAAATGCACATTCAGTTTAAATCAGTTATAAAATGAAACTCATATAACTCCTTTAATGCCATAGTAAGAAAGTATTTCTTTTACCTTCACATAGTTGTGTTCCAAGAGAATGAACAGTCTATCAGGAGATACTGAATAATCACTTATAGTGTAGCCAAGGTCATCCTGTCAATCAAATAGAAGAAAAAGAAGTTGAGCAGTATAACTGCCATCAGTCAGTACCTGCTACCTGTTCTATGTCTACATAGCTTTTGCCTTGGGAGCACCCAGTTTAGGAGAGGAGGCAAGTCACCTATTCAAGTGACCATGATATTTGAAGGTTAGTGGTTGGTCTTTGTCAGCTGGGAAGGGAAAGCTGGGGTCAGAGCAGAGAAAGAGCTGTCTCCACAGGAGAAGTAGAATGAGCAAAATCTCAGCTGCATGTGGCAAAGGGCATGCAGTGTAGAGGGTTGTATATAACCCGTACACAGTTTGGGGTGCAGGAACAAGGTGACAAATGGGAGGATGTCAAATCAGTGGATTGCTGGGACTCAACTAGAAAATGTAGAGATTTGTCCTGTCTTTCCTATGAGAGTATCATGTTTATGTTTTACAAAGGCAGTCTCTAGTGACATGGTGGCTGGGATGAGAAGAGAGTGAAGGGGGCCGTATCAGCCTGGACTTGGACAGGCCCTTGGTCTGTTCTTTAACACATAGATAGAGACACAGGCTAGACTCTCACTCTGATGAGACTCAATAGGATTTGAACCAGTCCACCCAGTGGAAGTGGAAACCTGTGAAATTCTTAGTATCCATGGGGTGACATGGTTTATTGAGTAGCTAGTGATAGCAGCGACAGGAAAGCCAAAGATGATTCTGAAGTCTCTAGCTTGAGTGACCGGAAAAAAAAAGTGAATATTAACACTGGGAACATGATCATTTGAGCTTGTGGATAGTGAAGGGGTGTTCAGCTTGAGATAGTAACTTAAAATAGCCTGCAGGTAATCTATGTGCAGGAGACAGCATCCTGTTGGAAAGTGAAGTCTGCATCTTAGGAGAAAGTGAGTGCTAAATGCACAAATGAGGATCAGGAGCAGAAAGGGGAGCACTGGAGCGGTGAACGTATGACATTCACATGCACATAGCATGGAGAGGCCCAACCTGGAAAACACTTACATTAAAACAAGTACAGGCAGAGGAGGAGTCATCAAAGAAGAGTAAGAGGTAGCCAAGGCAGGGAGCATTTCAGAGAGAGAAAGGTCCACTGTGCCGTGTGCTGCAGAGGGTCCAACAGGATGAGCAATGATAGTAGTCATGAATTTGAAAAGTAATGAAAAATATCCCCCGAGTTTCATGCATCAGTTAATTATGTGAGGAAACATACAAATGTACTGTTCGCCAAAAAAATGGAGCTGTTTCCAGATTCAGCATTGAATAGCAAGATATTATTTTCTTGTTTGTAGAGGTATTCATGATCTAAAGAGAGAAAATGACCAAATCAGTATTTCTAATTAATATTAAACACTATCATAAGCCAAAGGTTATGTAATAAAAATCAAACTGCAATCACATAGAAGGATGAAGTAAGCATTTCTAGGTTGGGAAATCATAAATGATGAATATTACACAAGCATTAATTCATTCTGCCATTTGTGATAAGGTTTCAATTTACATTTAACTTTGATAGTGAATACCAAAGACATATTTTATAGCTTTTCATTTTCTTGACTTTTTTCCCTTTCCACCTCTAAATAGAAGGTAAATACTCTTCACAGTTTTGTTTTTTTGAAGCAAGACTTATGTCTTCTAAATGCCACAAAACACCTTGCAAATCAACCTAACAAGAATTAACATAAACATTTAAAAAATCATCCTGGGCACTGGTAGCTTTGGCCTATAATCCTAGCTGTTCAGGAGTCTAAAAACTGAGGATCATGATTTAAAACCTAGGAAAGTCTGTGAGACTCTAATCTGTAATTAACCACTAAAAACCTGGAACTGGAGCAGTGGCTCAAGTAGTAAAGTACCAGTCTTGAGCAAAAATTCTTAAGAGCGACACCCCTGCCCTAAGTTCAAACCGCAGTACTAGCACAAAAATAAAACATTTGCAACACAAAAATAAAACAATAACTTGCCTGAAATCCACCGCAAAGAATAGGACTTCACTCGTAGAGTATTTTTTAAGTAGTCAGACAGAGAGTAAGTTCTGCGGCTGTCAGCTGCAGCATCATCTGCTGGTTGAAAAATAAAAAGAGGCAAATGTTCAGAAAGATGGAATAATGTCAGTTTGAGATAAAATAAACAAAATGGTTCTCTACAATTCACCCTGATCACAAAATGTAGGAATACCTTTGTCAAATATAATCTACATTTTGAAAAAAAACTTTGGACCAGATAGATGTATTGAAACTGTATTTAACTACAAAGTCTGATGTGCCAGGGAATATACTGAATATGTTTCATAAGCTTCTCTGTGAACATTGAGGTGGGCCAAGTCAATAGAATTGCAATGTAAATTCATTTGTTTTTGTTGCCATGTTGGGGGGGGGAAGCCAAAGTAATTATAATGGCATATTTCATTTATTCCAATATACACAAAATATGACCATTGCAACATAAAGTTGATATTTAGATGTTATTACTGAGATCTTTCATAATCTATTTCTCATACTAATTCTGAAATATAGTAGGTAGTTTGCACATACAGAATGTTTTCCTTTGACTAGGCATATTTCATATCAGTCATTACTTGTGTTCAGTTATGATCATGGTCTGCTCAGGGCTGGATCATCCATGTTTGAGTCCTTGAGAGTCCACTGCACTTTTGTTCCTCAGAGGCATTTCAGATATGCTGATCCCACACTGGTGAGGTGGGGCTTTGCCTCAGCACTAATTTTATTTCAGTGGCTAGAATCTGTGTAGTTCTGTCTTTTGCTTACCTGAAACCCATTCAAAGTCTGAAGTCATTTTGTTTTTAACTATCTCTTGCCTTTTTTTATTTTTCCCCAATACTTCTTTGTAATTGACCCTCCTAGCCTTGGTACCACCACTGGGGTAATTTTTCTACAATGCCACTTTATTCTGGTGCTCCCTCCCTCATAAGCTCTACACAAAACAAACAAACCAAGTAAAAAAAAAACAGTAACACAGTTTGATGATATGGTACTAAAAAGTTTTGTTCCTGGATTTACAATTCTAACTTCTAAGCATAATCAAACCAGTGTGATTCCTTCTTCCCAACCCAAAAGTCTGTCCATTATTGACAAAGAGCTTAACATCCTTGCCCAAATTCTGTATTTTACACATACTTGGGTGTTCACAACACCCACCCACAAGGTCAGCTCCTTCAGGAATCCCTTAACTACTTTTTTCTAGCACATCCTTTTAATTAATTTTATTTGTGATGCATCACTGAAGCTTAAACTCAGGGCTTATTAGACAGGTGCTTTACCACAGCCATAAGCTCAACTCTCTTATTAACTTTCCACAATCTGTGAGAAGACAATTCTTTTACAGGAAAAATTTTTCCAAAAAAAATGTTCCTAAGATCTTATTCCTTTGTACCTTTATATCTGATGACAGTCTTGCATCTGCCTGTAAAACCTCCTAATTCAATAGATAAATTTGTTACATTTGCCTTTGCTACTTATTGACATTGTTTAAAGCTGGTTTGTTAAGAAGATTGAAGAAGTTTTTTTAAAAAAATCTATTTGTTTTTCAATTCAATTTTCACCCTGAAAGTAAGACATTCATGTTTGTTTGTAGAAAGATAACAAGTGGATAAAATAAGCCCATGGACTAGCCAATCTTTAAGCAAAAATCTGTATTTTCTGTAGGCTTGTGCAATATTACTTGAAGGTCATACAGAGGACAATAGCCACATACCTGTATGTGTGCCCTCAATTATTTGTGTTCATTCATCCATTCATTCATGCATTAAATCATCATTAAACAATGTTATTTGGTAAATACTACTAAGGACATAAGGAGACTTTGTTCTCAAGAACTATTTTTCTAAAGTGAACATAATATGTATCCCAAATAAATTGAAGTATAAATGATGATAGACATTCACATGCCCAGTATATGTAATATAGCTATCTGGATCTATAAAAAAAGAGCTAGAACATGTATGTGTATGCATGCATTGAAAATGTATAACAAAACAGATATATCAACACAGAACATCTGTCACTGGCTCTTGATTTTTTAAAGGAATTAATTGACCACCTATAATAGTCATACACATACATTTAAGTGCTATCTTATAAAAATATATTTTCCAACATGTTTTCAGGGCAACATACATCTGGAGTGTTAAATTGAGTCAAAATTTTCTTCATATAACCTGATACCCAATGAACTGGGTTACTTTTTCATTCATTGATGCCTTTCTCACTGAGACTTAACCTGATCTGCCCTTCTCAGACATTGCTGGTTCATTGTTTCTTCATCCTCTGGCTTTTCTAAATATATCATCTCTACATTCAGGCTCCCTTCCACACATACTTCCGCTTACAGATCTACTTGCTGATGGCCTGGCAACCAAGATGGATGGCTTGTGAGCTATGGTCCTAGATATCTCTGAAAGGCCCATACTGATCTTGGCTTATGGGCCAATGTTCAGCTGCTTTACCCTAACTTTGTATCCCAGTTTCTACATATTGTCTACCTAGTCCCAGAGCAGCCTGGCTAAATTGGAGCAACAAATGTTCCCTGGTGGGTTTTTTTTTTTTTTTTGCCTTGCCATTTGATAAGCAGGGCACATTGGAAGACAGTTTGGAAACATCTAGATAAGCGAGTTCTGTGAGATGTGAGTGCCAAGTCCAGGTTTTGACCTTTAGCAAATTCATAGTTTGCTGCCAAGTTACAACCTATTCTGTCACACTCATATAGGACATGCTCATATTTCTCCTTCCGTGTCTCCTTGCTCCCTGACAGGGCACTGCTGCAGCAACAGATGAAGGTCCTTGGCTGCTTGTGTGGTTTTCCTGGTGGGGCCTGGGACATGTCGTTCGTTTGACTTTATCGGTTCAAAGCATTGTGCTCGCCAAGGAAAGTGGTTAATCATATGTTACCCATCAGCTCATACAGAAACTCTTACATTCAGATGTTCTTTAATTTAGAAATTTTTAAAAGGTTAGCTGCATTTTATATTTCTTCTTTAGCCACAGCATCTCCTAGGTTAAACCATATGATAGTACATTTTCTTAGTCATAATAGGTAGGACAGTAGAATGTTGAATGGATCAACATAATAACCAATTCTCTTCAAAGGGTTAAAGTATCCTAAGAAATCCTTGCATCCACATCAAAGAAAGTAATCCCAGAATATAAGATCCAAACAAGAAAGGAATATAACTCTATGGAATAGTCTTGCTATTGTTGCTGTTTGACTACAGTATATTTTCAATATTTTTATGTCCATGGATCATAAACATTTTTTTCTTCTTTAAGCTATAGTTTATAATGTTCCTACTTTAAAAAGATAAGCTTTCAGTACACAAACGGTTAATGAAGTACATCTACAATGAAATATACTTATTCTAGTCCACAGTTAGATCTTCTTGTTAAAGACACAAAAGAGATACCTGATTTCATTAGTTAACATTCCACATTGATGTTTTTGTATTGGTGATGGGTATAAGGAAATAAATTGGTGTTACATCACAATTTGCTCTAGAAAAAATAGCAGCCTTGACATGGGGACAAAGGAAAAACAATATAGCAGAAGCAGACATTGATTGAAAGGTTTTCAGACACTGTGGATAGATTACCCAGCACACATGCAGGCTACAACCCATCTGCATCGACTAAAATAAAAACACTATGAGAGTTGAATAGATGGTGGCTTGGAAATCAGAAAGCCTAGATTTGAGAGCAGGCCTATTTATTGCCTTGGGAAAAATGACTCAACCAACCCTTACTACAGTTTCCATGATAGTGATTCCTTCAAAATTCATATTGAAACTTCATTCCCTTGGTGAGATTTTAAGAAGTCTGGATTTGGGGAGGGGATGTGATTAAAGAAATAAAGGTTCCATCCTCATGAATAAGTTAGTGCCTTGTAAGAATGCTGACAGAAAGTAAGTTAGATCTTTTCCCCCTCTCTGCCTACTACCATGAAAGAATGCTGAATGAGACTGTCATCAGATGTTGAAACTGCCAGCACTTTGATCTTCAACTTACCAGACTATAGAACTATGAGAAATAGTTTTTTACGCTTTATAATAATGAAACCTTGGGTATTTTGTAACAGTATAACAAAAAGACTAAGACAGAAACTGGTATTAGAGAAGCAGAGTGTTGCTAAACATGTTTGAAACTGGGTAATGAATGGGTAGTGGCTGGAATAGATGAAGCATTAAGGGTAACTTTAGTGAGGGCTCAGAAGACTACCACTGGTGGCCACACTTGTAATCCTAGCTATCCAAGAGGCTGAGACCTGAGGATTGTGGTTCAAAGCCAACCTGGGCAGGAAAGTTCTTTAGATTCTCATCTCCAAGTAATCATAAAAAAGTCATTAATGGAGCTGGAGTTCAAGTGGTTAGAGTACCAGTCTTGAAGGGAAAGAGCTAAGAGAAAGCACCCAGGCCCTGAGTTCAAGTCCCAGTACCAGCACACACACACACACACACACACACACACACACACACACACACATACACACAGAGTATAATGGACAGAAGGAGCTTCTGTCTTCTTAGAAATTTTTGTAAGTTAACATGATCAGAATAATGGAAGAAATATGAAGAATAAAGGTCAATCCAATGAGGGCTTAGAAATGAGGATAAGATTTTGGAAATGGAGGAAAGGCCACCTTTAGACGAAAAGAACTTGGATGAATTGTGTCTATGCCATAGGGCTTTGTAGAAAGCAAGATTTGTGAGTCATGAATCATAATATTAGGTTAAAGAAATCTCTAAGCAGGGTTCAGGGTGGTCTATCACTTCTCTTAGCTGTTGTAGTAAAAGGGAGGCAGACTTACACTTTGGGAAAGATGACAGTTAAGTTTTATTAGAAAGATGACAAAAGAATAATTGGATAAAATACCAAAGATGTGGCCAAGAAATTGTTTGATAAGGAGATTCATATACAGTATGAAGCCATATACTATTCTTCCTATTCTATTGATTAGCCATAAAAGTTTATTTTGTGTTTGGTTCTGGAGGTTGAAAAGTTCAAGATCAATAAGCCACATCTTGAAAGAGCCTTCTTGTTGGTTAATAATATAACAGAAGACACCACATGCAAGTACCTAGGATAAGATCACAGGGCACCACACTTGCCTCTATCACAAACCCAGTGTTTCAGTAACATTAATCCACTTAGGAGGATGAGGACCTCATCACCTGAGCATCTCCCATAGGCCTATCTCTAACACTGCTGCACTAAGGGTTAAACTTCTGAGGAAACATTCAAACCATTCATTGAATGAATAGAAGAATGACCCCCGAATGCATTTCTGAGGTTGTTGGTGCTGTCCTTCCCACAGAGGCCTGGAGGATGAAACTATATCAAGGATGGACTTTGTATATCCACATGACCTCTGCATTTGCTGACCCGAGTTGGTGTAGTTTCTGTGCCCACATCCTGGTATAGTGATCTTCAACTCCCCCCTGTATGGCTCAAGCAGGCCTAGGTGTGACTCAGATGGCCATTTTGGAAGGAACAAGCCATAACTCTTGGTGGTATCCAGGTAGTGCCGCCTTGACAGGTAAGCTTGGCAAATTCTATCTAGACGTCAAAGGATGGATCAGAAAGTCATAGAACTGACTCAGGGATTGGGCCATCACAGAATGGCACACCAGGGAAATGCTTAATGAAGCAGTGTGTATGTGTGGGTAGAGGTACCTGTCCATGAGACCTCAAAACCACTAGCATTTTATATCATCCTGGGAAATTCATAGGTACAAGAGTCCAACCCATGAGAACTGCTTCATGGTCTGTGGTTAGCAAAATCATAGGAGAGGGGCAATTGTATCTTGCTCGGTGTGTCTAAGGGGTGAAGGATGAATCAAAGTATTCTCAAGCTGTAATAATTGTTTTCAGTGTTGGATTTGGTACTCATCTGGGAACTGCCATTCTGTCTTTCATGCCTAGTTCTCCATTTTGAAATAGGAATTCCTAGCCTATTCATGTCTCACCATTGTATGTAGGAAGCATATAGCTCGCTTGATTTTATAGGTTTGCAGCTGAAGAGAATTATGTTGTGAAAAACAGAATGATAGAAGGACCCATTAGTCATTCCAGGCCTTTTCTAAAGTGCTAATCCATCTACAATGGTGGAGCTCTTGTGACTTAATCACTTCTCAAAGACCACTCAGCAGACAGAACACTGGAGCCTTAAAATGGGATTTATCAATCTCTAACAAACTTCTGCTGTTTGTTAACTACCTAGGCTATGATATTTTGTCATAGTAGCACAAACAATCCAAGACAAACATTTAAAGTCTTCTGTAGAAATGAAAAGAACAGCATTATTAAGCCCGTAGGGATTTGCAATGATTAAATCAGATAATGTATGCAATATGCTTAGATCAAGACTTAGAATTTAACATCCTTGAAGATATGTTACAGTACATATTGTTTCTTTGTTTCAGTTATGTGCTAGGAAGACAAGAGCACTTAGCATTGGTGCTGAGATTAAGGTTGTTGGTTTTTTGTTTTTTGTTTTTTGTCTGTCATGGGGCTTGAACTCTGGGCCTGAGCACTGTCACTCAGCTCTTCAGCTCAAGGTTAGCGCTCTACCACTTGAGCTACAGCGCCACTTCTGGTTTTCTGGTGGTTTACTGAAGATAAGAGTTTCATGGACGATTTGTTTTTCCCCTTCCCCTCCACAAATTATACCAACATGAAATACAGTGAAAGCAGGGGTTATACTGTGGGGGAGGGACATACAAAGCAACGAAGAAATAATCTTATAAATGTGTTAGAAACAATCGCATGAGAGAAAAAAAAACATTTGAATACATAGGGATACAGGTGGACCCATTGCAACAATGAGATGTACAAGTCGTTATGTCGAAAACCAACTTTACAACTTTGGTGCGGGGGTGGGGGGATGGGGGGGCAGGGGAAGGGGAAACAAAGGAGGAGGCTACAATGCTTGATAGGAAATGTACTCATTATCTTGCCCATGTAATTGTAACCCCTCTGTACAGTATTTTCACACACACAAAAAAGAGTTTCATGGATTTTCCTGCCCAGGCTGGCTTTGAACCATGATCCTCAGATCTCAGCCTCCAGCCTCCTGAGTAGCTAGGATTACAGGCATGAGCCATTGGCACCCAGCTTTGAGATTAAGTTTTTAAATTCAATAAAGTAATAGTCAATTAAGTTTCGCTTTGATCCTAATAAGTTGTTATGAAACCATTACATTGCAATCATTTACTAAGTGCTAATGAACCTCACTTCCTTCCTCCAATATGTCTCTAACCAGTGCAGCACTCATATAGCAAGGCACATTATAGAATGAAGGAAAATCTTGAACATAATGGAATTAAAGGACTTTAATGAATGATATTTCTCTAATTACTATACAAAAGAGGCATTAGAAAATAATCTCAAGCTGTAGGCTTACCTTCTTAATAAAACGTCCTAGGTACAACAAAGATATCTGAGAAATGTGCCACCATTAACCTAGAGCTAGTAGATTGCTAGACATCTACTATAGGATCAGAATAGTAGATATTCCAACTTTTGTAGGAATATGATCATTGTGCTGCAAAGGGTAGCTAAATGGTGTAGTACTTGCTTAGCATGCACAAGGTTTGATCCTTAGCATCCTCAAAAAGAAAAAAAAATAGAAGTGTGATTATTGTATTTCAGAAGAGCATCCCAAATGACTAGCCAACCAAATGACACAATATACATTTCCTAGGAAAAGCAGAATCCTTCATTGTGCAGTCAGGCATGGCTATCACCTCACCTCTATCTACTCTGTTATTATTCCATTTGCTTGGATGAGCCTCCAACCTGATCATCAGCCACAGCAGGGTCTCTTCTGCCAGTTACACTGTGTTTGCTATACCTTCTGCCTGAAATGCTCTTCTCTCCATAAAAGCCCAGCACTTGCTCCATCACCTTCAGATATTATTTTTATTAGTATTATTATTATACTTATGTCAGTACTGGGGTTTGAATTCAAGGCCTCTTGTTTTCTAGGCAGGTGCTGTACCACTTCATCCATGTCTTCATCTTTTTTGCATTAGTTATTTTTCAGATAAGGTCTTGTATTTCTGCCTGATGCCAGCCTCAGACTACAATACAGGTTTTATTTAAGTGTTGTATTCCTTCTGATGGCTGATGCCATAGGTTGCTCTCCCACAGGAAACTTTCCCAGCAGTAAACTCTGCTCCAGGCTTTTCTTCCCCTAGCAGTAATACAATCTAACATATCATATAATTTACATATCATCTTGCCAACCGTCTGTTGCCTTTTATTAGAGGTAAGCTCCGGTGAGGTCATTGGTTTTATTTTGCTTCATTTTATTTATTATCATAATACTATCACCTGGGATAGTACCTAGCACATAACAGGCACTCAAGGAGTTGTTAATGAAAGGATAAAAGGCAGACAATCCCAAAACAAGAACAAAGAGTTTCAAGTTCAAGTTTGAGAGTTCAAAGTGGTTGGGTGTAGGAAGAGCAATGGGTTTTGCCAGATGGCTCAAGATAGAGCACAGATAGAAGCCTTGAGTTACAGTCTGCCAATAGCCTCCATTAGGGTTACCCACTTCTCTAAGGCTGTGCCAGTCTCTTATGTATTTTCTTTCAGCTCCAAACATTCCCTTCTTTGCTCACTAGTACTGAGAAGAGATTTATGGCTGTGTTCCCAAGACCTTGTGTCTACAGGATTCCTGTTAGCTTCTGCCAATAGGGAAAAATTAAGAGCGATCAGACACCAGTAGGAGAGGAGAAGGGGCTTTCTTCCTTTTCCTTGCTGATCCAGCCATCATGTGCCCAACATAGCACCTGCCAAGCCTCCAGTTTCTTTTGTAATATCCATTTAACCTGTTTCACCTTGCTTCTCAGCAAAACCAGAAGCTGTTGGGTGCATTTCACACCCTAGAGTTCTGAGCCCAGATCATCTGTTTTTTGTTTTTTTTTTTTGTTTCCGACTCTAAGACATAGGTTCTTCTTGCAGATACTGATTCTGAGTTATCTTTTTTTGTTTGGTTATCTGCAATCAATTTTTGTATTAAATTCCCCTGCTATAACACTTAATTTCTATATTCCCCATGCTATCCTAAGTAATATAAGATCTTTCTCATCTAATCATAAACAAGACCTCTATCAGTGTTAGAGTGCAACATTCAGATCTGGGGTTGACACACATTTTCTTAAGTAGCTGCATGGTGACTGTTTTAGGCTTTGTGGGGTACCTGGTCTCTGGTTTTAGTCCCAGCTACTTAAGTGAGCCCTTGGGGCTTGAAATTCATCAACCTGCAAATCAATGAGCAACATTGTGTTTTCATAAAACTTTATTTACAAAAGCAGGAGGCTGTAGTTGGATGACCCATTTGCACATTCCTCAAAATTATGAAGAACATAATTTAAAAAATCTATTCTCAAGGTTTGTTTGAAAGACAGATGTTGATGCTGAAACTCTGAAAGACCTGTAACAGTAAAACCCTGAACCTGTAGAAGAGCAAAGTGCAGACTGGCAAAAAGTTTGTATCTCTCCATATTCAGGTCAAGATGAAACAGTTTCTGCACCATTGGTAAAGCTGCAGGGACTGACTGAGCGGAGTCTGATCAACAGCCTTGACAGCTCAGGAGGCTCCACACACAGGAAGCCAGCACTACAGTAGGCGGAAACCCTGCTTTATTCTTTTTGGAAATGAAAGCTGAGTTGTTTTGCTTTGTTTTGTTTTGTTTTCTCTGACTGTAGTCACTCTCTCTCCCTTTGATAGGACCCCCCTGGGAATAAGCAAGACATAACAATAAAGGCTCAAAACTAATATTCACAGGATGTTTATGCCACACTTGGTTGACTATTCAATGGACCAGTAGAATCAGAAATGGTGACAAACAGTTACAAGATGGAAACTTCTTCAGTGTATAGAACCACAAACACAAATTAGCTTCCATTTTAGCTCAGGACTTAGAATAGCTGAGGAGACACCAGTGGAGGGTGTTATATGCAAGCAATGTTCAAAAGAAAACCAATGAGAAAACATTGGCATTTAAGGAAGCTTTAAAGCTCTAAAGAACTTTCTAGAAAGATTTATAAGCATAATCAACAAGGTTACTCTTTGTGACTAATATTTGTCATATCATTGGATTAAAAAAAATCCTCCTTGATTTACCAAAGTGGAGGGATTTGAGTTTAGGGCTTCATGATTGATAGGTAACTTGGGCCACATTTCCAATCCTTTTTGCTTTAGTAATCACTCAGTCTGGGTCTCATGTTTTTGTTTTTATGCAACAATGGATCATGATCCTGAACATCTTCTACCTGTGTTTCCCTTGTACCAGAGTTGACAGTATATTCCACCATAATTATGGTTGAAATGAGGCCCCACAGAGTACAAAATTGCCCCTCTTCCAATAATTGTCAGATAAATCTTACAGGAATGAGAAGCAAGTAATATTATACCACTTGCTTTTGGCACTAAGTGTAAAAATCATTTAGAAAAACATATAAAGAAAAATATGTGTACATTTTATGTACTTCTCTTAATATGTTGAGCTATTCTTACATGTTTTTACTAATTCATTTATTCTTATTCTCATCCTTTTTGGATATAAGGAGACCCAGACACAGACCAGGCATGCCAAAGTCTTATGGTTAGTATGCTCCAAAATAGGCAACATGGCTCAAAGGTCTGTGTTATAACCAGGTTTCCAAACCTCTCAGTATTTGGAAGAGTAATTGCACATGGCAAATGTTGTGCTGGCCATTTTTGTGAATTAGTGGAGACAAACAGGACTCATGGAAGTGTGAATTGAGTATCTGTAGCTAATTTAAATAGGCAGACTGTCGAAACGCAATTTAGCCTACTGATCTAAAGTCAAAAGGGTCCCAGCTTTCTTACAAACCTTATTATTTTCCCTCTACACTGTATCAGGATGGCAACTCTGTGACTTTCTGGGAAGGAATTTGCTATAACTAAAATCTCTTCCATGGTAGATCCAATAATTTTCATCATCTGTTCCCCAAACTCTTCAGAAAATAGTGAGGTGATCTTCAAGACAGATTTCTTTTCTTCCTTTTTTTATTCATGTTTTTCTGGATTTTAAACACTTTTAGAGAATGCTAAACAATGCAGGCCCAGAAGTTTGCATTTTGAAAAGAGTATAAATTTATCCAACAAAAGAATCAGTAATTCTTTCTTACAACAAAAGCCAACCATAAAGGGCTTATTTTCTACCATACTCATTGTCTCTGTGGTCAATGTTTCTCTTTAGGGCTTGGAGGGCTACAGGGCTTCTTTTCCCTATTCTCTGCCTTACACATTTAGTTTCTTGATTCCCAAAGCACTTGCTTGTCTTTGTATCTTTTCCCTTTCAAGCATCTTCAGTTTCTTTTTACTGCTTACTTTTGCCTTCTGCTTCTTCCATAAGCATTCAGAGGACTTGCCTATCTTAAAAACTGGATTCACCCTGACCTTTCTGCCTCCTTGCTACATCTCATTTCTCTTGTTTTGTCAAGAAATGTCTCAGGTATACAGCCCATACATGTGGCCTTCACATTCTTATCCTCTGTCCTCATAACTCTTGATCTATCCCTTATTCTGTAGACAATACCTACTTCTTCTCTCTCATCTTCTTTTATGCATATTTCCTATACCACATATCTTGCCAATTGATCAAGAGATTTTATATCATTATTTAAGTACCTTGAAGTCTTTTGTTAACCAAAATGTAACCCAAGACGATAACTGTATTACACTTTTGTCAAGCAATAACTAGTATTACACTTTAGACATACTATGTACATACGATCCTGCACTAAATGGTTCCCTGTATTTTCAATATTTAAATCAGAATCACTACAACATGGAAAAGTGTTCATCAAAACGATTTCTCTTGCGTGAACAATTAAGATAATTTCTTTAATCTGCTGAACATTCTTTAGCAACCGCTGTAATGGTCAGTGTTATAGATGCTAAAGATACAAGCATTACCAATACATTACCAAAAAAAAAAAAGGTCTTGCCCTCATGAACAAAATTAAGTAATAGCACATGTTGGGTTGTAGTAAGTGCTACTGAAAAATATAAAGCAGGCAAAGGAAGAGGAGTGACTGTCGGAATGTTGTTGCTTCCAATGGGATAGTTTGGAAGGCCTCATGAACAGGACAGGACTTGAGCTGGGGTCTGAGGAGGGCAAGAAATGAGCCATACCCAGTTCCCAAGAAGAGAAACCACTAAAATGATTGAATGGGACGAGTGACAAAGGAAGAAAGCGGGAAAGGAGCTCCTACAAGTGGCAGGGTGTGGGGAGGCTTCATGGCTTGTCAAAGCTCTGATCTTCACTCCAGAGAGATGATAAGGCACTGTTCTGAAACAAAGGGCATGAATTGGCTTGGCTGGATTCAGCTCACTGAGGTCATTCTAAATCTCCTTTGCTCAGACTGTGGCCTAGGCTGCTCTACCCCCTTAGGGGTGACCACCCAAATTCCCTGCCGCATGGCCCCTCTACCTCCCAAATCAGAAACAGCACATCAAATCCTCCACAGGTCTGCTGGGATGGCGGGTTGCATTCTGTGACCAACACACATGACTTGCTTTGAATGGTAGCCCTAAGGTCCAAGCAGATAATCTCTTTTTATAACAATTGATTGTGCCATATCACAAGTGTGTCAATATATAACCACACAAGAAATTCCCATAAATCTCATCATAAATTAGTGCATGAGGGAGGAGTTCAAGGAGAAAATCTTAGGAACCATCTAAGAATTCTGCCTACCACAAGCACCTTGGTGGCTGTGTGGAAAATACATTTGGGGGAGGTAAGCAAATTGATGGGGAATTGATTGCACTGATACAAGGGAAAGGTGATGGTTTCTTGGGCCACTGTGTTAGCAGGGGAGGTGACAAGGTCTGTGCCATCTCTGAAAGCAGATGAAGACAGAGGTGATAGAACTGCCATCCTGTTGAATGTCACAGATAAAGTCAGGAGTTGAGAAGAACCACAGGATACTGGTGTAACAAATACAAAACTAGAAGTACTATTTATTCAGACTAGATATATTGTGATGGAGTATCTCTTTGGGGGAGACAAAGACATTGTGGGGTTATCATTATGAGAGGCCAGCATCCCACAAACATATAGAATAAATACACAGGCAGTTGTATATACGCATCTATGCCAGAGTTTGTTTTGAAGATGCAATTTTACAGGTGATACAGGAAGGTGACAGGTTGCACATGATATTTTAGGTCATAAGAGTTAATGATAGCATATAGATAGTATATAGAGCTAAGAGGCCTTTCGGGTGAGTCCTTGGAGTAGACCACGGTTAAAAGTTAGGAACATAATGCTTGGCACCCAGATTGCTGACAGCAAGCTAGAGGCCTGCGTTCAAACTGTGATGCCAGCATTAGAAAATAAAACAAGTCAGAAACATAGAAAATTCTTAGAAGGTAGAAGGAAATTAAAAGAAGTAGAGACCCAGAAGGGAGGTAGAGAAGACAGATGACAGACATGCAAGATGGAATGAGAAGTGAGTTCTGGATTTGCCATTATAGAGACCAGAGAACCTGACAGAAGCATATCAGTTTTTTATGGTGCAGTGGGATAAGATATTCCAGAGGGCTTATAAGAGAAAAAAGAGAGGTGTTGCATATGGTAATATGTGGGAAGTTGGCAGAGGTATGATGTAAAATTAATAAATGAAAGAAAACAGCTTTCATTTCTTTATTTTTTTAAGAATGGGGGCAGAAGCTGGGAGCCAGTGGCTCATACTTGTAATCCTAGCTACTCAGGAGGCTGAGACCTCATGGTTCAAAGCCAGACCAGGTAGGAAAGTCCATGAGACTCGCATCTTCAATAAACCACCAGAAAATTGGAAGTGGCACTGTGGCTCAAGTGGTAGAATGCTAGCCTTGAGCAGAAGAGCTGAGGAACAGCACCCAGGCCCAAAGTTCAAGCCCTAGAACTGACAAAAATAAAAAGAATGGTGGCAGACACAATGAATGCATAGATTGGGGTGAAAGAAGTTCTTGCCAAATGGTCTTGCTTTCCTTTCTTTCATCCTTTTCTCTTTTGTTTCGTTTTCTCTCTTTTCTCTTTTTTTCCTTTTTTGGGGTATAGCTTAGGCTTTGAACTCAGGGATTGTACTGGTTCTACCACTAGAGACTTGCATGTTTGGCTTATTTTTTCAGATGGAGACGTGCTTTTTGTCTGGGGATGGCATTGGCTGGCAAAATTCCTACTTCTGACTCTAGTCCAGTTGGGATTAGAGGCATACGTCAGTATGCCACAAGTGATTTCCACGTTCTTATTCAAACTGGAAGCAAGGTCGTGGGCTGAGGATGAACATGGAGAAGGAATGATGGAGGCTTGAAGAAAGAGGATATATGGAATTGTCCATCAGGAGAGTGAGCATGTGAGTGGAAGGAAAAATGTACTGTTTTGGCAATACAGCCAAACAAACAATTACATGGAAGTGAAGTCATTACCACACAGCAAAATTCTGAGCCATCAATTAGCTACTTCTGTCCATGAAAATAAAATTATAGCCTCTAGATACTCTGAGGTTATTTTGTTTGTTTTTGCTTGTTTATTTCATGTTTATAACCACTAATTATTTCAAGTCTTACTTTTCCGAGTTAACGTTTTCAGAACTTTATAAACCCTTTGTCCAC
Source organism: Dipodomys ordii (assembly GCF_000151885.1). Lineage (NCBI taxonomy): Eukaryota > Metazoa > Chordata > Mammalia > Rodentia > Heteromyidae > Dipodomys > Dipodomys ordii. The sequence goes on from NW_012267221.1 coordinate 13,671,089, forward strand.
TTTATTTTGAGATTGTTGATTACTTTTTCTCATCATAAATTGGACAAAATACAATAGTTTATGTGTCTCTAATGAGAAAATTGAGAATACTTTTCCTCACGTTTCTGACCTCCTCCACTGCCTCAGATTTGTATCTTAAATTCAGTTCTTCCCTGCTGTTGATCATGTTGAATGCCAAGAGAAAGCAAATGCTGGGATCAAAATGTCCTTGAAATAAAAAAAAGAGACATCAAAATATGTTTCTTTGTAATAAATATAGGTAATTTGGAAAGTGAGAAAAGAAAGATCTAGGAGTAACATGTGATTACCCAGAGACCAACACTAGCTTGATGCCTGTCCACTTTTGCTTGAAAATTAAATCTTCCTACGGTAACAAAGAGAGAGAGCAAGGGCAAAATGTATGTTATACCTGCAGGCCTCCTTCCTTCCTGTCTTTCAAAATTCTCAGTTTGACTTAGGTGCTTCCCCTACTCCTTCCATAAGCTAAAGAGGCTCTTCTTTTGTTCTAGATTGGGATATTCAAATCATGACGACCTATTTCCCTTACTGATGACTAATTCAGAAATGACAAGGGTCATGAGTGTAACCAACAAGACCTGTAGGGAAGTCTACTTCAGATCAGGGGACTTTTAGAAATGTTTCCCCCACCAAGGGGGAACAGCATTGCTGTGTGAATCAGTGGTTATGCTGAGCTATTGCAGCTAAACGCAACCATGATAGGACACATGAGAACTGGTGGTACAGAGGATGGCAGATCCAAAAGATGGAAATCTCTGAGGACTTTGCCCTGTGGTTGGGTGACTATATGAACAAATATAAAATGTGCCTTACTTCTGCATTTGCAGTTTTGTTAAGTGCTAATAACAAAGCAATCACAAAACCCTGTCAGTTGAAACAACTTCTGCTACTTGCAACCTATATCCTGTTTGACATAATCATCAGGCCAAATAATCTGAGGCCTGTAAATGGTTGAGAATTAAACCTATCTGTGAATTGCATACCCAGGAGCCAGTCTGATGGCTGAGAAAGATTGGAAGGATTATATCCAAGCACATTAATCATTAATCCTTTATGCCTGACCTGTTCCATACTATCTTTTCCTGGACAGTACTTGTCATATGCTTTCTGCTTTCATAGCACTTTGATCATTTACCAGTAAGGCATTCAGCTCTTCTGATGATAGTTAATGTTTACATTTCTTTAATATTGTGAATCATTAGAGGGTAAGGCCCAGGTCTATCATTTGTATATACCTAGGGACAATCAAAGTGCCCAGCATTTAAAAAGTGCTCAATAAGGGCTGGGAAGGTGGCTCAGTGGTAGAGTGCTTGCCTTGCATGCATGAGGCCCTGGGTTCGAATCCTCAGCACCACATAAGCCGAAAAAATAAAAAAGCCAGAAGTGGTGCTATGGCTCAAGTGGTAGAGTGCTAGCCTTGAGTTGAAGAGCTGAGGGACAGTGCTCAGGCCCCACAACCGGACCCCCCAAAAAAAGTGCTCAATAAATACTCGGTGAATTGGAGATTGGCCTTCTGTTGACAAATCTGTGCTGCATGAATGTAATACAGAAGGTCCCCTAGGCCTGACCTTGGAAAGGGGAGGGTTGATTTTGTAGGTCAGATAAGGAGATTAAGCCTAAGAAACCTCTTCAGACCTGCAATTGCTGCAACAAGAGTCCAGGTCCAGAGGAGAGAAATTTCTCCCCTTTATAACTAACCAAGTGTTCAAGGAATCTTCCTTGACTTCCCTCTTCATACCCATGTGCATGGTCTTACCTTCAAAATACAATTCATTAAAAAATTTCTGCCTCTGTTATTACTTCCTTGGTCCAGGTTACCATCATCTCCTACTTGGAAAACCCCTCTTCACCAAAACTATTAACTATACAGGGGTCAAGAGTTGTATTTTGAAATGTAAGTAAGAACAAGCCATGCTCCTGCTGAAACAACCCCCACACCCCCCTCACACTCCCCATCCCTGTGCTCAAAATTAGACTTGTGATGAAAGAGGAACTCTGTTTTATGTATCTCAGCTCTTCTACTCTGCTTTCATTGTAATGTAGTCACTGTCTGAAATTACTTCAGTCTAAAGGAAAGCAGTCTCCTCACATCCTTACAGACACTGGTCAGGGCCATATTCCTTATACCTGACACATAGTAAGCAATCACAGAGTGGTGCTGAGCTGGCAAATACTCTAGAACAAAAAGCCCTAAAAAGGTTTTAAGTATCATACTGAAAAAAAAATCTGCATGGCATAAAAAATAAAGAAATATAACAAAAAAGAAATAAAATATAACAAAATTAAAGTCATGGTCCTTAAGTAGGTTGGATCCCTACTGAAGGAAGAGATGGATGACAGTCCCCTCTTGATACTTTGCCCTTCTTATTCCCTTTTCCTGTTATCCATCCTAATCATAACTCCCAGAATGCCAGAAGCAAGATCCCCATTGACTTTGGTTCTTCTTTAATTCCTTCTTCTTGGATCTTAAATGCTAAATTATACTCTGTGTGTGTGTGTGTGTGTGTGTGTGTGTGTGTGTTGTGGGGCTGGAACTCTGGGCCTGGGTGCTGCCCCTCAGCTCTTCAGCTCAAGGCTATGTTCTACCACTTGAGCCACAGAACCACTTCTGGTTTTCTGGTGGTTAATTGGAGATAAGAGTTTCATGGATTTTCCTGCTCCGGCTGGCTTTGAGCCATGATCCTCAGATCTCAGCCTCCTGAATAGCTAGGATCACAGGCATGAGCCACTAGCACCTGGCTAAAGTTATACCTTTGAAGTATAATGGAAAAGAGAAAATACAATACTCAATAACCAATAAAACAGTTATCTCAGAAGTGCTAATTTTGTGGTTTCAGTTTATTCTCAAATTGACAGGCATACTCCTTCAGAAGGTCATAATAGAGCTCTGAAGAATAAAGGTGAAAATATTTACAAGAATGAAAGGGTTAGATTCTAGCTGTAAAGCAATGATGAAACATTAACCACAACAACAACAACAACAACAAAAAACTACTAGCAAAGCATTTATTTGAATCTGTTATTCATGGGAACTAAGAAGCTCAGAGAAGGCTAGTAGTCAAAAGTTTTCCAAGATCCAACACTTACTTACAAGCCTATGCTTGAGATTCTTCAAGTACAAAAATTGAATGTAATGTGTGTGTTGTTCTTAAATGTGTTGTTCTATGAAAATAATATGGCTTCCATCAGAAACAAAGTAAATGTAGTTTAGTGCAGGTAAATCATTCTGGATGTACTAGCAAAACTACCATTATTTAATCAGTCTATTCAAGAGCATGGAAAGACAGGTTTGTGATTATATTTTGTGGTTAGCGTGGCCCATAAATCCCCAGGCCTAAAATAAATAAACAAGCAACACATAAAAAGCATGGATGTTAGTTCTGGCCTGGAAGCTGTTGCCTTATCTAAATTTAGCTAGAAACAGAGGCCTCATCGCTTCCTCATAACAATACAGGGATTAAGAGTCTTGAAATTATAATACAGTGATATAAATGAGAAGTTGTAATGATACAGACATGACTCAGTTGATTATATATTTGACCACAGTACCAAGTGTCAGCTTCAAAGTCCTATTATCCTAGAGTGACTCTTACCACTGCATTTGAAAGCTAAGCAAGTTCCTGCATTACTTGGGCAGCTATCTTCGGAGATGGTTCAGTGATAATCTCTCTCTTGGTATTTATGCTCCCTTGCTGAACCCCTCTGATTGCATCAGAGTTGCTTTACCACCAACATCACAGAGCTGAGACTCAGTTTCATTCTAAGGAAAGGCCCATGTGGGGTTAGAGGCAACAGAGATTTCTAGCTAACTGCCATATGAGTAGGATTTTTTCAGAGCCAACCAAGATTTCAGAGGACATCTTAGTGGAACATCATGAGACATCCTGATTCAGAGTTCTAAGCTAAGCCATACCCAAATGTCTGATCCTTAGATCAGGAATTTTATTGTTGTTATTTTAGGCTTTGGGGTATCTTATTCAGAGATTGATACGTAAACTCCTTCTTAAAGTTTTATTTATCTTCTGAGTTATTTTAAGGATTAAATGAAAAATATACTAAAAGCTCTTGGCCCAATACATGGTACTTGGTGAATATGCATTGAATGTGTGTTACTACATCCTCACATGTCTTATTTCCCACAAACAAGCTGCTTCTAGAAATTATTTATAGCCACCTTCTCCCAGGGCCTTAGTACTTCAAGTCATAAAATTGAAAGTACACTGAATAAGTTCCAGTCAGTCCTTTCATGTTATCTCTCTAACCATTACTGGGCAAACAATCTGCTCTTTTTTTCTCTGTCTTTCTGTGTCTGTCTCTGTCCTTCTGTCTCTCTTATATCTTTTTTAGGAAAACAGGCAAAGATTTTTAAGAGAGAGAAAGGTGAGGCACATGCTACAGGTAGGGAATCAAAAGCCAAAATTGCTGATCTGAAAAAGACCAATCAGAGATGACAAAAATACTCACAAAGATTGACAATAGTTAAATGATCTAGCTGCAATCAACTCTAGCTTTTACAGAGCACACTATTTAGAAATTGTCATCTGACATATACAAAGCTTTCATTCAGCCTTATTTCAATGCTTTTCAGCTGGGAATTGATCCTTGACTTTCTCAGGCAAACCTCATAGATGCTATCTTTTCTGTCTCAGGTTATTCTTGTCTCCTCACTTTTGGGTGAGCAGTCCTTACTGCTCATTTTTCTTTTATTTCTGATGGGTTGGTAAGCAGTCCAATTTCCTATGCACTGAAAAGAGGTATTGAGGAAATTTACTGCTAAACCAGAGAAAAGAACAAAAAAGAAGAAAGATACTTCTATTCTATAAAAATTCAATAATAAAACTATTTGACAATCAAATAGTTCAAGCCTCAGCATATTATATCATGAAAAGAGGTAGTGATCACAAACATCGAAGCAGAAGGTTTTATTGCCATTAGGCCATGAAAATTTCTGTAGCTTCTAATGAGTACAACATATTTTTAATATATTTTACCGCTGATTCTCTGACAAAACGAGATGTTTCAATATGTAAGATCTCTGTATAATAAGTAAATATAAAACAAAACACCATCCATTGTTACATTTAAAGAAATGGTAAATTTTTAAGTTTTTCTTGGACAAATGCTGAGTTTTTATGCTAACCTTTGACTTCAAAGAGTTTTTAATCTAAAAAAGTAGATAACATAAACCACTCCCTTTCTCACCATTCATGTTCTTGTGCATCTAGCTTCGCTCAAGTCATCACTTCCATATGGAAACAATTTTCTCTTAAAGTACCCTCTAGGGGGAAAACTTGGGTTTGTTCCTTCCTGGAGCTCTGTAGTTCCTTTCAGCTGTTTTGTTCTTGTTTTCCACATAATCTAGGTCTTTGTTTTTCTATCAAACCTCCCTCCTCTTTCTTCTTTCTCTTGTTACTCCCTTTCTCCTTCCCTTTATATTTCCTCCCCCTCTCTCCATTCTTTTCCTTTCTTCCTTGCCTATAATTATTTGGTGTTAACTGTAGATGGGCAATATGGATGGCATCTCTTGAGGGAAGACTATGAATTTCCTGTAAGAATTACTTATGGTAGCACAGTGCAGGAACCCAGGAATGATATAGTTGGTTTAGTGAAAATACTGCACTCATGATCTTTCATCACTCTGTGGTATCTTACAGTAAGGCAGGAATTCAAACAAAATGACTTTTCTTTTCTATCTAAACATATAAACATGAAAATTCAGAAATACCAGAAAGAGAAATGCTAAATGTAAATAAGCCCCCATGAAACCACGTTTCCATCCAGTTGCCCAAGAGGCCTCCTTAGCCAACTCCTTTACTTGCTTACATTGGACTAGTTACTAAAGTTTAATTGTTCAGATTTCTCACTGGTTTATGGCCAACAAATTGTGATCTGCACGATAAGTGTCTGTTCTGAACCACTGTCTTTGCTTCCTCTTCTGGCCTTCCCATACATTCCCAACAGGCTCCCCCCATGCTCAGTATTATCTAGTAACTCTACAACATCTACAGGTTATAATCTGACTCCTCCTGCTTCTCATCTTCCTCTCTGACACCAGAGAGGAGGTCCCAGAGAATCCTTTAGATTCCCACAATAGAAGATACAGTGTTTATCATAAAAACCATTCATGTTTCATCTCATCCAGCTTCTCTGCAAAAGAACCCTCTTATGAGACTTCTTCCTTGAATTTTCCCAATAGAGGGTCTATTCATGCCCAGGGCCCTCTGCTGAAGCTTCTCTAACTTGTATTCTGAGAAGGAAGGCCTCCTCTGAAGAACTTTCTGGCAATGATGCTGATAGAGAAATGGTCAAGACAACACCTCACCAGTGTGTATACCTACCCAACAAAAGAAAATCTCTATAGCTAACTGGAGCTAATTGGACCTTCCACAGAAGGTCCATGACAGAGCCCTAGGCCATTCTCTGCCTATCTCAAATGCCCCATCAAAGTTCCACATTCTTTCTAATTTCCCTTAAGGAAAGATGTGATTATTAGTTTCACCCACAACCTTCCAATGATGCAATAATGCCTCAAGGATGTTTTCCGCTGTCAAGATTACTTTGGTGTGGGTATATACATTTGTATACTTTGTTGTAGTGTACATATACACATATGTATCAAATCAAGTTTGTTTGAATATTCCCAGCAGAACTACAAACATTTTGAGAGCAAAGGCCTGTCTATGTGCAAGATTTGATCTTTGTATTTGCTCCAGCTACCTGGAATATAATATATGTCTGGTAAATATTTATTGATTAGATAAATCACAAAGTTTTGCTATGGGTTGTTTAAATTTATGAAAGTACCATTTTGTGAAAAAAGTTACAATTTAACAGTTTATAAGGGAGAGTCAAGTAGAAATGGGCTGGCATCTGCCATTTAGTAGTCTAAGTGGTAGTAACTATTGTTTTCTTTAACTGAATGCCACTGACAGTAAGTCATCCTGTTCAGTTATTTAATTTTTGGCACCTTTGCCCCCTCATGAAATTGCAGGGCAAACATGTTTTTGATAGCCTTACACACCAAATCTAAATTGTTGTCCTGAAATCTGGGTAAGATCCCTTGAGGATGCAGGCACTGAGTATATTTCCTGGTTGACTAACCCATCCAGAGACAATGTTTCAGTTAGCTGACTAATTTAGAGTATATGTAATACTCAGCCGAAAATGTTCCAATGAAGGGCCAGAGGACAGTCAAACTATGTATCCTAGTTTGTATCCAAGTGTGTCTTCCATTATCTGAGTGCTTTATGTTAAAACCTATAGGTGATTTTAAATGAGAAAATCCACTAAAACATTAAGAATCCAGATCTCTCAGTGTATTTTCACACACCAGCTTTCTAGTTTAGCTCAAATATTACTAAAGGGATCCAGTAGTGACTTCCCTGTACCTGATCCTCCAACTGATGAGTTCTCATCACGCCCGAAGGAAAACAAAAATTAAAAACAAACAAAAATGGTTTGCCCATGTGTTGTATTTTCTCAAAATTACATTTGGCTGCCTTAATTTCTTGTTTTTCCTCTCCCCTTATGACATTCATCTTGCTATGTTTCAGATCTGTCAGCATTGCTTTCTTGCCTTTGAACATTACAACTATAACCTTTTTGGAAAGAAATAAAGTTGACTTTTTTGAGTTAAAGTTAATAAGATGAAAGTAAACTTTCTCCTACTTTCAGGAAGTACGTATCTGCTGTACATAGGAAGACAGCAGTTTCAAAACTCACCGCCTAAATCTGAAGCCCAGAAACTCCTTCTCAGCTGTCCCCTGGCTCCCCAGCAAAACCCCTGCTCCCCTTGGTGTGGTCAGACCGCACCTGACCCCATCACAAACCTTAAGAAATCTTGCAAACTTACTACCTTTGTTCAACAGCACCACGGGCACGGTGATGACAGTGACCAGCGCCGCAGCCCCCAGCACTCCCAGGAGAACTTTCCATGGTGTCTGTAAGCAGGTTAGATCATGCCCAATTAGTGGGGCGCACTTGGTCCCTGTGAGTCAGAGGGTCAGGCCTGGGCTGCTCTAAAAGGAGCGGGCTTGCAGGCAGATGAGGGAGCATTGAGAGAGTGGGTGGGCTGGAAGGGTTTGGAGTTCTCCCAGGCGAGCGCCCTTGACCTTGTGGTCTCTGCCTCTCCACTTTAGTTCTTCTGAAGCCCAGCGAAAGTTCCCCTCTGCGTCTCAGGGGTGGTTCTTGGAGAGGTGACTTTAGGGCTCAGTGCCTGAGTCTCAGCAAGAAACCCCACAAGTGTGAAAGTGGAGCCAGAGCCAGGGGACGTCCCTCCACCTGTTAGTCTAGCCCTCCGAAGGAGGGTGGGGGGAGACTTCAGACGACAGCTAGTTCCCGATCCCCTGTCGCGAAACTGTGGGCACTTTGGGAACAGTTTGGTCCATAGGCCCTCCCACCGCGGACCCCTGGGGCTGGGGAAGTGCGGGGCGCGCGCTGTACTCACCTTCATTGTGGACGCTGTTCCCCACTGAACTTTCGGAGCCGGAGCCGAGCGCAGGCCCGCAGAAGTCGCGAGGAGCCGCGGACACGGACGTCCTGCTCCGCCGCTCGGCGCCGCGGACTCACCCCGCGCTCGCCAAGTTTCGGCCCCGAGTTAAACATTAGTGAGCATCCCAGCCTGCTCAGTATAAAGGCGCCGCGGGCGAAGGCGCACCGGGGCTCCCGGACACTGCCATCCCCGCGGGGGGCGCCCGCGAGGCCAGCGGAGTGCGGGGCTGGGCAGAATCTGGAGCTCGCAGGGTGCAGGAAGTTCCAGAGACCAACCCGAGAGGGGTTATGAGCCGCCCTGGGGCAAGGGGAGCTGGCACCTGCTGGGGAAAGGGGAGCTGGCACCTGCGGATCTGAGTTTGGGGATGTGAGGGTGGGGGTGGGAAGGGTTAAGAGGGACTGTGGTCCCCTCTTATCTGAAAGTACCTTGCATTTAGCTACTGTAGCCTGGGCCAAAGACTGAAGGCCCCAAGAGGGCATGGAGCTTGGCACCATATTAACAGCTCACTGCTGTCGCTGTAGGTCCCTCTCTTGCTAGCGAAAGCTGTTTTGGAAGACAAGGAGTTGGGTCTGTAAGAATGTCTGGAAGGCAAAGGGAAAGGCAAGGTGAAAGTTTGAATGGTATTTACAGACTGAATGGCTGTTTTTGGCCCTTGGGAAATTTCCACTTATCTTGCACTTTATCTTCGCTTCGAGATGCCAAAAATAATACCACCACCACCACTTATATCAAATTTGCTTTTCCTAAGCACTACTCTAAGTATGTATTGTGTTTATAGAACAGGGAGACCACCTGCACAGGGAGACTGTAACTAACTGGCCCCAGTCCACCAGCTAACAAGATGTAGAATCTGAACTAAGAGATCATGACATAACTACAAGTGTGGACTTCCGGTCTCCAGAACGGCAACAAATGAATTTCTTTTTATAAATCACCCAGTCTGTGGTATACTGTTACAGCTACACAAAATGTACTAAGAGACCTACCCATTTCTTAAATCTGCTTTCTGACCAACATTCTCAAATCCATTCTTGCCTCCCTCTTCAAACACCCGAGAAAGTTGAGTCAATAGTAACTGGACCCCATGAGCTGGGTTTGTGGAGAGAGGCCATCCTGAGAGAAATACAGTGGAGAGGACCATTGCTGTCTTTTGCTATTGGGGGTTTGGGCACTTACAATCGTGGCAGTAGTAAGCCTTATATCCACCTTTGATCCTCAGCTCCACCCAAACCTGGAACTTCTCCCTGCACTGGAGTTCTGCCCTACAGCTGTCCCCTCCCTCTCTCTGCCCAGACCCACCTGAACTCCCATCTACCTCACTTCCTATCCCCCAGACCCTCCCACTACCTAGGTAGCCGAGATTGCCATGTATTCTTCTCCGGGGGAAATATGACTCCTTTAATAAACCTTGTGATAACCTTTCTCCTGTGCCTGCCTGCCTTCGCATGGTCCCGTGGGATGGATGCGAAGGATCCTTTCAGCAGTCTTGTCAGATCTGGTGATAGAAATCCACTTAGTTAGGCCTGGACTTAACTTCCATGATTGCACTGTGTCCCTGAACATTAACCCAGCTCCTGGAGAGCTGAGAGAAGTTGGATGACAGCCATAGGACAGCTCATTGTGGTCTCTGGGCATTCCATGAGACAGAAATATCTTCACACTCTCTGCCCATTTCAAGAGGTTTTCACATGCCTCCTCTCTCACATGTCACCAGTCTTTCAATATTGATGCTTCTAAGTTCTTCAGGAACCAGATGGCCAACACATTAACCATTGCTAATGAATCAGTGAAGATGTTCCATCACACCATCTCTTTTTCCATGGAAAATGGAAAAGCAGATGTGCTACTCAAAGTTCTGTCCATGAGTAAGGTCAATAAGAATTTCTTTGTACTATACTTCCAGTTATTGGTGGGGGAGGTGTAATGCAGCAGTCATCTACTGATGATAGTGACAGTTTTCTTCACAAAAGATCTGTTCTTCACTGTTTCCTGGTGACAAGAAAGTCCTCATGAGGCTACGTGTGTGTGTGTGTGTGTGTGTGTGTGTGTGTGTAACATTAACACAGTAGGAGAACCAACATTTTCTGCCTTGTGATATCTTGAACTTGTAGACCTGGTGGGCTCATCTGATATACATATAGGTACTATTTTTCACTTAATAAGAGAATGTTCTTTCACATGCCTAACTTTTACAGTGCAGTGGATCAGGGAGAACACTATTAGTTATGAGTAGTTAGACTATGTAGTTACTTGGTGTTGTGTGTTTGAATTTTATCCTCTATAAAAAGATGCACTGGAATCTTAACTCCCAGGATGGACCTGATTTGAGGTAATCAAGTTACTTTTTAAAAAACGTATTTAATATTTAATTTTGTTGTAAAGATTATCTATAGAGGGGTTACAGTTACATAAGTCAGGTATTGAGTTCATTTCTTTTTGAACAGTATCACCCCCTCCCTCATTTTCTCCCAGGTTTTTTCCTCCCTCCCCCCAAGTTGCATAGTTCACAAGTTACAATGAGTCATTAGGATAGGCTCCAATTCCATGTGACTGGTATCCTTATTAAAAAGGGAAATATAGACATACGGAGCTATGTACCAAAGAATAGTATAAAGAGACACTAGGGAAAAAAATAGTTGTTATAAGACAAGGAGAGACTTAGAGTACATCTTTCTTCCTCTCATAGGACCCAGCTGACTCCTTGATTTCATACTTCTAGCTTCCAGGACTTTGAAGCAATAAAACTATATTATTTTAGCCATTTAGTTTGTGTTATTAGGATAAAGCAGCCCTAGGCAACCAGTGGACTTTGTGTTCTATGATGATGTCTTCAGGTTCTCCTAGAGCTCAGAAGCAGAAGGATTATTTCAATCACAATAGTAAATAGTCAATGGCTATTATAGCCAGCCTTCAGGAAAGCTCCTAAAGTTTTAGTGTCCTTATTATAGCAATAGGTAACTATCAGTTAGCAAAGAGGGCATGACCTTTATTCTAAATCCCTAGGCATCTCTTTTGTGACTCTCTTTTATTGGGGCTTGCAAGAGGTTCCAGGCAGCTTCAGGATGTCACTTTTAATTCCATTGTATCTACTAGGTCATAAGATTTGAGTATCTGTGAAATTTGCATTACAGACCAGACTTGTAGGCTTGTTTCTAAATAAGACAGTTTTATAGATGGCTGAGAAAATAGTTGGAGAATTACATCCAATTGTAATAGATAATCTCTCCAAAATCCAGAGCTCTTCTGAATTCCTGGTGGATTTGAAAGGTCTAGTGGCTTATCATTCACATTTAAATTCTTTTCTTATATGTTTCAATTCATTGAATCCAACAAAACTTTGCAAAGTTTGCTCCATAAATCATGTTATAAAGTTACTTTATTTTTACCAGGTGCATGTAGTATAATACCACCAGTGTAATGGACCTATGATATAAAGATAATCAACAGATATGGATATGATCAATGTCCTCAGAGACTATACTATGATAACAAAGAGTTTCCAAAGCCATGAAATAAGATGGTGAAATAATTCTGCTGCCTCTTCCAAGTGAGGGCAAATTATTTTAGATACTATTTAGTAATTAAATTCAAGAATAATATGTGCAGGTTAATAGCCACAGAAGCTATTGACCACATTCAGTTAAGTTACTACATCTCAAGTATCACCTCAGATTCATAATTTGCAGTTTTACTCTCTCCCTTTCTTCCTCCTTTCTTTCTTCCTTCCTCTATATTTTCCTCCTTCCCTCCCCCTACCCTTCTTCTTACTCTCCCTCCCTCCCTCCCTTCCTTCTTTCCTTCCTTCCTCTTTTTTTGTAGGAGGACCCCTACTCAGGCAGGCAAGCCCACCTAGTCATCCGGAGTGACAGAGCCCACCACAACAAAATTGCTAACAAAGAAGCAACTTTATTGAGAAGGTTCCTACACTGACTGGTCAGGGCCGCAGCACAAGCTCGGGAGCTGATACTGTGGCCCCCATTCTATGGTTTTTAAAGGCAAAATCCATGAGGTGGAGCCTGGTCACATGCAGATGACCAATGGGATTGTAACACACACAAAGGATTGTACAGTCATACCAGACCACACACAGGTGGCAAATGAGGTTACAGTTTGTAATGGCTGTTTAAACCAGCCTATTACCTTGGTTTAAAATGGCACACAAATTTAGTGGGTAAGGCAGGGTCTACCTTTTGGTGGGCAAAAGATGGAGTTTACCATAAGCATGTGCAAAAGGCACGGTTTACCGTAAGCAAGTAGTGTTGCCAGTTGGAGCCAGATTACAACCTATATGTTTTATGAGTCAGTTTTTTAACTCAACAATTAAGAGTGGGCTAGGTTGTTCAGGGGAAGGGGACCAGATGCATTTTTTTTTCATTCTGGGAACTAGGCCCACCCATCAAGTCTAAAATCCCTAAAACAAAGGCAAAGCTCAAAATGGAATCAGACCAGCTTGGGCCCCAACTCAGGGTCCACTCCACTTTCCCTCCCACTCTCCCTCCTTCTTTCCCATTTTTTCTCTTTTTCTACCATTCTTTTCCTTCCATGTGTTTGCTCATCTGTAATAAAAACCATACACAACAGTAACCAATAACTGTCATTCGAATAAATGGAAGAAAAAGATAAGTGAAGAACAGTTAACATCAAATTCATCTCTGTTCATGGACTGCAGGAACTAGAACCTTGTTAATGATTGGCTTTTATCTGCAGGAGGAGAGAGGGCAGGGAGGATGAAGACCAGATTCTATGCCTGGATCTCAGCTCCAGAGGATGGATAAGACAGAACAAAGTTACTTTTTGTTGTTTGTTTTTTGTTTTAGTTTTCCTTTTTCTCATTGATCACCTGCTCTCCACCTTAGCTGGAAACTTTGATTCACTGCAGGAATGACTTTCTGCTACCCTACAGCCAAGGTCCACATATTACTTCTTTTACTTCACATCAATGCTCACCTCTTCCAGGTTACCTTCAACATTCATTCTGTCTGCTTCTATATAATTTCTCACTTAATTACCAAGTGTATATATCCTTCCTATATTCCACATAGAATTTATACCAAAACTCATTTTTACTAAAAAAACATCCACAATTACAAAATAGCTAACTAGATAATCCCAGGACTCATATATGATGCTGCAAAACTAAGGAATCACCTGTATAAAAAGGGGTGAGTAAGAAAGCTGGAGAATCCTTAGGAAACACTTATTCATACTGGGGAATGGAAATGTCACATTTATTCAGTCTTAATTTAAGTCTCAACTTCTAATTTTCAGTATACACCAGAACCCATGGGAACTTTTGCCTAACAAGAGAGTAAAATCAGACTTGAGTTTTAAGATGTAAGACTTAGGCATTATAGTCTGATAGATAGATGATTAAGAAAAGAACAATGGTAATGAGAGTCAATGAACTCTGATTTTTCAAAATTAATTGAGCAGGTGCTTCTCTTTCTGCAGCTTGGTATAAAAAAATCAAGCCATGAATATTTAAACTTGAATAAATAAAATGCATTTCTCAGCTATGGTGGCTAGTTCCCTTGCTACACAGTCCCTTGCAAACATCTAACAGAAGTCTTTCTACACTCAGGACTGAATGATGTCTGTTAGACCAGACATCAGCCACAGAATGAGAACACCTATTTGCTCTTCTTTTGATGATGTTCTTTGGATAGCATTTATTTTTTTATTTTTTTTGTGAACACACTGTACAGAGGGGTTACAATTACATGGGAAGGTTAATGGGTACATTTCTTATCAAGCATTGCAGCCTCCTCCTTTGTTTACCCTTCACATCCCTTCCCAGCCTCCCCCCCCCCCCCCCCCCCCCCCCCCCCCCCCCCCCACGTTATAAAACTCTTTTTTTGAAATGACAACTTGTACTTCTCATTGTTGCAACAGGTCCACCTATCCTTAAATGACTTGTTTTTCCCCATCTCCTCTACAAGTTATACTGACATCAAATATAGTGAAAGGAGGGGTTATACTGTGGGGGAGGGACATACAAAGCTACAAAGAGATAATCTTATAAATGCATTAGAAACAAATGCATGAAAGGAAAAATATTAAAATACATATCTATGGGTTCATTTTCCTAATATTTGAAGAATATTAATGCCTGCCTTAGGGAAAAAAATTACATGATTTTATGAGAAAATATATAAAGTCCTTTGAGCCTGATTCTTACAAAGTGGCTGTAGTTGTTTTCCAGGCTGTAACATGTGGAGGATGGATATTTATGATGCAACTGGTGTTGGATATTTATGAGACAGGATTGGATTAGGACTAAGAGTGAAGGGGATGGACTGTGGCTGTTATTATTTAGGGAAAGAAATAGCAAAGACCAGTAGTAGAATAGCGACAATGCTGGAGGCAGGACCCAAATGAATTTTTTAAAAAATTTCTAGTTTATCAAATGAGAAGCCACTTGTTTAGATAATCACATCTGAGGGCTTCCTGATTTTGATGTGTACTATTTTGTGAATAATAGTGAAAAAGAAAGGGTTCAATCATAAATATGATTGGATTAATGTGAAAAAATGTCTATCATTTATTTTAATTTTCCCAATGATGGTAAAAGAACATGATGTCCTACCATTTTTAATTAAACAGTTACTTATTTTGTAAGCAGAATGATCTTGAGCTTAAAATGTAATTTTATTTTTTATTTTTATTTTTTGGCTGTGGGGCTTGAACTCTGGGCCTGGGCACTATTCCTAAACTCTTCAGCTCAAGGCTTGCGCTCTACCATTTGAACCACAGCATCACTTCTGGTTTTCTGGTGGTTAATTGGAGATAAGAGTCTCACAGACTTTCCTGCCCAGGCTGGCTTTGAACCACAATCCTCAGATCTCAGCCTCCTAAGTAACTAGGATTAGAGATGTGAACTATGAGAGCTTGGTTAAAATATAATTTTAATGTGCTAAACTTTCAAGTTAAAATTTTCTTTTAGGGCTATCCATTTCCTTTGCTAGAAAAGAAAGCTATATCACATATTCTTTAGACTAGCATCTTCTTTTTGCTACCAGTATTTCTCTCCATAAAGGAGACAGAGCAGATAATAATGACCACATGGGAAATTGGGTCTTCCTGGTGATATCACATGGCAGCACAAAGACCTCTTTTCTGGTGATATTCATTATGTTTTGAAAGGAAAAGTAATAAACACTGTAATCCTTCAAACAAATTAAATAAGCTAAGAAGGTGTTTTAAAACCCCCAAACTACAATGTACATCAGATAGTCAGATGCTCTTTGATATAAATATTTAAATGGAAGTATTAAAAATATAGCAAACCTATGGCATGTTATATTTATGTTCTGTCCTGTATGTAATGCATTCATATTAATAACCATTTATCTACTTATAAATCTAGCTATAGATAAAGATAGACATTCACAACATGACAAGGCTAAGACTATTCTCTGAGAGAGGATTTCTCCCTTATTGATAATGCATGCTCTGTAGGGACACATACCTCCAACACAAACAAAACTCCAGAATATCATTACTGTTTCCAGTCTATGAAACAAATGTGGAATTTACTCTGAGAGAACAAAGCTCTGAAGTCTTGATACTGAGAGACTGAATATACTTACAATGACCAGACTATATCTGACACTTGAACTCTAAGCACAACCGTTCTTGCAATCTGCCCATAGTGGTTGGGAATTAGTTAATGACTGCCAGAATTCCTTTCATTTATTATTTATTTATGATTCCTTTTATTTCCTTCTAGTTCCAAGTCTACTGGAAAAAGTTCGTATGTTCCTCACACCAATCTTGTAAGATGCCCTGCTTTTAGTTAAGATACCTCCTTTATCTCCATGTTTCAGGTTTCAAGCAGAGCATACCTAAAACCTTTTCCTTTTTACTATGAAGTTTTCATATTCCTCTGGCCTCCTTTGAGATTCTGCTAGATCCATGTGGTGGTGGATGTCTTCCTAGCTATAGTAAGCTCTGAAAAAGACTGGGTTATATATATATTGGGTGATATATATATATATATTTTTTTTCACAATGCAGATAGGGGATAGCCATTGAAGCAGCTACACATTTTAAAGCACTATTGATTATAATTCTCTCATTTCTGTACTCAGTTTTTCACCAGAAAGCACATTCATTAATTAGTCTTTATTTACTTCAATCACCATAAAAGACTTACTAACTTTAATCTGATCTTTAACAGCCACGCTATCGTATTCTGATGATATGTCTTCTGGTGTTTAATTATAATAGTCATAATAGTCAAACATACTTGAAAATGTATAGCTAAAAGACTTAGGGAAACACTTTCAAAAAATGTCTTAAAAAGACCTTGAGTTTGTTAAATACTTATTTGCTACCTTTATTTTGATGGGGCCTATGAAAACATCCATGGAAATAAGAGAAGAATGTCTACTCACTTCACTCCTCTTCAATATAGTACTGGAATTCCTAGCAAGAGCAATAAGGCAAGAGGCAAACAAAAAAAAGGGATCCAAATAGGTAGAGAAGTAAAACTATTCCTCTTTGCAGGTGACATGATCCTGTATTTAAAGAACCCCATATATTCCTCTCTCAAGTTACTTGAGCTGATCCAAAACTTTGGCAAAGTAGCAGGGTATAAAATTAACCCACAAAAACCAGTCACTTTTCTGTATGCCAACAATGAGAAGAGTGAGATTGAAGTCAGGAAAGCAACTCCATTTGTAATTGCCTCAAAAAAATACCTAGGAATTAACTTAACCAGTAATCTGAAGGACTTCTATGAAGAAAACTTTAAAAGCCTGAAAAAGGAAATTAAAACAGATATAAGGAGTTGGAAAAATCTTCCATGCTCCTGGATTAGAAGGATTAACATCACAAAAGTGGCCATACTGCCCAAAGCTATCTACAAATTCAATGCAATACCTTTCAAAATCCCAACAACATTCTTCAATGATATAGAAGGAGCAACCCAAAAACTCATAGGGAATAATAGAAGACCCTGAATAGCAAAAATAATCCTTAGCAGGAGGAATAGTGCTGGAGGAATATCAATACCAAATTTCAAACTTTATTACAAAGCAATAGTAATAAAAAGAGTTTGGTAATGGCACAAGAATAGGCCTAAGGACCAATGGAATCAATTCCAAATGGATCAAAGACCTCAATGTAAAACCAGGAAGGGATAGAGGAAACACCAGGGCTCCTTGGCACAGGCTGAAACTTCCTAAGTAAAGATCTAGAATCACATCAAAGAAAGATAGGATAAATGGGATTGCATCCAACTGAAGGGTTTCTTCATAGCAAAACACATAGTTAACAGATAAACAGAACACATAGTTAACAAGATAAACAGAAAGTCTATAGAATGGGAGAAGATCTTTACTAGCTATGCATCAGGCAAGGGCATTATATCCAAAATATAATTAGAGCTCAAAAAATTAGACCCTCATAAACAAATTCTCAAATAAATAACAATCCAATTAATAAATAGAATAAAGGCTTAAAGAGAGACTTCTCAGAAGTAGAATGGCCAATACACACATGAACAGATATTCAACTCTGGCCATAAAAGAAATGTGAATCAAGACAAAATTGATATTCCACCTCACCCTAGTTAGAACGGTAATTATCAAGAAAACAAACAGTAACAGATGTTGGTGGGAATGTGGCCAAAGGAATTGATACTACACTGTTGGTGGGAATGTAAACTTATTCAGTCATTCAAAAGCACTATGGGGGTTACTCAAAAGACTAAACATAGAGTATCACTATGATCCAGCAATCACACTCCTGGGTATTTATCCAAAGGACCACAAACCAGGCTTCACTAAAGCCACTAGCACAACCATGTTCATTGCAATATTGTTTACCAAATGGAATCAACCCAGATGCCCCTCAATGGCAAATGGGTCAAGAAAATGGGTCAGAAAAAATTATGTTAAGAGAAGTAAGCCAGACCCAAAGAAACATAGTTAGCATGATTTCTCTAATTTGTAATAATTAGAATGTACCCACAAATCTACAAGTAAACCCAATGGGTAGTAAAAGATAAAAAAATTACACTTAGACAAGATAAATTAAGCAGGACTCCAAACATTCACACAGTGAGACAACTGGAAGATACTCTTAGGAGAAGATCACAAGGGCTCAACAGTTATGTGCATATGATCATATGAATTGATGCTTATCAAAATGAACTTCAAGAAATGGGAATAAGATTTTTTTGTTATACTGTTTGCGTGTTTTTTTTCCTGTTCTTCCCCCCCCCCCTTTGTGTGCTTTGATTTCTGTGTCCTTTGTCCTGTATGTAAGTTTATCTGATTTGGGTAGGGGAAAAGGAAGCATTCACTGTATTTGATGTTGGTATAATTTGTGGAGGGGAAGGGAAAAAATTGTTTAAATAGGGATACAGGTGGTCCCATTGCAACAATGAGATGTACAACTTTACAACTTTGGTGGGGGGGTGGAGGGGGATCGGGTGGGGATGACAGGGGAGTTTGGGAAGGGATGGGAAGGGGAAACAAAGAGGAGGCAACAATGCTTGATAAGAAATGTACTTGTTATCTTGCCCATGTAATTGTAACCCCTCAGTATGGTATTCTCACAATAAAAAAATAAAAAAAAGAAATGGTGGAACAAAGAGTGAACTAATTGAGTGGTGATACTCATTAGACACTATTTTTGAAGTGAACTATACAACTTTGGAGGGAGGAGTTTCAGGAGGAGGAAAAAACTGGGAGAAAATGAGAGAACGGGTCACACTGTTCAAAAAGTTCCGAAGTTATTACCTGACTTATGTAACTGTATATCACCCTCTGTACATCACCTGTACAGTAAAAAAAATTTTTTTAAAAGAAAGAAAAAAGAAAAGAAAACATTATGGGTTACTTTTCAAAGAGTTTTAGAAATGTTTGTCTTTTTATGTTTACCATTTGTCCATCATATAGTAGCATTAGTATGTTAGGCCAATAAACTGAAAGTATAACACCTCCAGAGAAGCTGATTCATCCTTATTGAAAAACTACCATGCAAAGCAGTGCACTAGGAATATCAAAGTCAACAAGTCAGGCACCTCACCAGGGTCAGAGTTTACAAATCAGGCTAGAATTGTTAATCCATTTAAGATTAGTTAGCAAAACCTAAGACCAATAGTCAAAGATAAGCACACCTTATTGTCCTCTGAAAAGAAAATTTGGGCTGAGAACCTGTAGGTCATGACTGTAATTCTAGCTCCTAAAGAGGCTGAGATATAAAGATTATAGGTCAAATCTTGCTCAACAGACAAATCCAAGACTCATCTCCAATTAACCACCAAAATGTTCAAAATGAAAGTACAGTTCAAATGGTAGAGTGCCATGCCAATCTTGAGTAGAAAAGCCAAGTGAAAGCACAGGGCCCTGAACTCAAGTCCTAATAGCAGCATGCATGCACATGCACCTGTGCATGCTCACAAACACAATTGGACGGAAGGCCAAGGTAGGAGTTTAGTATTCCAGGGGTTCACAAGTAATCTATTGAATGGGCAGCCATTCTTTTCTTCTCCCAAGTGCCTTTCCTTCTGTTTCCATCCCATATTTTCCTATTTCATTTTCAGTATCTCTTCCAGGTCAAATATAATCTTCTATAATACTTCCTTCAGACTAATCTCAGGCAAAGACCCAATCTCTTTCTCCCTTGCTCTACTATCAAACTCCACCTACTGTGATAAACTTTAAGGGAGGTAGATAAGATTGACATATGCATTTTATCAAGACTTTTGAGGCTAGGAGAGTCTTCCTGATTCTAAAAGTTGAGCCAAATGCACCTTGCACATACTTCCTTCCCTTCCCTGAACACGTGTTTTTGAAGAGATCTGTGGACTTCTGATATTTCTTATCTTGCTTTGAGAGTAACAGCTTTGCTTTCTTGATGCTCATAATTTTAGAAACTATACCAGTCGTGGGTTAGAGTAAACTCAAGCTAAACTGGTAACACAAAGACAACTGGTTCTTCCAACATCTCACCATGCCACCTGGAAGGCAGCAAAGAGAAGAGTGGAGGCTTTAAAGTCAGGCAAGCCTGGCTCTGCCATCTAATTATTATGTGCCCTTGGCTCTTTTATTTACAACCTTATTCCCAGAGATGTAGAGATTTAATGATATGATAAATGAGTCATCTCAGCTATTTCCAAGCCTTCCAAAGTACCTATATACAAATGATTCCACACAAGTCTCTCTTCTGGAACTTACCTCAATGTGGCTTGGAGCTCTACTTCCATGATTCCAAAGCCTCTCAAATGCCATTTAGCCACAATAAGTTAATTATTACCAGTATGAAACTCTCCCACTTACCGAAGTTGATCCTTTTCCATCATGCTTCCTATTGGCCAAAGAACATTGCACAAGACAAAAATCCCAGCAAGTCTCCTTGACAGGCATCTCTCTCTGCTGTTTACTATCAATCAGTTTAGAATCTCTTTCTTTGTCTACATTCTGCTATGTTCATTCCTCCAACTTTGGTCACTTTCTTTCCTTCCAAGTCACAGCTCAGCCTCTTCTGACTAATCTGTCGTCTTGCCATTACACTCAAGGCTGCCTCTGGTTCCTTTCTGCATAAAACTAGTAGCTTTTTTCTGCTGTAAGACAAGGTTCACATCCTCACAACTCTTCCCCATCTTCCACCTCCTATATTATGCTACTTGTCTGCCAGAGAACTGAAATACAGCCTCACTCTTTTCTTTTGTTGCTTTTGAATCTTCAGATGTTATGTTCCCTCATCAGGAATTTGGTTGTCTTTGTTTATCATAGGGATCTTTGTTAACATTCACGACTCAGGTTTCTTGCCCTATAAGAAGACTTACATCTACTTTTCTAGTAAAGTGTTCTCCAAGAGCCTTGTGATTCCTTCTTTATTTTTCTATTTTTTTTATTTTGCTTTATTTTCAGCAAAGCACTCACAATTCTGTGACATATATTTACATATATATGCATATATATGTATATAATAGTAGAGTCATGGACATCTGAGCTTTTTTTTATTTGTATTAGTTCATTGAATCCTCATTACAACCCTATGTAGCATATACCATGGTCATCTCTACTTGAAGATAAAGAAACAGAGGCACAGAAAAGTAAATATTCTTCCAATTATTACAAGATCAGCAACTGAACCTAGGAGGCCCAACTCTAGAGCTCATATAATTATCTATTATGCATTTTCATACCAAATCATGTCCAGGGGTTTTTGTGGTTTATTGGTGTCCTTACAGAGCCTGGAGTAATACCTGAACATAATTGTTATTTATTTAATGTATCCGGGTTCTGTGGATGAAGAATGCTAACTCATTTGTTTCTCTCCTTCTTAAAAGACAGGAACTAGTTTTTATTTCAGAATCTAGCCTACAACTTGACACAAAATGAAACTCTTCAGCTTATCTCTCTCTGCTTAGGTTCATTATTCATTACCATTCAATGAGCTCAATGATTTCCATGAGTCCATTTTGCACTTGTGCTCTTCTGAAACCTGACATTCACCCTACCACACCATATATACTTTACTGCATGTCAAGCTTCAGTGTGTAGAAAAAAATAGCTCTGTCAGCTGCTGCTTGACAGCTGGAAAAACAGTTGCTCTGGAGCCAAACAATTTGTACCTCAGAAAAATGGGAGGAGACCTTTTACCTCCTGTGGGTATGTGGGTGGAGAGCTGACTCATTAAGTTCTTTGAGTTCCTTAGAAAAAGATAACTCAAAGGAATATTACACAACATGGAGAAATAGCAGGATATGCAGAGACATGAAAACACTAAAATGTTGGAAATCTACGATCTACGAACTAAAAATAATTGTAGTAGAGTTTGGAGTGGATTAAGACTATGAATCAGACTTCAGAGCCCTGTGGTGCTGTGTGTGAAAAGGGATAGGTAATAGGCCTAGATGCACTTTGAGTTGCTATGATGGGGAAGAGGAACAAGACAGTTTAAGCTTCATCAAGACTTGTTAAAACAGACTTCTTAGTTTCCTGTGGTGTAGACAGAAGGGGAAGGAATGCACACGTAGTGAAGGTATTTGCTGCGTGGTTGGTAGGTATGTTGTGCAGTTTTCTCTCCCAAATAAATGCTTAAAATTCCAAGTTTGTTTTGAAAATATGTTGAAAAGTCTTTCTAGAATGCTTGGAAATTTCTGTTGAGAACATGTGTACCAGATATGGTTAGGCAAACAAAACAATTCTCCTGTCCAGTCATTTAAGGGGCACAGTGAAGTAGTAGGTAGAGCTTTGGATTAAGGGTCCTATTGCTTGCTTTGTGACTTTCATTTACAATTTGCTTCCTCATGCTATGCCTTGATATCTGTCTGAATAGCACCTTAAAAGAAATATAAGGGTTGAAGAGGTAAAAAAAATTACAAAAACAAAACAAAACACTAACTGCTGGATATGTAGTAGTCTCTGTGAATATAAGTGAAGTTTTCATTTGTATTATTTTACATTGGCAATATTTTCTGAATATCTAGGGATTTCCCCTGTCATTTTTAAAAAAAGATTAAGATAGAGCTGAAAGGCATTAAAGTTTCTGATAAGAATGAAAGGACTGAATGGTTCTGCAGATGGACTCAGTTGCCTAAAAGGCATCTCTGAGATGTACCAATTCAACAATTTGTGATACAGGTGTCTGAGCTATTGGAAAAGGAGATGCGATATAAGTGTGTTGTATGAAGGAATGTGCTTAGGGAGGAAGGGAACTGTGTGAGATGTCTTCTCTGATTGTTTTGTGTATATTTTTCTGCCCAGTACTCTCTTAATGTCAAAGTCCATTTCTTCTGTTTGCATGGATAAAATTTCCTTTACTTCTTAAGAACTTCCATATCACCAGAACCAATTTTGATTCCAACTATTTGTATCGTCAAATATGTATGTATGTTTCTTACAAACGTTATTTATAAAAGGTATAAGTGTAACTCTTGATTTTCTGCCTAGAGTGACAAGATATGGCTAGCTTAGCTTCTTTGAGACCTCCACTCTCAGCAGATCTAACCTGACAATTCTTTACTCAGAGGCTCAAGGATCCAGTGTATACTCAACCTTTGAGATCCTGCCAATCCCTCCAGGACTTCAAGCTGAATTGAGACAGCAGTGAATGAGGCATTCTCATCTTTGAGAGAAGTGAAACAAAACAACCTGGTCCAGCTAGGTTCTCAGATTAAAGTCTATTGGTTTTATTTTCCTATGAAGAGTCTGTTTTCTTCTATACTCCATTTACTTCTGGTGGGTGTTTTTCAGTCATTTATGATCATTAAAGGCATTGATTATTAAATTGTAATTTATATTTAGCAATTTGCTTTTGAAGTTTTACTTCATTTCAAATAAACTATTTGGAAATTTGAGCAAACTTTTAATAAACTTTATTTATTAAAAAAACTTTGAGGTATATCAACTGTTTTATAGCTTGTACTAGAAAGGAAACCTATCTTTAATATTTTCATGAAAACCATAAACTTAGACATATACAGAATCATGTCAGCACTGTCACCTACCCAGCCATTTCTATGTGAAGTTTGATTTTAGGGACAAGTGGATGATTTTAGAAATGTGTAGTGGGGCATATTTTATATGGATATTGTTTGCTTTAGAAACTTCACTTCATGTTTGTGTTTCCACTGCAAACCCCTCTTGATATCAGAAGAGAGTGAACAAAACTATATGAAAAGATTTTACAAAGGAAATGGCTAATCCTTTACCACTTTGGTCTATGTACATGAAAAGCTAGCATATTAATATGTCTAAGATTTCTTCACAAAACAATACATATTATGGTATGAGAATAGTAAATTTTACATTGGAATAGAGGCATAGTAAAGTTCAAACTTGTTTTAATACAGCTTCTAAATGCTAATGACAAACCTATGATGAAAGAAAGAAGAACTTGTTGTATTGTTTTGTTCTCAGTAATTAAATATACACCATGTAATTATAAAAATAAAGTCTAGCTTACTATAAAGCCTGACATCAAGGACATTTTATAAAATAATTTGATTATTATAGTTTTTGAGCCAAAGTGAATTGTGTTTAGAAGATTCAGGGAACTTCTCTTGATTTATCTCACCAAAAACTATGTATTTGCCTTAGTCAATCTTGGCTGCTATAACAAAGCACCATGGATTCTGTAACTGATGAGTTGCCAGACTTCTAGAGGCTGAAAGTAAAACAAACAAACAAACAAACAAAAAACAAACCAGGACATCCGCATGGTTGGGTTCTGATGAGTAGCAGGCTCATATAATTGAGAATAAATTAGCTCTTTTGCCTTATATTGCAAGACACTAATAGCATTCATAAAGGCTCTATCTTCATGACTAAATGACCTCCTGAAATCCCATATCAAACTACTATCATGTTGGATGACAGTTTCACTGTGAAAATTTGGAAAAACAAAATCATTTAGTTATTGCAATATTTCAGGAAAAATACTTTGTTTACATGAATAAAAAGAGTGTACAAAACTAATGGATATGACTGGCAATCTTTTAAATTAACTGTAATGGTGAGAATTCTAGGAAATATATGAAGAACTTTAGGATGGAAAAGTTATGGATGTTTTTCAAAAGTAATCCCCTTTTCCTTTATATTTTGATTCCAGGTTCAAGAATGATTCACAACTCTGAATTATCCAAAAGAGCTAAAGCTCTGTTCAGCTTGCTTATGTCAGTAAACCATCTTAATTTGGAACTAATCATTAGCTCTCTGATAGCATGGTGCAGCATATACATACAGAGGAACCTAACAGGCTTACTAATCACAGAGTAAATTTTACATCTTGGTAAGGAAAACAAAAGAAAATCATGGAATAATTGCAGAGAAAGAATGTTTTCTTCCTATTAATACCAGATGCCACAGATAGTTTCTAACCTTTACAAAGATAAAGGCCTCAGAATGCTCAGCCAACTTCATTACCAGATATTTGCTCTCTGGATATTGCCAGTTTTTCAAAGAAAGAGTTATAGTTTAGGACGCATGAGAAGTCTCGGTTTTCCTCCTCTGGGATTGTTTAGAATTGTTTCCCCATGATGGCCATTCCATATGATGGAATTTTACCCGATTTAATTTCAGTGCTTTCCTTTTGGCATCCCGAGAAACAAACTTTTTGGTAACCCTACTAGTAGTCCACAGAATTCTAGCAGCTCCCACTATACATCTTAACTGCCAAGTAGGAATGGAACAATCCTTTTCTTAGCTGACCTCCTGATTCTAGACTCCCTATTCATCTCATCCATATCCTTCCATCCATTTTCCACCTTTGCTCAGAAGGCAATATTTTGAACACGTCAGTACATAATTCCATTGCAACAACATGACCTCTACCACTACCACTCACCACCTCTATCATCTACTACCATCACTACACCCCACTCTGTCCATTCTAGTCCTTTCTCAATAAGGATCCACATTCAGGACCCCCCCCCCTTTTTAAATCAATTTCTTGCACTTGGATAACTACTCACCTTTTTATGTGCTAGTAAGGGAACTTGAATTCATGGCTTGGGTGTTGTCCTTTAGCTTATTAGCTTATTTGCTCTACTGCTTGAGCCACAGCTTTGCTTCTGGCTTTTATGGTTGTTAATTAAGATAAGAGGCTCAATGATTTTCTTGCCTAGAATGACTTCAGGCCACAATCTTCAGACCTTAGCTTTCTGAGTAGCTAGGATTGCAGATTGTGAACCACTGGTGCCTGGCTTTTCCCTTACATTTAAAGCTTTGGCAGAGAAGACAGTTTCTCCAAGTTACCTTCTCAAGTCCAGAATCTTGAGTTTCTCTGGTACCTCCACCCTTCTTTCCCTGTAGCCCAGACCATACTATGTTGTCACTGCCTTTTTGATTTTCTTCAAACTTCAAGCAAATTGATGGAGAGGTACCCTATCAGTTCACTATTGTATTCCCAGAGCTTAGTGCACTACCTGGCTCCGAGTAGACACAAATAATTGTATGTTGGGTGAGTGAGTAAATGATTGATTATGCAGAGAGAGACGGGCATAGAGATACACAATAGTGTTTGGGTAGAGCCCCTTCAAAGACTTTATGGTCACTTTTACTTTTGCTACATTAGAACATTTTATGGAATAATAAAAATTACACACTGTTAAGATTAGCTCCCTTAATGGTCCAGCTTTACAATTTACTAACCCTGTCAATTTAATTTAGTCAGCTTTCTGAGTGTTACCGAGTGAATAAGTAGAGGAGAGAAAACATATACTGGCTGCTAGTGACTCATACTTGTAGTCCTGCCTACTCAGGAGGCTGAGATCTGAGGACTGCAGTTTGAAACAAGTCTGGGCAGAAAAGTTTGTGATACTCTTTTTCCAATAACCACTATTTTTTTTTCTAAACTGGAAGTGAGGCTCTGGTGACTCACACCTGTAATCCTAGCTACTCAGAAAGCTGAGATCTGAGGATTGTGATTTGCAGCCAGCCCAGGTGGAAAAGTCCATGAGAGTTATCTCTAATAAATTACTCAGAAAAAATGGAAATGACACTGTGGCTCAAGTGATACAGCACCTGCTTTGGGCACAAAGAAGCTCAAGGACAGCACCTAGGCCCTGAGTTTAAGGCACAGGACCAGCAAAAAAAAAAAAAAGCTGGAAGGGGAGCTGTGGTAGAGCACTAGTCTTGAACATAGAATTCAAGGACAGTAACCTGGCCTTGAGTTCAAGCCCCAGGTCTGGCACAAAAACAAAAAGCAAACCAAAACTAAAACCCCTTGTGGGATTTTCTGGGCATTAGTAATGTTAAATATGGACTATGATCAGCATTCAAAGATGCTGACATCCTTCCTCTCCAATGGAAGCACTACTTCCACTTAACCCAATCTCTGCTCACCTTGATACTGGACTTGAGATGCTCATTGCTCATTTGAATGATCACAGCTTGCACTAGTTTTAAAAACTCATATCGAAAAGGGTAAGGTAATTTATACTTATAAAGGCTCAAATGAGAGTTACATGCTTATAATCCCAACACTTAGGGGGTTAAAGTGAGAGGATAAAGAGTTCAGGACCACATGTGCTACATAGAGTAAGACTTTCTCTTGAAAAGAAACAATACTATTTACAAATGTAATAGGTTAAAATATTCAGAGATCAATTTTTAGGTGATACTTTATATATATCAATTGTCTTACCCCTTTTGTATGAGATGGGTAAAATTCAAATTAGATTTAGTTTTGGGAGATGTAGCTTACGGTTAGACCATTTGTCTAGAACATTTCAGGTCTTGCGTTCAAGTCCAAACATTGTAAATAAAAGATAGATTTCATCTAGAAACCGGTAGCTCATGCCTGTAATCCTAGATACTTAAGAGGCTGAGATCAGAGGATTGCAGTCCTAAGCCAGTCTAATAAGAAAGTCTATGAGACTCATATCTTCAATTAACCAGAAAAAAAACCCAAAGTAGAGAGTTCAACAGTAGAATGTTAGCCTTGGGCACAAAAGCTCAAAAAAACATAGTACCCAGGCCTTGAGTTCAAGACCAGAAATGCCCCAAAATAAATAAATAAATAAATAGTCAATGAGTAGAAATCTATTCTATGTTATGGAATTACCTTATTGCAATTTTTATAACATATTATTTTAAATATTATTTAAACAGAATAAACTTGAAAATTTACATCTAGAAAGGATATATATATTAGAGTTCATTTCTACAGTTAATTACATAAATAATGAGATTACATTATTTTATGAGACTGTCTAACAAATTAAGGGATACACAGATAAAGATCTCAGAGCTCTATCATTGCTTTTATTTTTTCCATAAGAGCAGGTACCCTGAAGGAAGCTACCACAGAGTGTGCTGAGATACTGTTATTCCCACAAAATTTTCAAGCCAAAGGGTTAGTTGTTCATGTTTTTCTTGTCTGCTGAATTGTGGCTAATCATGGCTAAGTGTTTTGATGCCGTTGGTCTGGCTCTCAAATGAAATTAGATCCTGACAAGAAAGTTCAAGAATTATTGTCGGCTTCTGTGCATAACTTAGAAGCATTTCCAAAGGCATATGTACTATTGCCCTGGCAGACATACATACGCAAGTACAGTGTAACACCTCCATCCTCCATGCTTGGCAAGTTAATGTGGATGTTCATTTTTATAGCCGCTAACTTATTAGCTGTGGATTACGTTGTCACTTTGTGTGTTACATTTCCAAGCATAAGAAGTGTGAGTGAGTTCTAAGACATGTGAAATGAAGGATCAGCTCAAAAAAGCTGGTCTTGAGGCATCAGAGAGTGGGGATAAAGACTTCATCATGTGGTTCATAGAGCCTGCCAATTCCTTGATTGACAGCTCTCTGTATGGCAAATCTTGAGGGATTGGGTATTTAAATCTTAATTACAAAAAAGTGTTACAGAATACTAAAAATCATTCAAGGAAACTGGAAGGCTTATAATGTAGCATTTTTCTATTAATATATTATACAGTATAAATGTGATTGACAAGATCCATACAAATACTGTAAAGGAATTTAGGAAATCAGTACAAAACTGAAGAGAAAATTATAAACTATATGCTATAAATGTATCCTCTATTGTAAATTAAATTTTCCCTGAATTGTGGGCAATGAAATAGACTAAAGCAAATTTGCTCTAAAATATAATATTAACTGGACAAAATAAGAAAACCTCAACAGGATGCTAACAAACAAAACTAGCATATAAGTAGCTGAGTTGTTTAGGGGTAACAAAGTTCACACGCACTTAATCCAAAGAAATACAAAGAACTAGAGAAAGTTTTCAAAACAAATATTGAAAAACACTCAAGAACACCTGTTATGTTCTTGGTACATCAATGTCATTCCCTTATTAATTCATTAATTGAATACATACTTGCTAAGAGACTACTTTGGTTCATATCTTCCATTATGTAGAGAATATAGAGAGAATGCTGACTGCTGTCAGGGTCATATGTAGTCTAGTGGAAAGCACTTGGGAAAACATATCATAGCAATAGAATGTCATTCAAATATAAATTAGAAGCCTGGCACCATCTGCTCTTTCACACTCCAGTATTCACTTCTATCTATCCTTTTTTTTAAAGTCTTTCTCTGGCTCTTTTGAGAAGGCTAATTTGTATGACCTCCATCAAAGTATAAGTCAGAGTTCTTCAGAAAAACAAAGCAATCTGTCTTTCTATCTATCTATCTATCATCTTTCTATTAGCTATCAATCATCTACTTGTCTACCTATCAGGACATTGGTTAAAAATAATTAGGTCACATAATTAGAAACTTATGAATTTCTGTCTGCTTATTGGAGATCTAGGAAAATCAGTGGTACTGCTCCAGTCCAATTCCAAAGGCCCAAGAATCAGGGTCTCCAATGGTGTAAATCTCATTCAGCAGGCCCAAGATCCAGATATCCAAGTCCAGAAGATGGATATCTCACCTCAAGTAGGGGTATCCTTTTGTTCTATTCAGGTTCTCAACAAACAATCTTATGCTCAACTCCATTGACAAGGGTGATCTTTGCTTTTATTCAGTTTATTTCTTCCAATGGTATCTTTTAGAAACATTCTTGCAAACACCCTTATACATTTTTTTTTTTACCAGCTATGTGTATCACTTACTACCGGCAAGCTGATATAGAAAATTAACAACCACAGTTTATTTCTTTGACTTCAGGTTGGGTTTAGCCAGTGGAGTCTTTAACAACAGGTAAGAGGAAATGAGAAGTATGAATGAAAATGCTGGGTGCCCCAGCTCTGTCCTAAACCTCTATCAGTTCATTGAAAGGCATAGCTCCTTTCCAATAATGTCTTTAAATTAGCCATTCATCTGCATTGTCTGTCTCCTGCTAGATACATCATGAAAGCCCAAAATCCTATGGGGATTCCAGAAACACTAAAGAAGGAGTGAAATTAGAGCAAGAGCCTTGAGGAGTGCTGGACGTTCCTGTGGAGACAGGGAAGCAGTTCAGGGAAACTTGAGTATAAGATTACTGAATGATAGGAAGAAATCAAGATAATTTTTGGAGTGAATGGTCAAATGATGTTTCCAACAGATGTATCTGAATTTAACCCAAAGAGAGTAAGTATTAGGGTGTTTTGAGGTTCTTAAGCAAAAAGTAGATCAGAAGAGTTTTAAAAATCAGCTTCTAAAACCTGATTATTATATATTTCATTTTAATGAAGAATTTTTGTGGACCTTTTCAGAATTGATTTGAATTATTTTTATTATAGTATGTATATCATCCATTTGCTCATAAATTTTATATAACTGAAGAACCAAATTAATTTCCATAATAAATAAAAACAAAACCATATGAACTGAAGTTCAAATGAATGTTAATGTAATACAAAGGTAAATGTCTTGAAACTGTGGGAAAAAAATGTGTATTTCTTATTCATGAAGGTGTTCAACATACCTGTACTAACTTAAGGTTTATGATGGCTCTCTTGTTCCACTTCTTTTGGCTGCTCTAACTTCTGCACATCTTTTATCTACACACCATACTGTGATGTCATTTGATCTTTACTGCAATAAGCCATCTTCAAAAGTTAGCTGCTTAAACAACCACTTTATTAGGTGTGTGGGATCTGTGTATAACATAGAATTCTTCCTGAGCCCAGTGGGAATGGCTTATCTTCTCATAGCCATCTGGAGCTCAGCAGGGATGATGATGCAATTGCTGCTGCTAATTAAAAGACCTCAGTTGGGCCTGTTATCATCTCTATACATACTTTTTCACGTGGCCTTCTCTTAGCATGGAACCTTGTAGCGTATATCCTCATAGCATGGGACCATCAGGGTTATCTTCTTATATGGTAGCTCAGAGCTTCCAACGGTCCCAGTGTAGACTTGCCATCACATTTTCCAACCTGGAAATTATGTGATGTCAATTCCACTATCTTCTACTGGTTAGAGTGGCTGCATCTTCGCCTAGTTTCAAGACAAGAGGTTGTAGATCTCATCTCCCAATCTATTGATGGGAAAAAAAGTCGAATAATTTCCAGTCATTTGAAAACACACTGTGAAAATTATTCATTTTAAACACAAACAAAATGTAAGACACTAAAAGTGCATGTGAGTATTGTGGAGGGAGATCATATCCTGGCCATCTGGGTGATCCAGGATATCCTTACTGACAGATAAATAATTGGAATAAATTTTTCTAGTCTCCAATACTGGCAGTTAAGTCTCCACACATGCAGACAGAAGATGTAATACCTGACATCTCTTATTGAAGATGGCACATCGTTAAGACATGAAACCTAGCAGGTAGGATGTAAGTGCTCAAATGACTGCTTTGCACATGGTTGGGGAAGGAGAAGAGTCACGAGCTCCCCGTGCAGAAGCATGGCATGCTCATCATGGTGAAGGTGTTTGCTCTGTGCCCTGTCACTCCACCTGACCACAGTGCTGCAGCCCACGCATCCTGATGAAAGGCCAATACTGGATTTCACTGGTGGGTTCCTTGAAACCACTCAGGCTACCTTTTCAGGATCATTGTGGTGCCCAGTTTCACACTTAACTTGCAACCTGACAGCGCCTTTCCTTGGAACTCTCTAATAAGTCCATTGTTTATGTCCCAAACAGCCTCAGGTGTCATGGCTTTGGGTTCCTGCAAGGAATCATGATTCCTTCCTCGCAATACTCTAACTTTCTACTTCTGTCTTTGGATCTCCTGCTACTCACTGTAACTATTATTATCTCTTCTATAAATCCTTGTGATTACATTGGACCTACTTGGATAAGACAAAGATGAAGATAATCTAATATCCTAGGATGCTAGTGTAATAACATACTGTAAAATTCCTTCTGTTATGTAAGAAAATGTGTTAACAAATTAGGGGCATTAAGACATAAACATTTTCAGAGGGGGGCATTATTCAGAGTACCATAGAGTACTTTAGAGGCAAGTCCTCCATCTTCTATCATACTATCAGACAATTCAGAGCATCTGTTGATAATTTGTCTGCAATCTCATGAGGGACCTAAAAACCTAGCCTAACCATTCTTAAATTGCTGATGCCCCAAAACTGTAAGAGATAGAAAAGTATTATTGTTGCTTTAAGCCACTGACTTTTGTGATACTTTGTCACCCAACAATAGATAATTGACACAAAATGAAAAGTCTCAATATTATTTAAAAGCCAATTTACATTTTCAATGAAAAATTGAGAGCTTGGTGTTGTATTACACCTGAAATTCAAGCTACCCAAGAAGCTGAGATCCAGAGCATGGTGGTTCAAGAACAGTATGGGCGGCTTTTCTGTATGCCAACAATGAGAAAAGTGTGGCTGAAATTAGGAAAGCAACTCCATTTGTAATAGCCCCACAAAAAATAAAATACCTAGGAATTA